>NC_134475.1:26397899-26882597 GCF_964194025.1 Convolutriloba macropyga
TACGTGTGCGCTTATGCTGTGTGTTTATGCTGATCATACATGTTTGATCCAGATGAAATTGCTTTATTTTTTTGGAGGTCATGAGACAATTCGCTGCACAGATCCTGCGCTGGAGTGAGTACTAATAGGGTGGACCAGAGTGTACCGGGAGCGTGTAGGGTGGACTGCAGTGCCAGTGCACCCATGTATTACGATAGGATATAGGGGTTTTCTGAGATAGGGTCTACTGTAATGTATTAGGATGGGGTATAAATTTAAGGTTGCCTACTTGTATGAGTAGTAAGGTGGAAGCAGATAAGCGTGATTCTTGTGAACCAGTTGTCAGGTGATTTTTAGAGGTCGTTTGCTCAGGTGGCGGGCAGAAAACATTGTACAGGCAAGGGAATTGCACATGCAGGGGAATTGAACAGATAGGGTGCGCGGGAAATATTGCGCAGAAATAATTCGCCTCGCAGTAAATTTTAAAGTGAAACATTTTTTTTGTTATAGCCGCATTAATACATTGAGATTAGGTATAGCCGCTGCAATGTATTATGATTAAGTAGAGCCACTAAAAATTGAAACTAGTGGAAATTTTTAAAGACGTGAATTATGAAGGTACAAAACGACTGATACAGTATAAAACATGTCCATTATAAGTAATTTTAAACACAACAAAGAAAGATCACTAAACCAAAAAGCAAATATGTAGTTGACAAATTCAGGGGTACAGTACGAAATCGATTAGATAAAATTTTCATTTAGGATCAGTATATGAAGGTTCTTTTTTATCATAGGTAGTGACGCAGTGATTGATTGTCCAAAATCCCCTATTTGTATACGTTAAGTTGATAATTTTCTCCATCACCAGCCGAAACTTTTCCAAAGGTCCATCTCCGGTCTTTTTCAATAATCGTCCATTTATTTATTTCTGCTGAGTTTGTACTTCTCCGATTTTGCATCGTAGTAAAAAAGTTTTCTTACAAAGACAAATCATTTCACAACATCTAAACAATTCCTTATCTTCTTTTTTATGCCTATCGCGAAAAATTATGGGGAAGAAATTTTGTACAGGATCAGCTTTGAAAGAATCATCACACTCCTGTTCCCTCAGAACCCCCAGTTTTTTAGATGAACGAATGAAATTGTACAAAATATCGTGTGCTAGTAGAGTTAAGTATAGCTAGTCCATGTCTAAATCTTCAAATGAGTTAACATTACAAAATTTATCAAAAAAATTGCAGTAAAGCTCCATTATACGGAATTTTGCGTTCTGAAGTATGATAAGCCAATTATTATTAGTTCGCGGTGCTCAATTCTTGAATTCAAAAGTTTATAAAGGTAAAATTCTTCCGACACATTGTTATATCTCTCAAACAACTTCCCGTTAATAGTTTTTGTGAGTCTTTTCATTGTTTGCGTATTATGTCTTTGCATGTCTGCTTCTGTCCATGATTTGATAACCATAGCGCCAGCCACTCATACTGCGGAGCTAAACTAATGGACATCTCGCATGTAGTCAAGCAGTATCTTCCCCTCAATTTGTGATCAATATGCATGGTTGATTATAAATGCGTGATCCAGACAATTTTGCTACGTATTTTTGCAGGTTATGATAAATTTTGCTGCACAGATCCTGCGCTGGAGCGTAAAAGGTTTATTTTCCAGTACAATCAGAACAAAGTATATTGAAGACATTGCAGTCGGAGCAACCAGCCGCTCTTATTTTGGAGCTAAACTAACAGACCTCCTCAATGCAAATAAGTAGTACCTTCCCCCTATGCTGAGATTATTATGCATTGTTGCAGGATTCTATTTTCAGCACTATTCCTGCCCCCACTTCATTGATTGCTGCCACGCACTGATAGACATCATATGTCACAAGTTCAAATCGCTTATAATTATATATATATATATATATATATATATAAAAACATGCATTCATATGTATATATATATATATAGTATGCAAACATATATACAATCCGCACGTGTAGAAACAGTACAACCTGGTGGTTGTATATATATATATATATATATATATATATATATATATATATATTTATATATATATATATAGGATGCAAACATAAATTCAATCCGCGCAAGTAGAAACAGTACAACCTGGTGGTTGTATATATATATATATATATATATATATATATATATGTATATATGTATATATAAATATATATATATATATATATATATATATATATATTTATATATATATCAATATATATATATATATATATTTATATATATGTATAAACATCCAAATTCAAGTATATATTAAAATATATGTGTGTGCTTATGCTGTGTGTTTATGCTGATTATACATGTCTGATCCAGATGAACTTGTTTTATTTTTTGGAGGTCATGAGAAAATTCGCTGCACAGATCCTGCGCTGGAGTGAGTAGTAATAAGGTGGACCACAGGGTACCGGGAGCGTGTAGGGTGGACCGCAGTGCCAGTGCACCCATGTATTACGATAGGATATAGGGGTTTTCTGAGATAGGGTCTACTGTAATGTATTAGGATGGGGTATAAATTTAAGGTTGCCTACATGTATGAGTAGTAAGGTGGAAGCAGATAAGCGTGATTCTTGTGAACCACTTGTCAGGTGATTTTTAGAGGTCGTTTGCTCAGGTGGCGGGCAGGAACATTGTACAGGCAAGGGAATTGCACAAGCAAAGGAATTGAACAGATAGGGTGCACGGGAAATATTGCGCACAAATAATTCGCCTCGCAGTAAATTTTAAAGTGCAACATTTTTTTTGTTATAGCCGCATTAATGCATTGAGATTAGGTATAGCCACCGCAATGTATTATGATTAGGTAGAGCCGCTAAAAATTGAAAATAGTGGAAATTTTTAAAGACATGAATTATGAAGGTACAAAACGACAGATACAGTATAAAACATGTACATTATAAGTAATTTTAAACTAAACAAAGAAAGATCAATAAACCAAAAAGCAAACATGTAGTTGACAAATTCAGGGGTACAGTACGAATTAGATCAGATAAAATTTTCATTTAGGATAAAGATATGAAGGTTCTTTCTTTTTTGTTCATAGGTAGTGAGGCAGTGATTGTTTGTCCAAAATCCCCTATTTGTAGATGTTAAATTGATAATTTTCTCCATCACCAGCCGAAACTTTTCCAATGGTCCATCTCCGGTCTTTTTGAAAAATCGTCTATTTTTTTATTTCTGCTGAGTTTGTACTTCTCCGATTTGGCATCGTAGTATAAAAGTTTTCCTACAAAGTCAAATCATTTCACTACATCTAAACAATTCCTTATCTTCTTTTTTATGCCTATCGCGACAAATTATGGGGAAAAATTTTGTACAGGATCAGCTTTGAAAGAATCACCACACTCCTGTTCCCTCAGAGCCCCCAGCTTTTTTAGATGAACGATTGAAATTGTACAAAATATCGTGTGCTAGTAGAGCTAAGTATAGGTAGTCCATGTCTAACTTTTCAAATGAGTTAACATTGCAAAATTTATCAAAAAAATGCAGTAAAGCTCCAACATACGGAATTTTGCGTTCTGAAGTATGATAAGCCAATTATTATTAGTTCGCGGTGCTCAATTCTTGAATTTAAAAGTTTATAAAGGTAAAATTCTTCCGACACATTGTTATATCTCTCAAACAACTTCCCGTTAATAGTTTTGTGAGTCTTTTCATTGTTTGCGTATTATGTCTTTGCATGTCTGCTTCTGTCCATGATTTGATAACCATAGCGCCAGCCACTCATACTGCGGAGCTAAACTAATGGACATCTCCCATGTAGTCAAGCAGTATCTTCCCCTCAATTTGTGATCAATATGCATGGTTGATTATAAATGCGTGATCCAGACAATTTTGCTACGTATTTTTGCAGGTTATGATAAATTTTGCTGCACAGATCCTGCGCTGGAGCGTAAAAGGTTTATTTTCCAGTACAATCAGAACAAAGTATATTGAAGACATTGCAGTCGGAGCAACCAGCCGCTCTTATTTTGGAGCTAAACTAACAGACCTCCTCAATGCAAATAAGTAGTACCTTCCCCCTATGCTGAGATTATTATGCATTGTTGCAGGATTCTATTTTCAGCACTATTCCTGCTCCCACTTCATTGATTGCTGCCACGCACTGATAGACATCATATGTCACAAGTTCAAATCGCTTATAATTATATATATATATATATATATATATAAAAACATGCATTCATATGTATATATATATATATATATATATATAAATATATATATATATATATAAATATATATATATATATATATAGTATGCAATCATATATACAATCCGCGCGTGTAGAAACAGTACAACCTGGTGTATATACATACATTTATTTACATATATATATATGTTATATATAATTATGTATATATATATATATATATATATATATATATATATATATATATATAAATATATATATATATATATATATATATATATATATACAATATGTTACATATAAAAAACTTCATACATTTTTATACTATATATTCTACATTATAATACAATCTAGCAATATTATTTAAAAATTCATATATATATATATATATGTATATATATATATATATATATAAATAAATACGTATATATATATATATATATATATATATATACATATGTATACATATTTACCATACAAAAATATATGTGGGAGCCTTACAACCTGATGGTTTTACATATATATATATAAATATATATATATATATATATATATATATATACCATCTATATATATTTATATATATATATATATATATATATATATTTATATAAATGTATATATATATATATATATATATATTTATATATATATATATATATATATATATGCATATGCGTGTTTCTGACAGACAACACACTTTTTCAGTGTGTTATGAACTTTTGATCCGTGAGCCTTCGCAATATGGAATAACAATTCTGCAGCACTTTTTGTCGCAAAAATACAGTTCTTTTCTTGTAGTAAAGAGTTCCCATCATACATGTCTTCCTGTAGCGAGCAATATGGTTCTTTACAACACATTTTCCACACTTTTCACAGTTGACGGCTAGGTTTTGATCTTTTGCAGGCATTTCGTTATAATTGGGTAAATTCAATTATGGAATGAGCAAAGAGATTTTTTTGTTTTTGTTAAATGAAATTGTCGGCCCGAGTCGTAGAATATGAATAAACAAACTCCTCTCGAGTTTTTCAGAATTTTAAGGTGTATTCATGATTACATGCGAACGACAACGTTGAAATAATTCTTTATGTTGCTAAAATTTGATTTGATTTCGAGTTTTCGGTCAATCACAGCAAAATTTGCAGAACTTCAGGGAATTGCGATAGCCCCAATTTGTTTACTTAATGTCTAGACGAAATTTGTTCAAAAGCAATGAAAACAACCAAAAGTTTACTCAGGTTAAAGATTGTGCAACTTCGGGAAAATGCGACAGTTTTGATTTGTTTCGGAGCCTCGGTTTGTTTGCATAATGTCTAGACAGAATTTGTTTACAAGCAATTAAAATAACAATCTTTAAAAAAAATTTTGTCTTAGAACGACCTTGAAATTTTGTTTACACCGGCTTCTCAGCTCAAACCCAGGATTTCATTGAGGTATTTCACTATTTGCTCACTCAGTTTAGTCTCTTACTATGGTTGAGGCTATGTACAAAAACAGTCCTGAATACTTCGAAAAATTTCAAAAACGAATCAAACTCACTATCGGCGACACAGAACCAAAACTTCAAAATTCAGAAATAGAAAATTATGCGTACGGTTGTAATTCGTCTTCGACTGTTATTGATGGCCGTTTATTTGGTTTCATTCATTGGCATCTTATTTTTGAAGATACAATTCCGTAAGATAATACTGTTTATTCTCCGTATGCTCTAGCGATGATACCTTGCCTCGTGACTTGTTTTAATTTCTTATTTTGACTACGAAGAAAAATTTTGTTACTTATGTTGCTAGTGTTTCAAGTTTACATGTCGCTGTGGAGAACTTGTCAAAGTTTAATAGTGTTTCAACCAAAAAAAACTATAAAACAACTTCCATGCCTAATCCTGTGGAAAGGCTCTCAACCATTACAACTACAACTTCTAGCAAACGTGCTTCTACTATCCCCGATGTTATTGTAAAACAATTTTGTCAACTAATGCTTGGTGAACATTCATCATCTCTCTATCAGATTATGGATATTCATTCAAGAGGTCAAGGAAATTTTGTACGTGAGACTTCAGACTATTTAAGATTTTCAGCGCTGTAAAAATTCTGTTGTCTAAAATTGTGCTGTGATAGAACAATTATTTCAATTTCACTCCATACGTTTTACAAATGCTACCAATTACAACTCATTTATATCAGGTACAAATGGAAACTTACTGCTGTAGAAATAATGAGCAATATAGATGCAAAAAAACCACACAGTTGCGAGTCTGCTGATTGCAGGGGAGACTGAATATCTCTTCTGTGCTCCATAATATCCATCATCATATGTAAATAAGTACCTTGCTGCAAGCGGGAAAAATATCTTTATTGTTAGTCAGAGGTAGTGCTAACGGATCTGCAAAGCATAGCACTGGGTATGCGTAACGTTTCGCAAGCATCACCCAATGTGAACAAATAGAATCAGTTCGCCATGCGTTTACAATTATAAAAATCTTAACTGGTAAGTTTGAAGGACAATTGTCAGCTGCATAAACACCTCGAAAATTAAATTTGAGTTGTTTGCACTTTTGAACTTGAATATAAATTTGGTCTTCATCCGTTACTTAGCATTCATGGGCACAAAATATTTTAATACGTTTCTTGCAGATTCAATTTAAATAGTAGATGATTCTTCTGCCAGGAAAAAATTCAAAGTGATGCACAAAGTCATTTAGGAGTATTCCATGAGTGTTTTCAGCATAAGCTAAGTCACTTATTGAATTGTAATAAAAACTTTTTTTAATCATTTGTCAACATTGGTGTGCCGGCTGTTTCGAACCGGTTTGGATAAACCGTAATTGAAACATTTGTTAGTGGTGGGATTGATTTTGGTAGTTCCACTGAATGCATTGCTCGTGCACAATGCAACAATCAGTCGCCTTATTGGTTCTTTTGTGAAAATATCTTCAGGTTTCCAACTGCGTTGACCTGCTGTTGCGAGAAATGTTTTTCTCATTAATTCATTGTAGCGATACATTGTCGAAGTTTTCAGGAGTGCTTTTTCATTGGCTCCAACAACATTGTCTTACACTGTCATCCTTCTGACAAAAAAGATGGCTTCATCGATCTCAATTTTGTAAATTTTTGCCGCTGTCTCACAAATGTTAACAAAATTCTCTTGCAATCTTCTGAAAGAAAATTTCAAGATAACACCACGTAGGAGATGTTTTTCACAGGAAAAGAAATCAACAGCGAGCTTACCATATGAAATAATTTGTTCCGATTCTCTCATATCTACCTGCCTTGCATCTCTTGATGCTGCAGCAATACCAGCGGGGTTTGGCTCATTCTCGTAATCTTGACACTTTAACCAGCACTTTCTTTGCATCGGTTTCATGTGAAAAATCTGTTTCAATTAAACTTTTAAGAGCATAGTGTCCATTAGCTGAAGAAATTTTTAATCCATTTGCTGAAAAAGTACAGTCCGCAAACAGTGAATGAAGAACGTTGTCGACAAAAAATGCGGCATCGGTTGCGGTTGCATCAACAGCGGTATATCCAAATCAGTTCCATCAGCATTTTGTATTTGATATTTTTTTCCAAATACGCTTTCTGCAAACTATGAAATTGTTGCGATCGCCTACAACTTCAAATTCTAGCGATGATCCAGAGGAAGAATAAAGTGGTTCACTTTTTTGTTCGAATGATTGATCAAAGATAATTAGCTATGGTGGTTTTTCAAATAAACCCAGGGAGCTGTGAGTTGCCTCTGAGGGTATTACAAAATTATTTCGCATTGTTCACTCTCGAGAAAAAATCCAGTCGACTCCGTCTTGGCTGTGGTTTTTGAGAAATAATTTCTGTGAACAATTTCTGTAGCTTCGAGGCTTAGCAGACTGGTGTCTCTGACGTCTAATAGCTTGCCAACCCCTTCTAATGCGCGATTGCTGCGAACCACCAATTCGTTTGCGGGCTGTTTTTGCTACTGCTCTCTTAACGCTTGCTTGACCGACTTTTTTTGTTGCTACTTTTATCAACTCAGGTGCGCCCTGCACTAAAAGTTCTCGGCCAAGTCTTTTCGCAGCGGGACATATAAGTTTTCTTGTCAGTATTAAAGCAATTTTTCCAATATCTGCGGCGAGGTCTCCAAAACCACTTCCTTTTTGACAATAATGACCGGAGAAATTGGGCATTGACTGAGATGCTTGGTTACTGTAGGCCATATTTCACATAATTCTTCGGCCATTTCGCACTTGAATTTTATGCTCACTATCACTTTACCTGTACCCATAAATGGAAAGAGTTTTCCGGCTTTGTTTCCCAGCTTAACTTTATTTTTTCAGGAAGTATGGGCTTGTAATCCAGAATTGTAAATGTCTTGTGATGGATTGTTGTAACAGTGCTTATGCTGTTCTTTCCCAAGCGTCTTTCGGATTCAATGACTTTAATAACCGCGGCTCTCACATCGCCAAAATTCTGATATTCTATGATGTCTATGTAAACAAAAATTAATTGGGAGCCTTAAGTAATGTCAAATGGGAAATCGCCTTGGTCTCTATTGAGAACTTTGTCTGATTTTATCCAATATGGATGTAACTATCACGAGAGTTGTCTTTTATACCCTTGAAGCCGAGAACACTTGGATGTTCTACGTTTTCAGATGAAAAACCTTCATTCGTCCCAAACTGCAAAACTGAAAAAATCAAGTTGCTTCATTGGAGCCATTCGCACAATTTCTTTCATGAGCTGATCCAAGATAATGTAATTGCCATTGCGAATTTTCCTAAGGTGTCCGCTACGCTGATATGAGGCATCGACGACATAAACGACTGTCAGGTTTTTTATTTGACGTTGTTGATGTTTGATGGGAAGGATATTGAAGTTAAAGCTACTTGCCAATCTTCTTCCAACATAATTTGATAAGCTAACTGTTTACGGAATTTTGCCCTTGTGTGTTCACCAAAAATTTCCATTGATGCGGTGGATATTAGGCTTATTGTGATTTCTCTTCCGGTTTTCATTCTTTTTCTTCTTTTCTTCAGTCTTCAGTTACCAACACATTTATTTTGACTAGCTCGGTTTCGTAAAACTTTTCGTCAATTTTTTCGTTGTTTGCATCCACAAGATTATAAGTTGGTGGACTCAATATAGCAATTTTTGAACATTTTAATCTTTTCGTTTGTATAGTTTTGTGTGTGAATTTTTCTGAATGTTTCGACAGGATTCGCAAAACGTACTGGGTCACCTCCCTAAAAATGGCTTTGAAGGTCTTTGTGTTGTTCAGGCTAACGAAATAAAATGGCTCATGTTTTTTGAAAATATTATTAAGCGCTAATTTGATATCACGTCTTACATGGTTGTTTATTGTATTTACAAATTTCTGCAATTCATCATATAAGCACCACACCATATAAGTCCAAGTCCAGTTTTTCTCAAGACATTTGTGAATGAGGTTTTCTTAGTGATCTAATATTACTCTCAGCAAACGTTGACCTGGTTTCGCTTTCAGTTGTATATAAATGAATGACCTTTTTATCTCAAAATTTCTGAAGACTCCTTTGCACTCTAATTCTTTATCAGTCCAAAATTTTACTGGTTGTTTAGATTTGATAATTTTTTTGAATGCTGCAACGCAATCCATAGCATACTTTCTTTTCATTGTTTGAACGCGCAAGTAGCGTGATACATTATTAACAGCAACCAGCAAAAATTTGAATCATTTTTTAATTTATGCCATTTTATCCATGAACGATAAATCAACAGAACAGATTTCGTTTATTCTGTATGAAAAAACTTTAATTCTCGGGAAAATTTTTCTGAACTGTTTGTATTTTGTGTAAGGACTTTTCGATTGAAGGTAGGGCAAAACTCTTTCTCGAGATAGACCGCTCGCTTTTTTCAAATCTTCTATGCTTCCGAATGCTGCATTACTTTTATCCTTAGGCGTAGCGTCGTGAGAAGTAATTTTTCGTCGAGCCAGGGGGTTCAATTTCTTCTTTCTTAACGCTACTCTCATCGTTGCTAGCAGCTTTTGTTTTTTGATCTCTTTGGATTCTTATACTTGTGTCCTCATATTCTGATTGGTCATCTTCAAATACTGTAAATATCTCCTCGGGCGACAGTAAAAGAAAATCTTTTGCGAACGTGTTGCTAGTAAGATGACTGCTGATGTCTAGTAAAGCAAATACTCTGAAATGATCGATTGTTGTTTTCGTGGTTGGCTGTTGTAGATCGTAGGGAAAGTCCACATCAGGTAGTTTTGTGAATGGTTCATAAATTATAAATCTTTTCATTGTGTCGAAACAAAAAAACTCAGATTTTAGTATGTTATCTAATATTTGGGTAGCCTCTCCAAGTTTTGTTCCTTTGAAATATTTAATATTTCCTAGGATTCGCTTGCCGACTTTGATTTTTTTCTTTGCATCAGTTTTCTCCTCGCTTGTTTCCTCTTCCCTCACGTCCACATCTGTTTGTTGTTCCATATCTTGCTGGGCAACAGATGGTGGTGATGGAGAATTGTTCCTCTGTGGGAGTGAAATCTGTTTTGCTTTGTCTGCAACGTTTTTGTTTGTAAGCAGCTGCGAAACTTGCGGTTGCTTTTTTGTATCCATTTGACAGGGAATAAGTACAAACTCTTCAGTGTGCATCTTTCTCCAAATAAGTTCAACAGGGCTGTGCTATTAGTCGAATGAGACTAATGCCACTAGGTGATTGAAATAGTTGTGTTTTACCAACTTTTCTGTTTGAGATCTTGCGTCAGACGTTTTCGAATTTTCTTAAGTCCTTTTTTTCTGTCCGAAATCAAACTTTTTGAGTTTTGGTTTTTACTAACTGCCCATTGCTTGAGCATAAGCAAGTATTTCTTATTCATTTGTTATTGTTCTGATGACTGCTTCTTGTGCAGGAATGCAAAAAATTGAAGGATCAGTTCCAATAATTTTTGATGCAAAACGCAAACTGACTTGTTTTGGGATATAGATCAATAATCAAATGTCCAAATGGCTCAGCTGTTGCTAATTTGTATGCGTTTTTGAGTAACTGGAGATAATTCAACTGCTTTTTAAGGTATTCAATCTGTTGAAGCTCACATAGAGAATTCGATAGTATCTTGTGAGTTGTATTCGAGTCAATTATTCTGGATCACTTGCTTTGATGAAATAAACTATGCTCTTTTATTGAACATTAAGTTTGCAATGACATCCGGACGTAGCTATTTTGACAAAATCTTTGGCATTGAAAATTTCTTTGCAAGAGTAATCAAAGATGAGAAGGCAGATGGAAAGATTTTTAGCAAGTTAAAATCCTGAGTACTTTATAAAGTTGACCTGTGGAATCTTTCGCAGCATATCTCAGCATAAGTAATTTTTCTGGAAACGTGGCTAAAACGTTTTTCCTTGTAGTATGCGTAATATTAGCTCAGTTTAGCTGGAACCGCTTGGTCCAACAATTGAAATGAATATCCTGTCATTTGTCAGAATCACTTTGTTCACAGTTTTAGGTTTTATCAAAATATAGTCAACTAAGCTGGATAACAATGCAATCCAAGTTGATTTTTCTTATCAATTTTCTGATATAAGAGATAACATAGTGAAGTGTACAATGATCATCAGAACTATGATACTGACTTAAAGAAAAAAACATTACTCCAGATCTCGGCACTGATGAGTTTGAACAGCATTTCCATGGAGGTCTCTCCTCGTTGTTTACATCAAACAATAAATTGCTGATGCCCGCATCAACTTCGTCTCTTTGATGCAATTTTAAAAACTGTTTGCCTAAATGTAAATTACTGCAAGAATGATTCAAAAGATAATTATGAATTTTAGTCACTGTTATCAATGGGTATATCTTTCATGTACCAGAACTCAAACAATATGAAACCTTTAATATGACTTTTTATCTATAGTTTAAAACAAACAGCTGATGAGTCATTTTTTTAAATCGACGTTTGACTGAAGATTTTTTGAAAGTCGGGGCGTTGCAGGATATACAATCGCACGTCATCTGGCATCTCGTTTAGAGTAAGCTCACCTTCTTGCGGTCTTTTTTTTCAACCTAAAGGGAGGAACTTCTTTGTTTGCCTATTGTTTCCATCAAGGGATTCGCTGCTCTTTTGGGGGCAACCGTGTCTTCCCGTTTGTTTTGTTATTAGCCATAATTGAATTGATTCTATTGTTTGCGAGCTCTTTGTTTATTTTTCACTTACAATTGGAAATGATAGAAGTTATAAATCACTGGAAGAAAAGCCTTTAAGATGTCAAGCTCATCTGGAGATAGTGTTATTGTTGCAAGGTATCGTTTGGCTGCTGTGCTGTATAGCGGGTTGTACTGGGGTTGCTGCAATACGCTGGGTCTGTTTTGGAAATAATTTGCTCGCTTCTGTTGATCAACTGAATAATTGACCTGTATTGGTACACTAAGATCTTGAGTTCTGTTGAATATGGCTATCGGTTTAAAATCAAGGGGATTCAAACAAGTAAATATCTTCAAGTTGTCTGACAGATAGGTGGTCAGTGTTGTCGTCTCTTCTCTTTGCATCACTTTTTGTCCACTGTGAAACTGTTTCTGCTCTACGTTCTGCACAATGAGACAAAATTTGACCATCTGATGTTAAAACAAATCGAGTGGTGATTGCAGGAAGCAATTGTTTCCTCGGGGAAAATGTGCAAATTGTTTTTTTCAACAGCATGACAAGAAGCTCACATGTTTTTGATGACTTGGAAAAAAGTTTTTCCAGGTAAAGCGGAAACTGAAACTAAGACAAATTGACTAAAAGTCGCTATATGGTGTATCACCGTTGTCCCAATCAAGGCTGTGCAGGTTTTGTGTAAGCTAGAAAACAGTTTATCGATCTTGTGCGGGTAATCCTGCAAAGCTGACTGGAGGTTTAAAAATTATTGTATCGTAGTAACTGCAACACAAACTTAGTTCTTTGATAATGAATCCAATTGACTTTAGTTTGAAACCTTTGAGAAAACTTCGAGAACACCGATATTTGCAGATTTGCTTCCAAAATTTACAAGCAGTCCAATTCACAAAATAAACGTGTATGAAAATATTTTATTGATAGAATGAACAGTTTTCCTTTCAAAGCACCAGAAGAACAACGAAAACATATCCATATTTCTACAATCCTTTTTGAATCCAGCTGCATCGTGCAATGCCACACAAAGTGGTAATATTGCTGAGAATTGTGTGTAATTTTTTCGTTGGGGCTTCCTGAATTGCTTTGTCAAGTGAAATGGCTCCCAGATCGATACCAATCGAATATCGTGAAACTGACTTTCGGTTTCTTGGTGGCAATTGTCAGCTCTTTTCAGGTAAAAAAAATGAGATTGAATTGCTTTACATTCAAAGATGACTATATGCGATGCTTCCGGATATGAAGAAATACTCCTAATAGACGCCCAGAAGCATTCAATTGAATCAATCCACCATTAGTTTTGGTGACTATTGAAACTTTTTCTCTGTTTTATGCTGTTTTCTTAAATTTGAAACACAGACTTTCCGACTTGATCTCAGTCGCATTTGTTTCCAGTCCAGATAAGGAACTCACCAGGGAGATCCTATTGCCAAAGATTTGTAAAGAAAAATCTAAGGAAGATCAAAGTATCTTTGAAATCTTAAAGCAACTTCACCTTATAGAAACAAAGTAGCATTCATTTGAATCAATCAACTGTTAGTTTTGGTGACCATTGAAATGTTTTTCCCTGTTTTATGCATTTTTCCTAAATTTGATACACAGACCGTTCCGATCTGAGTTTAGCCGGCATTTATTTCAAGTCCAGAGGAGGAACTCACCAGGGAGAGCCTATTACCACGGCCTTGTATAGAAAAACCGTGCCCCTATCGGTTGACCTTAGGCGCAACACGACTTTATTTCAAAAGCTTTACTCGGAAGATGGCATTGCGGTAGGAATCTTGGATAACCTGCTGAAGTTCTCCATGGATTTATTAGATCATACTAATTCCAGCATATACCTAGTAAAGGATCTAAAGTACAATTGTTTGTCTTGCAAAATCCAATTTTGTTAGCGTAAATCCGTACCATTTTAGTGGAAAGGCAGCGAGACACTTCGAAGCTCCTTTTTAGGATGCCAAGTCGACTATGAGACGTTTTTTTATATAACGAGTGGAGCATATCATTTGACGAGCTTCCATCTGCTTAAGTCAAGCGTTGCGTTCAACTTGTGTAATCCTATAATGTAGGGGTTCAATATCTGTGAGATCTTTAACTCCAAGAAGCTCGACAGCAGCGGGCAACGCACCGTAGCCATTTTTGTATTGCGCTGACCCCTGATGTTGAATTTACCCTCACAGGTTGGTATGTGCTCATCTACAATCAATTGGAATTTGGAAAATTTATTTTGTATATGCAGGATTTAGCATGATCTGATAAATCCATGGAGAAATTCAGCAGGTTAACCAAGATTCCTACCGCAATGCCATCTTCCAAGTAAAACTAATGAATTAAAGTCAAGTTGTGCCTAAGGTCAACCAATAGGAGTACGGCTTTTCTGTACAAGTCCGCGGCAATAGGATCTCCCTGGTGAGTCCCTTCTCTCGACTGGAAACAAATGCCGGCTAAAATCAGATCGGAACGGTCTGTGTATCAAAATTAAGAAAACAGCATAAAACAGGGGGAAAAAATTCAACAGTCACCAGAACTAATGGTTGATTGATTCAATTTAATGCTTCTTGGTGTCTATAAGGTGTACTTTATCATATTCATGTTCGGGAATTTAGCATTTAGACAGTATTGAATTTAAAGCAGTTTCAATGTCATTTTTTTACCTGAAAAGAGCTGACTATTGCCCCCAGGAAACCAAAAGTCAGTTTCATTTCAATTGGTATTCACATTTGGTGCCATTTCTGACAAGGCAATTCACGAAGCCCCAAAGTTATACAAAAAGAAGGTCTGACAAATCAAGTCGGCAATCAGATGTTTGACCACTATCAAATTCCAAACCGAAAAAGAAGAACTACAAACAATTCTTAGCAACAAATCCCAGCAAGTAATTATATGGCACGATGGCAATAACACCTCTCTAATAAAGCATCAGAACAAAGACCCTCTCAATAAAATTTTTGTGGACACTCAACAATTTTAAGCCTAGAATTGCTACAACGGTCGACCTGCAGTTCTAAGGAAGATCAAAGTATCTTTGAAATCTTAAAGCAACTTCACCTTATAGAAACAAAGTAGCATTCATTTGAATCAATCAACTGTTAGTTTTGGTGACCATTGAAATGTTTTTCCCTGTTTTATGCATTTTTCCTAAATTTGATACACAGACCGTTCCGATCTGAGTTTAGCCGGCATTTATTTCAAGTCCAGAGGAGGAACTCACCAGGGAGAGCCTATTACCACGGCCTTGTATAGAAAAACCGTGCCCCTATCGGTTGACCTTAGGCGCCAATTCGACTTTATTTCAAAAGCTTTTCTCGGAAGATGGCATTGCGGTGGGAATCTTGGATAACCTGCTGAAGTTCTCCATGGATTTATTAGAACATGCTAATTACTGCATATACCAAATAAATGTCCCAGAGTCCAATTGATTGTAGATGAGCACGTAAGCTCCAGGGATCGTTAACACCTGAGAGGAACAGGCGAAAATATTGTATACGGCCATAATGTTCAGCAAGGCCTTGCTTTTTTTTGCGCGAACATAATAGTCAGAACGTTTTCTTGGACGCAAAGAGAGAAAATCAAAAAAATATTTGTTGGCATCGTTTTTGGATCCGCCCTTCACTATCAAGGTTTGTCTGTTGCAGTCACTATCGACCTGTGAAGGTGAATTCAACATCAGGCGTCAGCGTAATACAAAATTGGCTACGGTGCGTCACTCGCTGCTGTCGAGCCTCTTGGAATTAAAGATCTCTCAGATATTGAACCCCTATATTATAGGATTACACAAGACGAACGCAACGCTCGACTTAAACAGATAGAAGCTCGCCTACGGATATGCTACACTCGTTAGTTAAAGAGAAACGTCACGTAGTCTACTTGGCATGAGAAAAAGGAGCTTCGAACTGTCTCACTGCCTTGCCACTAAAATGGTACGAATTTACGCTGACAAAATCGGATTTTGCGCTACCATGTTTGTATTTATTACAACTTTGACCCTCAAGGGGCTCAATAAGATTGGAGATAAGTTTGCGAAGATAATGCACTACGTATGCTTTGACGTCGATGTTGGGCCATACCTTCAGTTGCCAGACGCGGAAAGATTCAACGCTTGATGGGTTGTGGTGCTCCAGTTTCGGCAGAACCTACGACCTTGAAATTTTTAATGCGCTGGCCCAGTTATTCCCAAAATAGCCACGGAAGTTTTCAAATACCACGAGGCAATTAGAAATCTAAATCATGAACAACGAAATATGGAAGTTGAGAAAAGTGGTTTTGTTTAGCTCGTGTTTCATGCGTGGGAAGCGCAGGGTCATCTGCGACGCGCACTTTAAAGCAACTGGCAACAAAATTTTTGTACAAATTGTGTAATTGAGGCTGATAATATTGTGTTTTTGTTCGGAAGGGGATGTTAGATACCTAATTCGTAAAATAATATTTCAACCTTTTGACGCGGCTCCAAGAGCCTAGCATATTGCTGTCATTTTAATATACAATGCGTTTTTGCGCTAAATTTAAATACGCTGCTGTGATATTTCAAAGTAGGGGCTCACTGTTCCGTCCATTGGTTGGATCGTACTCCCTTTTTAAATATCTTCGAGAGCTGGTGTATGAATGCTATTCATATTGGTAACAGAATTATAATAGTGTCAGTTTGATATGTTGCGTAGTTCTGTGCTGCGCTCGACTTCGGTGTCTTTCCCATTATAGCCCCCCATTATGGTATAATTACCATGATGGGGGGCTATAGGTTATCTGACTACTAAGCTGAGGGAGAGGGGGCTATAATGGGAAAGACCCCGACTTCGAACAAATAAACGTTCTTGTTAATTTGTTTTGAATTTAAATTTATTGAATTAATTCAAACTTTTTTCAGACATGACCTCTCCTAAACGAAGTATTGTGTATTTTTATGAGCCTTCGGTTGGCAATTTCCACTACGGCGCAAATCATCCAATGAAGCCGCATCGATTGACGTTAACTCACAACCTGGTTTTCTCGTACCATCTTCACAAGAAAATGAAAGTGTATCGTCCGTATCATGCAACATCTCACGATATGTGCAAATTTCACTCTGAAGATTACATAGAATTTCTTCAACGGGCTGCTGGGCAGTCCGATATGTTTCCCGTTAAAAACTGCAGCAGCTTCAATTTGGGCGATGACAGTCCGATGTTCCCTGGTTTATACAGGTTCTGTTCCCTAACTTCTGGTGCCTCCTTGGATGGAGCTCGAAAAATTAATAACAAACAGTGTGATATTGCTGTAAATTGGTCTGGAGGACTGCATCATGCAAAAAAGAGTGAAGCCTCTGGGTTTTGTTACGTGAATGATATCGTTTTAGCAATACTAGAATTGCTGAAATATCATCAAAGGGTTCTGTATGTTGACATAGACATTCACCATGGCGATGGCGTGCAAGAAGCTTTTTACCTTACGGACCGAGTAATGACCGTTTCATTTCACAAATATGGCAACTCATTTTTTCCTGGCACCGGCGACATGTATGAAATTGGGAAAGAGGCAGGAAAGTATTTTTCCGTGAACGTTCCTCTCAAAGATGGCATGGATGACGTTAGTTATCGCAGTATCTATCAGCCGGTCATCAGAGCAATCATGGACCACTATCGACCTAATGTCGTTGTCCTTCAATGTGGCGCAGACTGCTTAGCGGCGGATAGATTAGGATGTTTTAACATGAGTAACTATGGTCACGGAGACTGTGTTCGATACATGCTTGAGTTCGATGTTCCAGTTTTGGTACTGGGCGGTGGAGGTTACACCATGCGAAATGTCGCTCGATGCTGGACTTACGAAACTTCTGTTTTAGTGGGCGAGGAAATAAGTAATGATTTGCCGCAGACAGAATATTATTCATACTTTGCTCCTGATTTTACACTTCACCCCGAGACAGTGTGCAAAATGGACAATCAGAACTCAAAACAATATTTAGATGATATTAGAAAAATGACAGTCGAAATGTTAAAAAGTGTAGCTTCAGCCCCCAGTGTTCAAATGCAACACGTTCCACCAGATTTGATTCAAGAGGAAACAAAAGAATGGGCAGATCAAAAACCAGATGAAAGAGAAGATTTTTTGGAATCGGCCAAGCGTGTTGAAAAGGACAACGAATTCTATGAAGGAGACAAAGACCAAGATTGAAAGTGTTTGAATATCTTGTCGCATATTTGGTTTCCTTGGCCATGTTCAGACTAACGATCAATAGGTGGACTACATCTGGTCTAGACGGGTCAATTTCCTAATTGTCCTCATTTTGCTCAGGCAGTGAATGTAATGTGCGAGAAGTATTTCGGTGACCTCAGTCTGTTCAAACGCGTTTAGTGAAATAATATATTGATATTAGCGTTTGTTTGTCATTCATTTTCTGAAGTATTCTTAGTTTATGCTGCCCCCTCCGATTTAATATAGATTCAGCTACTTTGATCTCGTCTTTTTTTCACTCCGGTGTTGCAATATCAGAACATGAAACCAACATTTCGTTATATTACGCCTGGTTGGGAGTTTCGTCAAGGCCCTTAAACTTTATTTGTTTTGGAGCTGAGTTGTATCAGTAATTGAGGTACTTGTTGAATGTCCTGTGCTCGGGAGGCTGATGGGCCTCGTTTCGTGCTCGTAGAAGAGCCATTTCACCGTAATGGTTGCATCTAGGTTGTGTTGATGATTGTAGATAGAACTTGGAGGACCATGTTGATGCATCCCGTCCTAACTCTCGTGCGTAGTAACTGGGCATGTCAAACTCCTCCAATACCTAGCAGAAGGGTTTTCAGGTTATCAAAGGTAGAATGAAGGCAGGGAATGAGAAATATTGACTAGACTATCGTAAAAATCTATACCTTTTCGTGGCCAACCCTAAAAGATAAGCTCATCCATTCACCAACAGTACAGAAGAGAATCTTTTTCTATTCGGATTATAAATTGATCAGAATATTGAAAATCAGTTCACTTTCTTGGCTAAGAGCTGTAAGTTAGGAAATTTGATTAAACTAAATATTGTTTCTTTTCACTCAGATCTTCTTATGTGATTGTTTTGTGCTCTAGTAATCTATCATTTGGAAAGGTGGTATTCATCGATATTTCCTTTGTAATTACTTTGTTATTTAGTAAAAATCTAGAGGTCGCATGTGCGTTTCAAGTTACTATTGAACTTTATTGAACTCAGTTCCGCAGATGCGGCAGTTGAGTGATGCGTTGAATCCCGGGAATAGTTATCATTTCTATGTTCTACCGTGAAGTTTTACAGTAGTCTCCCATTGATGGAATTCGACTCAAGGAACTAAGATACTTTTTAAACAAGTAAATTGAAAATATAACCCAGAAGTTAAATATTACAATTTTAAAATGTTATATACAAATTTAGTACGATGTTAAAAATCAAAATTAGTGGTTCTGTTTTTTAAAGGTAAAAAGGACTTTTGAAGCCACCGACGTTCCTTTCCAACGGTACAAATTTGAATCGTTGGAGCAGATGCTGTTTTAACATGCGTTTAAACTGTGAGCGTGGTTTGATAATCTGGACTTCACGCGGAAGTTTATTCCATTTTGGGATGCTTCTTTTTTGTAATGAGCGACTGCTCGACCTTAGATGTAGCTGTTAAGTTCTCTTGTTTTTTCTTACTAAAACAGTACCTTTTAGAAAAAAAACTCTCAGTGCCGTCTGATTTCAGTAATGAAATATCATTCCTAAGTTTTGAAAGACTCATCTGGCTTATTACAAGATCTGGCAGGCAAAATGTCAGATTTTACTAAGACGTCTCTAGATCTCGAACTTTTTTCTCAAAGCAAACTTTAATTCCCCAATTGATTTGTCCACTAATTCGCTGCATTGCAGAGAAACTCAAGTTCTGAAAAATAGAGAACTGAAAGTTAAATGAGAAAGGACTAGGGATTTGAATAGCATCAATCTTTCTTTCAGAGGTAACTGATAACGTATAAGGTATATGGATCTAATCGCTGTGGCCATATTTGATTGGACTTTGTTGAGTTGTACATGAAAATTTAATTTAGAATCAATCATTATACCCAAGTATCTGCAGTGACTTTGAGGCTTAATTTCTTGTCCCCGAAAAACTATTGGATCAAAATTTTCGTTTTCTTTCGAGACGCAAAGAAGTTCAGTTGTACCGGTATTCATGGTTATTTTGTTTTGCTTTAGATAATGATCTGTTTTCTACAGTATTTCAGAATCACATTTTTCCAGTTGGGTGACATTGTTTCTGCTAAAATGGAAACTTGTCTCATCAGCAAATTGAAATATGTCGAAGTTTCCTTGTACGTTTTCTCGAAAATCATTAATGTAGAGAAGAAAAACTAGTGGCTCGAAAACCGTTCCCTGTGGGACACCATGATATGTTTCCAACCATTCTGAGTAAACATCCATTTATCTTAACACACCGCTGTCTTTTTTTGAGAAATGAAGCAAATAAATCAACCGCACTTTCTGAAAAACAGTACGCTTCAGTCTTTGAGTAAAATTTTGTGCGATATTGAATTAAATGATTTAGCTAGATCAATAAAAACAGCAACTGAAATTTTCAAGTTATCATCGTTTTCTTGTAATGCTTATATCAAGCGTAAAACAGCATCTGTAGAAGACTTATGTTCTTGAAGTCCAAACTGTGTTTCAAAGTTTTTTCTTTTTGTATAATTTGGTTAACTTTATTGAGAAGTATACGCTCAAAGAGTTTTGCAAACATTAGAGTAATTGAGATAGGCCTATAGTTCTCACAAATTGTAATCTACCCTTTTTGTAGACCAGACTAATGAAAGGCAGTTTTAGTTTTTCTGGCAAAATATTTTGACTAATGCATGTGTTAAAAACAAACTGCAAATGGGTTCCGATTGCAAACTTTGCTGCCTTGGTTGCCCAAGCAAGATGCCTGGACCCGGAGAGTTATTTTTGTTGAGCAATCATTGACATCATAGAGTTCCTTTAGTTTGACTGTTCTGAAACAAAACGTTTCCCTTCTATGTGAGAAATTTTTGGAGCGCTCACATTTTGTCCTTTGTATAAGCCTGATTTTGAAAACTTCTATGGAGACAATTTGCAATATCAAGTTCTTTTTCTACTTCTCTTTCACCACGACTAGTTTGTCTCTAACGAGACACTCTCTTTCTTTGCCAATTTTTTCCTTTGCCAAACAATTGATGAAACATTATTGTTTTTGTTCTTTACTTGTTGGTAATTCATTAAAAACGGTTTGCAAAACTCGTTTTGGGCTTTTTTCAGACCCCTATTAACCAAATTTCTCTGATACTTGAAACTGGTATACGCTTGCTCCGATGGATTTTTTTCAAGATATAAAAAAGTCTGTTTATCCGTAATTTCTTCTCTCAGCTCTTTTGTTAGCCAAGGTTTTTCAGCAATTTTTTTCTGGTTGAAAACCTTTTTTAAGTGGGGCGTGCAGTTTACAGTATTACTGAAAACGTTTATGAAAATATTGTAGATTCTATTTCCCTCTACACATTGATATAAGTTACTGCAGTCCTGACTTGAAAGATCAAGTCTAAATTTATCTGCATCGCACTTTTTTTTTGTTTCTACTGATAAAACTTTGCCTCGTATTTTCAGCTTCAACAAGAAAATTGGTAGTGTATAAAACAATCAAGTGATCGATTTCAACTGATGGCGAAGAAATCTGAACCTCTTGAATTTGGTTTTTTGCTGGAAAACCCCTGATCGATTAGTGTTACGCCTTGGCTAGTGGCTCGTGTTCGTTTTTCTGTGTTTGATAAAGTTTGATGGTTTATAATTGCCAAAAAGCAAAACTTCGGCAGTGTTTGAGTACGGCGAGGAATTTTCTGATGTTAATTCGTCAATGAAATAGTTTCACAAGTTTTGATGTGGAGAATACGAAGCATTAAATAGGATTTTGTTAACCGATAGCCCAGATATTTATACCCATAAGGACTCAAAAAAGATTTGATTGAGTACATTTAGATCATTTCGCCGTTTTGAAGATATGCCCCCAGGATCCCAGATAGCAACACTCCCGCCCTTATTTACTTCTATCTTTGATGCCCTTGGTTTCGTGTTTCGGACTCAAAAAATTTCTCTGGATAGAAATCTGTTTAATTCAACCAAGTTTCAGTTACGATTGTGCTTCGAGTTAAATTTGTCAAAAAATTAGTAAAAAAATCATATTTTTGTTTTAAACTGCGTGCATTGGAGGAGCAGATGTTTAGATTTTTGCAATCTTTTGTAACTATATCAGCATCTCCGATTCACGAATGTGAGAAAAGGTAACCGGATTTTTATGAAAATCGCCTTTAAGGAGCAAGCGCATGAAGTGTTAAAAAATAATTTTGCAAACATTCAAAAAACGAAAAAAGCGGAACCTGATTTTTGTATTATAATGAGCATAATATTGGTTGTGTGACATAATCAAATATATGAATTTTTCATTCGAAGTGCTAATTAAGAAAGCAAAAACCATTAGTTTGGAAATGCTCATCTTTTTGCTGCAAAAAACATTAAGTCACTCAACCAAAGGATTGATTAAAAACGTTGAATTTGTCGAAGTAAAATGTTTTGTGATACAGTAATTTTATGCTGTTGATGTAAATATAAGAAATATTTCCTAGTTGCTTAATGAATTCCTCAATTTCAATTTTATTCGATTCACGCCCATAATAACCATTTTCAACTTGTGGAATTTCAGAAAGTATAACTCGGTGAGTTTTCAACTTTTAATTGCTTTGTTCGATACTTTTATGACCGGCATGGAAAATGAGTGATTGGCATTTTGCTCCTGACGAATACAGGTTCGATTGTTTGTCACAAATCAATAATTGTTGCAGAGGCATAAGAATGAATCCCAGTATAATAAGAAATATCAGGTTGCCGTTTTTTGTATGTGCTCTCTGAAATTATAAGATGGTTAGTTTTTCTGTTGACAAACTTTAGAAAATGTTTTGGTTCCGACGGCTCAAAAAAATTAGTCAAGTATTGAATTTTGTGACCCATTAAGTTTTCCAAAAGCGAACTATTCTAGTCCCGTAAATATCCGACTTGCGATTGTAATTGATCAATGAATCGACACCGGTACGCATTTGAGTTCTTTCAATTCTATCTCTTGCATTATCTTTCAATTCTATCTGCTGCATGTTTTTGTTCTGAGATCGTTTGAGCTGGTTTGTCGATTAATTGCTTGTTCTTGTACGATTTCGTTTTTTGCTTTAACTGTTTTCGCATGTCGTCGATGGTGGTTGTAGGTCTTGAAAGCTCATTACTCAATTGAGTTTTAGTCTGCTTAGGCATTTTTAATCAAAACTTTGGTTGGATTTCGATTTACGCAGCAAATTGCATTTACCAACTGTTCTGCTCGACTTTTGCTCTTTGACTGTCTCAGCAATACGTTTCCTTTTTTCAAGAAAATTATATTCTGACTTTAGTTTATTAATAGCCGCAAAGCGATAGCCGAGGCTATTATTGGCGTTCTCTTGGTTTTTGACAATTCAAAGAATTTGAATGCATTGGGACGTTGTCTTTTTTTAAAGATATGTTCACTCATTTTTATGATGTTTGAAGGCAGATTGGAGTGATGATTTGGTCACGTCGAAACAGGAAGTTGAGCGAAAAAGCGAGAGGTTTTGCGGCATAAAAGTTTTTCGCTCTAATTTTAATCTAGACTGAGAAAAGGTGTTTGTACAAAAATTAGCTTTCTCGCTGGTTGTTTTTTTTGTTTACATGCGGCATTTTTTCTTTGATTTTTTTTTTACTTTTTTTTGGATCTAATTTTTTCTAAATGGTTTTCCTTATCCAATCATTGTCCATTCTTGTTCTAGTTTTTTTCAGTTTAGTCAAGGAAAATTCGTTTAATTGTATGTCAGGAATTGTTCTGCTATGTATATTATTTCGACAACAGGATTTTGTTACGCACACATGACGTCACAATCACTTCAAATCAGCTTTTTATTCATTCATGCAACTTCAACTGAATTCGGTGTGTGACATCGTTTCTCACTCTTTGTGAAAGTGTGTTTTTTGTTCATGCGCGGGATTAAATTTTTGGTCACATCACTTACGTCACTATCAAAAGTGACTTCCTCTCTGAAATTGACTTTTCTTTACTTTAAATCAGAGGTATATGGTGAAATGAGTGTGTCACTCTAACTGAAGGGTATTTAAAGGTCAGCTGATAGAATCGGCAATAATTTAGACATTCTTAAAATACAATCGCTCAGCATTGTAATAAAGTTTCTTTTTTGATCTGTTCCTTTTACAATCTTTTTGAGACTGCAGATCTACGAAGCTATTGCGGCTATTTTCTGGTAATCTGCCAGCTATGGTTGAGGATTTTTTGGACGGTTATGATGTGCATGATGCCTTTCGGAGCCGGAGGGTTTACAGCCATAATTTTTTAATACCCGAGAATAGCAAAATAGCCACAGATTTCAACCTTCGCGTTTTTTGCTTTTCAATCGTCATTTCATCATTTTCCTGACGACCACCAGGGGTGCTCAAAAGTTTTCATTTTCAGTTACTTTTTGTTCTTTCAGCTTTATTTTTCATAGTTCTTGACTTCAATTTTGAACCGTTATTTGTAACTATAGCTGATGTTGAATAATACTGTGGAACATTAGAAAAGTTAGGAGGCGCTATTATTTTGTTTAGGAGGCGCTAATTATACTCGCGGATTTTTTTCAAAGGTAACCTTACCTTCTTTGGAACGCGTTGTTTTAATCCGCTATATTGAAATGTTTCGTAAACTCTAATTAACACTGCAGTGTTCAATACAATTTATTTTTAATTGCTCTCAAACGAAATTTGTAGCTATTATATTAATCCTGTGGTCTTTTTATGCTATTTTTTTTGCTTGACCGAGTTTTCCTCTTATTCATTTGATTTTTTCCCCTCAAAATGGGATTAACAGGTAACGTTCGGAGGGCGATAAGCCCCCCTCCCCTTATCGCTTGACCCCCATCCCCTTACCAAGTCCTTTTTCCTGTCCTAATTAGTTGCGCTCCTAGTCCTAAGTTTCTTATATTACTGCCTCTAAAATTTTATTTTGCCTTTTGTCAAGTGCC
The DNA here is from genome assembly GCF_964194025.1 of Convolutriloba macropyga. NCBI lineage: Eukaryota > Metazoa > Xenacoelomorpha > Acoela > Convolutidae > Convolutriloba > Convolutriloba macropyga. The sequence continues at coordinate 26,423,211 of NC_134475.1, forward strand.
GATAAAGGGACTCTCATTTTGTACCTTTTTGATTCTCTAATAGGGTGAAGTTAGAAAAACGGAAAGATCCAAAATTTTCAACCCAGAAACTATGAATTGTCATATTAAGGTTCTACTTTTTTTTCACCCCGATTCACATAACCCCGCATATTTTAACCCCGTATCTTTTAACCCCTATATCATTTCACTCCTCTATCATTTCATCCAGCCAATTAGGAGTGGACATCAAAGGCATATTTTAATCCAGTGAAAAGTTACGTTTACGCATATTAATCAGTGTGGTTTTGGTTACCTTGAGACGTTCGAGAAAGTCTTCGACAGTAATCTTATCAGTTGGTGTCCACTGCACATCCATAATGAACCTCTGCACTTGTCTGTTCTCCACCAACTCTCCCATGATCTCAGACAGAATCGGCTGCAGTTGAGGCACCGACACATACATCTGTCTGAACTCCTTCAAGTGCTCCCTTCTAAAGGCTGCCTTGATCTTCTTCACCCCACTTTCTGTTTTGGACATCTGCAACATCAAAACGGAAACTCCGAATGTTTTGCGACTTATTGATAGCGAATCGGCTCAGTGAGATTTTAGGATCTATTGCCCCCACCCGCGTTTTTGGCATATAACTTTTACGCTTCCAGGATGACGTTCTTTTTTACATAGTAACGTGCCATATAACAAATAATTTGTTTGTCAGCGTCACTAACACAAAAAACGGGGGGGGGGGGGTAGATACAAATTTTTCTCAAGTTCTCAAATTATTGAGTTTTGGCTAAGCGACCCAATTAAGGTCTGGCATTTCAGCTTAATTAATTTACTGACGACAGTAATTAATTAGGTATCAACTATAGTTCAAAACATTTTGTTGGTGATTATCTTAGCCGAAATTGCTTTCCATGGTACAATGTTTTCGAGCTTTTATGTTGCTGTTGTTTCGCTTGTGTAGTAACGTCAGAGTGCTTTAATGGGAAAGAGGCGCGGGTCTGTAATGAGGAAAGAGCTCAAAAGTTGAAATGAAATTGTCTCTTGAACGAAAAATCGGGTCTTTCCCATTATAGCCCCCAGCTTAGTGGTCAGATAACTTATAGCCCACCCCAATTATGTAAATATACCATAATGGGGGGTATAAATTCATGGGTTCATGGGGTGGGCTATAAATTCATGGGGGCTATAAGTTCATGGAGGGTGGGGCTATAGTAGAAAGAACCGAAAATTCATCCACGTTATTGGGAACAGGATTGAACTTGTTGAAAGTTGGAAGTCCATTGTTAATTGAGGTAACCTGCCTGTAGTAACTTTGGGAGAAGGTTGCCAGTTGTTTCTAGAGAGTGTTTGTACCTCACTTGTTGCATCTCCTCACTCGAGGGTGTATATTTAGAAGGACCCTGCTTCAGTTGATACATTTTCACGATTGGCTTTGCAAATTTATCACAGATAAGGGGATAGGTGTTCTAAATTTGGCTTTTTCGTTTGCTTTGTGATTTTAGATCTTGGTTAGCGTTAGTTACAAATTGGTTGCTGCAGATAGATTAGTCGATGACACTGACGATCTTTAAGGTTGGCTTGGTTAACTGCACGTGCAAAATTCCAGAATTTGTGGCGTTAGGTAGAAAAAGTGTCTATCAACACCCTTCCACCCCTCCCCCTAATCTTAGTAAGACTAGATCTATTCTGACCCCACCCCAGAGTCGTTTATGACCCCAGTCACAAATTTTGTAGTTCTAATAACTGCGCTTTACCACACTAGCACTAAAAAATTGGAATTATTTCTTCGGCCCCCGGTGTTTTTTTTTATTTTTTATAACCCCCTTCAAATTATGTTGTTGCATAGAAATAGCACGTGCTACTGGGGGCGTAAAAAGTATATACCCCCTAAGCTGCAGACACGAAACAATAGATCCAAAAATAGACCCATGCTAATGTTACGGTAACGATCCAGTTTGATCCCCCATACCCCAGCCATCTGTATCTTATAGGCCTGCCGTTGACTTGAGTATTTGCCCTAATACCCCAGCTTCCTGGTCATATACCGTAATGTGGGCTATTGAAAAAAGACCCTCAGCAAAGACTCAAGTCACCGGCAGGCCTATAAGATACAGATAGCTAGTGTATGGGGAATCAAACTGGATCTGGCAGATGGTATTCCTTCCAAAGGAGCGCGGAAGCTAACGACCGGGATTAATATTGGATGTTTTGTTGCTTTTATTTACGCGATGTGGGCTTTTCAGACTTTGCTTGTATCGTGCATGGCAGCACTTAACATGAATGGGCCGTCAGTAGCCATGCAGGCTCCAGGCAACGCAGGAGGGCAACCAGGAGCAGCAGCAAGCGCAACAGGGTTCAACCATCTGCCCAAGTTTGTCAATGAGAGATCTCAGTATGTGAGTCCTTACCACAGTGATTCAGCAGTAGACGGCGCCATGATGAGTGGTGCTGGGGGAAAGAAGAAGCCATCTCATCACCATAGTCACCACCCCTCACCACTCATGCCAAACAACCAGGTAATGCTTTCAAACATCATTTTACACTTGAACCACACTTGGCGCTTCCAATGTGTTGAGAAAGCTTATCTATTGATTTCAGAGGCAACAGTCTGGTCGTTGGGTCAGTAAAGTTTGTTTTAAAGGGCTCATACCTATTTGAGGGTAATCACGGTGATGATGTAATCACGGTGACGAAATAGAATCATTTGCTTTCTGACAACATTTTCCGTTTATCGGAAGAAAGTAAAAGAAGTGTTTTTGTACGCTACCTGGAATTTAAGTAAAATAAAGTTTTCAATTATCATGCAAACAATTGCAACTTGACAAAAAACAGTAATAAAGAGCAACTGATAATCAGCATAACAAAAGACGTTGTTCTAGATATAAAAGTAAAGTTCGTTTTGAAATTCTCCTTATACAGTAAAAACTCCAGTAAACTCTAATAGCCGTAGTGGTGTTAAGTTGCACCACGATCAACTGAGTATTATTGAGAGGTAAAGTCTTTTAAAACACTTTTGAAATAGTTAATTAAACAACCGCAACACAATACCGAATCTTATTGATTTCATTGTTTTTTAAAACTTACCATCTATCTTATGGCTAAGTCTTATATTCAGGAGAATGTTAATTTTTCAGGACGAAGTAAGTAGTACTGGCTGGTCGTGGATTGTTGTACAGCTTTTTGTCTTCGTGATCCTGTTAGACTTTACCGCTTTGCTTCCAATTCGTAAAACGCTATTTCAACTGCAATTTTGTTGCAAGTGTTGCTGTCTATCATTAAAGGGTGCCTGCTGAAAGAACAGCTTCCTGTTCCGTATAGATGGGCTTGACAGTGTACATAATCATCATAACAAGGAGGGCTCGGTATTTGCGTCCACACAATACAATCTTACAATCCCTCTCATACGCAAACAAAAATCAAAGTTTTATTCTACGTTCAAGTATTAAAATTAGTAGGTTTTTAGGTGCTCTCCAACGAAGTTTGAAGCAATTAGTGCAGTCGTGTCTCTATTTTTAAGGCAAAATTGTCACCAAAGAGTTTTCTTTTTTCTTTCGAGTGACATTTTACGTCTTTGAGTTTTTGAGTGAACTCTAATTGAGGCAGTCAACAGCTAAGAGTCAAATGAAAATCGTAATACTTTAAATCTTTTAAATCACCTCAGTAGACGTATTGCACGCTTACAAGTAATCTCAAATTCTTCTCTCTCTCTCTCTCCACGAGGTACGCTTCTCTGAAAACCGCCCCACCACTGGACTGAAGAAGGCGAAAATTGCGCCCCCGCTAGTAGTGCGAGATCTTTTTGTCCGGTGTTAGTCAGTTATGTTTCCACCTGGCTTATTTCTAGTTCTGTAGAGTTCAACTTCATTGCCTTAAAGCAATTCTCGTTATAATGTTTCTTAAAGATTTTTTAAGAGTGAAGAAGAACAGTTTGTTAAACTGGAACAAACGCTTACCTTATCATTACTTCAATTATGTTAACATTTGACTATGCTAATTTTGGAAAAAAAGTGAAAATTGAATGATTACGAAAACGGAAAGTTGACTTCATAATTTTGACATGAATGATATCGAAATCGGAGATTCAAATGAAAAAGCTAGGTTTTTGTTACAAATTAAAACCATGTAAAAAATAGCGAAACACATGAAAAGATTTCCATCTTAAGTTAATGAGCTCATAATTTCTTGAATTTCTCCTTGTGGCACTAGTTGTAAATATTGCTAATTTGGTAACTTCTATAAAATATTGATGGTGAAAAGATTTATTAATCAACATACAACAATCTAAGACAGAAAACGAGTCAACACTGCGAAATAACACCACTCAAAAATCGAAATGCAAGAGAACTGTAAGAACTCCAGTGAATATCCCTGACTTGCGATTACATCACAGAGAGTTAACAAAGTTTGCTTCCGAATTATTGTTGGTGTGCTAATTTCAGAAGTTGAATGCATTGTAAAATTGACGCAAAACATAAAAGATTTAGTAGTTGGCTATCATGAACGTGACGCGTTTGCTTTCAACGCTCCAAATTACTTCGATGAATTATTTTCTTCTCTTTAACAGGTAATAAATTTCTAAGAAGGTTGAATTTTTAAAGAATTGAAAAGCTTATAACAAAAGCAAGTAACACTAATTACCTTTTTAATGTTTGTTTTTTTTCAAGCTAATATTTTCTTCGAATAATATCTGAAGACTCATTGTGGTTTTTCGAAAATGGAACGTCACCTGGGAGCAACTTAAACAAATCAGCGGCAGTGCTTCAGCGAAACGTAACGAATGATTAAAAATATTGAAACTCTTGAGGAAGATATTTTGATGAGCTTTTAAAATTTTCTAATCTAATCCATTTTTGGTCAAAGAAGACTTTGGTCGATAAAGACTTTGGACAAAGAAGAATCTTTGTCTTAAGTGATAAAGAATAACTGGAGTGGAGGGTAGTGCAGTAAAGAGGAAGAAAAATTGATTATTATTTACGAAATGTTATCTGTTTCGTTCTAACACCAAAACGTGAACGTTAAATGAATCCCGCCTAAAAAGTCGGAAAATAGACCAGATGCAGAAGTCAAAGGAAGTAACAGCAACAATCGGGTAAATGGATAGGAAGATGAACTAGCGTTAGTGGCACACTGTTTAATATCGTAGAAAGGTGTCAAATTCGAATTTAAGAGTTCTTGCTTTTTTAGTGTTTTTGCTGCCAGCAGTAAAGCTATCTAATATAATGAAAAGAGGACTCAATATTTTTGACGTTACTTTGCTGGGCTAGAGATTATTGAGGTGGAAATTAAAAGCAAAAACAAACTTAACAATAGCACGAATTTACCTTAGCACGTGCCTGAAAAAATCAATGAAATGAAAGAAAAGTTTGCACATTTTTGTCAAAATTGCTGATTACTGCTGTTTTTTTTTGTACAGTATAATTTTTTTTAACTAATGAATTTTTCTCAACATTACTAAGATACCTTTGACAAAATTGAATTGCTTAATTTGAAGTAAACAATAATTTTTTTTAAGATTTCGGCTCATATAAAACTAAGCTGCTACCTCAATGTACAAAAAATGCAGTTGGCCTAGTCTATGTAATATGTATTAATAGGAACAAATATGAAATAAAAGCAAGCGATTGGCTCACTAATACTCCAGGAGCAGTATAATCTGTATCAGTCATAAAATTTTGGTTAATATTAAGAGTCTAATTAGTTAAAAAGATCATTAAAGGTTAGATAGTGCTCTCAAGATAGTGCTCTCAAAGCTCGTGTACTTGTCGCGATACCATTCTTCGGCGATCTTGTTGAAACTCATTTTTTGCAGTTTAGATTGAACATTTACGAATAATAAATTGAATGAAGTATTTGATATTATAGCAAGTTAAATTACCCTGGTTTCATAATCGTTCAACTTGCACTGCTTGAATATTGGCATCGTATATTGTGTAAGTATTAGAATATATAAAAACATCATAGCGGGAGAGTTTAGTGGGAATATGTTCGACTTTTTTTTGAATTTGATTTAACGTTCTAATGAGATTCTTTTCCATATTCAGACGCTAAATGAAAAATTGTTTCTACTTCAAAAGTTCGTGGATGATTGGGTTGGGAACAATATTTGCGAGAACACATTAACGACCTTTCTTGTTTTATTGAAGTGTGAATGCGTTGGCCCAAACGCATAAAGCTCGTTTTGCGTTAGGTGAAATCATTTTTTGTTCCAGATTTTTTGCTGTTTTTGAAACTTCTTTGCGCACCCGACATTATTAATTGGTGCTCATTTTCAGTGATGTACTGTTGGTCTGGTGGTTTCATTTTGTTAATCCACTGGTTAATTTTCTCATCACATGCCCTGGCATAGGTTTTTAATTAAACCCTATTTCAAACCTCATTGTTTTTCGGGTTATGAAAAGACGGAGCCACTTTAACTTGAACGCAACTGTGATGTTAATATATTGGATCTCATGATTCACTTGGGACTTTTTTCTGTTTCTTGTTACAGTAATCTTCAATACTGCCGAGTTTTACGTATAATTTAATCACTATATGTTGCCCTTATTTATATGGCTTTTGCATTGATTGAGGTATGCATGACCTGATTGCTTACGTTTACTATCCTAAGTAATTATATTGAGTTTTGGGCGTGTAAATATTCATAAAGTTAAATCTGCAGTTAAATTGTGACTTCTCAGAACGTAACTTGATTGCTGAACTCGGTCGGTTGGTTTGATCTTTAGACATTGGCTTAGTCGCATATTAGAAATTTTGATTTGCCTTTTAATTCTTGGCCACCTGTATCTGGTAAGTAATTTTAGCGTGGGAATCAGTAACCAAAGGGAACCATTTTCATTTAAAAATATGTATTAGTGTGTCCGCACCGGTAGCAAAACATTTTTTTTCGTGCAAATTATTTACTGTGGAAGCAGAAACATGTTCGAAATAGTAGGTGTCCTGTTGCGTTCGGTAGGTCTTTATCTCAGTTCCAACCATAATTTACATGATATTCTTTGAGACGAATAAGTCTCCGTTTTTGTTAATTAGTTGATGTTTTTACCGTATCTTTAAGTTGTATTTTTGATCAGTTGTGATTTCGGTTATATTGTTTTTGGATCTCTCAACATGCTTGAGAACAGCTGAGTATATGTTGGACATAGAATGCTCTACGTATTTTAATTATAGAAGCGTGGCTATTGATCTCAACAAAATTTAGGGCCAAAACCTGCTTAACGCCATTTCTACAATTTCTAATGATTATTTATACATAATTATATATAGGTTCTTTTTTGAATAGATGGCAACATCTGAATAAAAAACTTGCTTTTCTCTCGCTATTTTTCCTTATCACACACGTTAAACTAGTAAAGTAAGCCAACAATGAGAAGCCAAACCATTGCCTTAGGGAAATCTTAAGGCTAATTCTTTTCAAATGCCACGTTTTCATATATTAAGTGAACCAATTCTGCAGTTTTAATATTTTTCAATTTCGCTTTATTTATTTCTGGTGTTTATTACAGTCTGGTGCGCTTGGGTATCTTGTGGGTGCTAAGCGAATCAGTCGAAAGGTTATCTTCTGGTTTGTTGAGAACACTTGGAATTTTTGGAGAATATTGTACAATGTTAACAATTTTGCTCGTCTTTCTCTCGAGATATAGTTTATAATGTTTTTCTTTGACATGGTATTTATATGCCTAAATTCACCTAACTGTAGAAGAAAATATGTTATAAAGGTAATAATGGTTTGGTGCCCCCAATTTTTATAAATTGTTTCCTCAGTTTTTTTGATCCAAATTAAATGATTTAATTAAGTTTTAATACTTTAGTTAGTAGCTGCCTGGGCGTAATTTAAGTTTAATTTGAGTCGATTGCAGAGTCTTCCCGCTGGTGTTTTAAGATCCCTTCACACATTTTCATGAGTTTTGAAGTCAATTTGCGGTGATGATTTTTGTCATGCCGAAACCGGAAGTTGTTTTTTGGTTGTTTATTCGCATGCGGGAATTTGACTTAAATTTTTTTCAATTTTTTAATCGGAATTTTTTAAATTGGTTTTGCAATCCATTCATAGTCTCTCTAGGTCTAGTTTTTGTTTGTTTAGCCAATGAAAAGTCTTTGAATTGTAGGTCAGGATTTGATATGTTTTTTTGTAATTCAAAGTATCTAGTTTGTATTGGTCGCTGTCTCCAATTTCCCTGTTTCCCATTTTGTTTGGCTTTTTCACGTCAGCGGGAAGTCAAATTAGAGTAGGGTTCTGATAAAAAAGTAAAGTGCGCGAAAAACGAGAAAGCTGGAAGCGTGATTACCTTTGAAGCGGAGTGAGAAGTTGGTGTTTGAAATCGAATTTTTCTCCGTGCTGCATTTTGACTTGTTTTCAGTGTTTCTTCTCTTGATTACTATTAATATGATACGTGTTTTCCAATTAAGCCTTTTCTAATTGATTTTATCGACGGCTATCTAATACTTTTTTATGAATTTGGCATCATTTGCTGTCATAAATTATTGGCTAATATTTCGATTTTGCCCCCTCTTTTTAGTGTTATTGATTTATTGCTTATTATCATCGATGACAGGTCTCACTTTTCGCTAATGAGGCATACATGAACCTAAGGGTTGGTTCAAATTCTTTGCTAGTGGTTTTTATGACCTTGACAATATTTGTTCTCAGAGAAGTTTTAATGATTTTTTGAGCTATGGTGCTTTGCTATTTGGTATTGTATTTCATGTTGTCTTATCACTTAGTATCATTAATGTGAGGCCGCCTCGTTGTTTGCTAAAGACGGATAATTGAACATAATCAATGATTCGACTTCTTGAGTAGTGCCTATTATGAATCTGATACTATTTGTTCTCAAAAATTGTTAATGATCTTTAATAGCCGCCGTCAGCCTCTCAGCGGCTAATTTTTTAGGTGCTCTCCTTTTTTTTTACTTGATTTGATCACGTTTTTCGTTTATTATAAGTCACAACTTTCACGTTTGACTTCTGACTTACCTCACTCACTGTTTCAACTGAATGGTTTTTAAATCCGTTCACTCAATGAATTACGCAAAATAGTAAATACAGTCAAGGTCAAAAGAGCAAAATCAAAGAGGGGATAGACCGATAAAGCCCTGTCATTAAGTCATTGAGAATTATGTTATCATAGTTCATTAGAGTGTTTGTTAGCTGACATTGGTATTAAGCTTATTAGCTTTCAGTCTAGAAGCTGAATTATAGTAGAATCCAACTGAAACTACACGTCAAATCGGAACACTTTGACGCTGAAAAAAATAGAAAAAAATTCGGTCAATTTCTTTTTTTTTATTTCAATCCCGATGTGGATTGAGCGCATCAACGGCGACTTTTTCCGGCAATCTGCCTGCTTTGTTAAGCTTTGCTAATTTTTTTGTTTTTTTTTGCTGTGTTATCATTGAATTTGATTGAGGAAAGGTGTCATAGGTTGCCAATAGTGATTATTTGAATTGTTTTAACTGTTTCAGTTCAAATCTAATGTTCTCTGTGACTTTGACACTAATGGTCGTGAAGTTTTATCTTATTTTGCGGTTTTTATCTAGTTTTGCAGTTTTTATTGTTTACTTTGATTTCTTTAATGGCTGGTTTAATCTGTTGCGAAGGGTGTTTAAATTGATCGATTTAATCGTTTCAGTTCATTGATGTTGATTTCAATGACGACGGTACGTTGTTCGTTTTCAAAAAATTTAGTGCATTGTGAGGGCTACTATTTGCTTTTCTTATTGCCGTCTTATCTTTTCAGCTTATGAATGAACGACCTATGAATGATTTTGATAATCGATTTAACAGGGTCAGTCTGTATCTATTTCTTTCTTTTTACGTTTACGTTAGTTTTCAAAAAGTATAAGCGAGTTTTTGCAAAAATTGGTTGTTTTCGCTTTGTCGTTTAGTTTCTTCATTGACAGGTATCGTCAATTGATATGGAATTAAGGAAATTTGATTAGTTGATTGAGTTCATAGCTGTTGTTTATTAATTGCTCTTGAACGTAGTTCATAGCAATTATTGTAAAAGTTTCTTTTGCAAAATTTTCGCTTGACAATTTTGACTTTTCGAGTGACTTTTGCGCCCTTGACTTTATGCATTTCGCGTGATCTAAAATTCCCTCTCAATCACAATTTCAAGCAGCTGAACTCAATTGGTGGCAAATTAATACTAAAAGTTAAATGAAAAGTGCGCCGAAACTGGTGTCAGTTTTTACTTTAAATCTTAATAGTGGTATATGTTAACCTCTAATGTGGTTATTTGAAGCCCACTATATAACTTCTTAGTCCCATTTAGGCTCCCCCCCCCAACTGAAGCAGGCTGCAATTGATAAGAGCTCCCACTAGTCGTTCAAGAGCAATTCTTCCGACGTTTAGTCGGTTATGTTTTTGGGTTGACACCTTTCTTCCAAGAGATAACAGTTGATTTTTTTATTTTAGCGTGTTTTTAAAAGCTGCACAGCGATAGCTGGGACTATTATTGGCCTTCTCTTAGTTTTTTTACAATTCAAATAATTTGAATTGTATTGGGGCGCTGTCTTTTTCCTAAAGATTGTTCACATTTTCATGATTTTTGAAGTCAAATTGAAGTCACGCCGAAACAGGAAGTGGAGCGAAAAAGCGAGTGGTTTTGCAGCGTGTATATTTTTCGCTCTAATTTTAAAGTAGAGTGATAAAACGGTGTTTGAGCAAAATTTCACTTTCTCGCTAGTGGTTTTTTGTTCACATGCGGCAATTTTACTTTGATTTTTTTCTTTCGATTTTTTGGATTGGATTTTTTTCTAAATGGTTTTTCCAATCCATTCATAGTCCTTCCTAGTTCTAGTTTTCTGTTTAGTCAATGAAAATTCTTTGAATTGTACGTCAAGACTTGTCCTGCTATGTTTTTAAGTCATTTTTGAGAATGAGGTACGTCAAGTGTGACCAAAAATTTAATCACGCAAATAAAAAAAAATCGTTCCACTAAAAGCGAAGAATGACGTCACAAAGTGCGTGCGTGACGTCTACTGAATTGCGTGCGTGACGTTATTCTTCGCTTTTAGTGGAACGGTTTTATTTGCGTGATTAAGTTTTTGGTCACACTTGACGTACCTCATTCTCAAAAATGACTTACTCACTTTGAAATTGACTTTATTTACTTTAATTCAAAGGGATAAGGTCAAGTGGGTGTGTATCACTCTAAATGAAGGTTTTTTGGGAGCAGCTAATAGAGGCAGCAAAAACTTATACAATTTTTAATCAAAATATAACATATCAGCCTGCAATGAAAAGACAAATTTTTTCGGTCTGTCGTTTTTACTGTTTTTTGAGACTGTATATCTACAAAGCTATTGCGGCTATTTTCTGGCAATCTGCCAGCTATGTTTGTTTTTTTTTCTGGTCTTGCTTCGTTTTTTTTGGTCCTAACGCTTGGTCTCAAAAGTTAAGGTTTATGTTGGCCTTTTAGTGCGGCGTAATTCTGGTTAATATTTTGGCTCTAACTTTTAGCTAGCTTTATTGACTGAGATACCGTTTGATAATGTTTATTTTCAAAATTTTTAAGTGAATTTCTGAATCTTGCGTTCATTAATTTGTGGTTTTATTGTCCCTTTTTCCGCCATTATGTTTAATAGCCGCACAGCGATAGCTGGGGCTATTATTGGCCTTCTCTTGGTTTTTTTTATTTCGTCGTCTTGATTTTTGTTGCGATCATATGACGTCACAGCCACTTTTTGTTCATTCGTTCATGCAATTACAACTGAATTGCATGTGTGACGTCATTTTTCGCTCTTAGTGGAGCGAGTTTTCTTGTTCATGCGCGTGATTAAATTTTTGGTCACACAAAAATGACTTCCTCACTTTGAAATTGACTTTTATTTACTTTTTTCAAAGAGATAAGGTCAAATGGGTTTGTGTCACTCTAAATGATGGTTATTTGAGATCAGCTAATAGAGGCAGCAATAACTTATACAGATTTTTAATCAAAATATAACAGATCAGCCTTCAATGAAAAGACGAATTTTTTTGGTCTGTCTTTTTTACTGTTTTTTTAGACGGCCGATCTACGAATCTATCGCGGCTATTTCTGGCAATCTGCCAGCTATGTTAATAATTTTGTTATTTTTATTTTATGTTTATATGTTAAGAAATCTAAATAAGATTTTGTTTTTCTTTGGGTACGATAAAAAACAGTCCTTTTTCTGTTCTAAAATTCAATTCAAATACCCAACTGTTCTCAACCAAAAATCCAGAAATATTAAAGTTAAAACATTCATACTGCAATTTCTGCCAATCAGATTGTCTCAGCTGAAATTGAAGCGTTTCTATTTAGGGAGTTAGAAATCAGGGGATCGCAAATAATTCAAAAGCTCTCATGTATTTTGCTCGAGACAACTTACTTGATTGTTAACTTCAATTTATTTATCAGTCTGAGATGTTTTCGCGTTTTAGAGATGGTTCTTGACTTTTCAAGTTTTTTGTCTTTTGATACTGTAGGTCTTCAAAGCATCGCAGCTGTTTTCCGGCAAAATGCAGACTGTTTGTTATTTTGCCAGATCTGAAACGTGTGCAAGAATAAACACGTTTTTCTACTTTTAAGATTTGAATTGTTACTTAGAGGCATTGATTATTTTAGAGCGTAGCTACGAAATTTATAGACGCTACTTAAAATGTCATTCAATCGGTACACAAGTGCGCGATCAGCGTGTGTCTGAACACAACGTTTTCGTTTGCGCAGTGGATTTTAAAGCCGGATTGGTGATTCAAAGCAAACAGATCAATTCTGATGAAAAATTAATAATAAAACAAGCATCAAGGCTCCAGGCAGGCGTAGCTCGTTTTGATATTTATAGCACAAATCAAGGTTTCCTTTTTCATTCATGGAAAATTAAAGCTTGAAAATTAGGTTTTTACTTGCGATTATCACGTGAAACGGTGCATTATATAACGTCATTAGCAAAGGACGCGTCACTTGGTGAGTTAACTACAATGCTGTACGAGTTTACACATCAATTGCCTATTTGTCGCTCTGGAATTATTTCTGTAGCAATTATTTGGGTCTTGTCTTGTCCGTCTTTTTGCAATGTTTTTATATGGGCGCTATTTAATTGCTCTCAAATGAAGTTGTTAGCAATTATATTAGTCCTGTGGTCTTTTTTAATGCGATTTTTCGTTTGAACGATTTTAGTCCGACCCATTTGACTTTTCGCCCGCAAAAACGGGATAAACAGGAAGCGCCCAATGAGCATTAAGTTTTCTTAGAGCCTTTCAGCTCTCTAGTCTCCAAGTATGCGATTCACAGAAAATGTTTTGGAGACGTGTACTCAAGGTGTGAAGGGTGCTTCTTAGATTTTGAGCCCCCCCACTTCACCACTCCTAGATCACCCCCACCCTCACTTCACCCACACACCAATCCCCACCCCTGCACATTGTTCCGTCCGTAAGGACGTGGCGCTGTGTAGCCATAGACCCCCCACCGTTCAATCCCCCCCCCCGCCGCGCTCACCTCACACACCCTAATTAAGCTAAAGCTAGTCTCACTAAACCGTAGCTAGCTACTTACGAAACCTACCGCTCGCCGGTCGTTTGAGAGCAATTCGCCCGACGTTGGTTGGTTATGTTTAATTGCTCTCAAACAAAGTTGATAGCAATTATATTAGTCGTGGTCTTTTTATGCAATTTTTCGCTTTACCGATTTTTCCTCTGACCCATATGACTTTTTGTCTTCAAAAGCGAGATAAACAGGTAGCGCTTGAAGGGCGTTAAGTGGCTGAACAGCTCTCTTAGAGCCTCACGCCTTACTAGTCTCTAAGCATGCGATTCACCAAAAGTGTTTTGAGGAAACAGTTTCAAGGTGCTAAGGGATGTTCTTAGTCTTAAAAGTTTGAACCCCTCTGTCACCCCACACCCCAACCCCCCGTCCGCCTCGCTCCAACCTGGAGCTTTGGACCCGCATCTCGAACAGCTCGACCACAACCCTACTCCCGTCATTTGACCCCCCCCCCCTTCCTCCTCCATACGTTCACACCTACCTGATGCATCACTAAGCCCCAGCTGGCTACTACCGAAGCCCACCGCTTGGCGCTCTGTATTGGTCTGACGTCAGTCAATTAAAACATTGTTTGTAGCAACTAGGGTCCTGTTGGCTGTTTTATAAGAATTCTTGTCTGACTAATTAGGTTAAAACCCATGAAACCTAATGGTAATAAATTGTTATGCGAAGTTATGGACGTGGAATCTATGAAGATCGCAGATCACTGAGACTAAAGATCACTGAAATCCGATTTATAGCATTAACTAGATCATTTCAGTGACACCGAAGTAAAAACACGGTTTAAAAGTCAACAAATCGAGTTTTATTTTAAGCTTAATTTGCATAAAGCCATTGAACTAAGAGAACATTAAGATAAGAGCGTTTTGGTCACACTTGACGTACCTCATTCTCAAAAATGACTTACTCACTTTGAAATTGACTTTATTTACTTTAATTCAAAGGGATAAGGTCAAGTGGGTGTGTATCACTCTAAATGAAGGTTTTTTGGGAGCAGCTAATAGAGGCAGCAAAAACTTATACAATTTTTAATCAAAATATAACATATCAGCCTGCAATGAAAAGACAAATTTTTTCGGTCTGTCGTTTTTACTGTTTTTTGAGACTGTATATCTACAAAGCTATTGCGGCTATTTTCTGGCAATCTGCCAGCTATGTTTGTTTTTTTTTCTGGTCTTGCTTCGTTTTTTTTGGTCCTAACGCTTGGCCTCAAAAGTTAAGGTTTATGTTGGCCTTTTAGTGCGGCGTAATTCTGGTTAATATTTTGGCTCTAACTTTTAGCTAGCTTTATTGACTGAGATACCGTTTGATAATGTTTATTTTCAAAATTTTTAAGTGAATTTCTGAATCTTGCGTTCATTAATTTGTGGTTTTATTGTCCCTTTTTCCGCCATTATGTTTAATAGCCGCACAGCGATAGCTGGGGCTATCATTGGCCTTCTCTTGGTTTTTTTTATTTCGTCGTCTTGATTTTTGTTGCGATCATATGACGTCACAGCCACTTTTTGTTCATTCGTTCATGCAATTACAACTGAATTGCATGTGTGACGTCATTTTTCGCTCTTAGTGGAGCGAGTTTTCTTGTTCATGCGCGTGATTAAATTTTTGGTCACACAAAAATGACTTCCTCACTTTGAAATTGACTTTTATTTACTTTTTTCAAAGAGATAAGGTCAAATGGGTTTGTGTCACTCTAAATGATGGTTATTTGAGATCAGCTAATAGAGGCAGCAATAACTTATACAGATTTTTAATCAAAATATAACAGATCAGCCTTCAATGAAAAGACGAATTTTTTTGGTCTGTCTTTTTTACTGTTTTTTTAGACGGCCGATCTACGAATCTATCGCGGCTATTTCTGGCAATCTGCCAGCTATGTTAATAATTTTGTTATTTTTATTTTATGTTTATATGTTAAGAAATCTAAATAAGATTTTGTTTTTCTTTGGGTACGATAAAAAACAGTCCTTTTTCTGTTCTAAAATTCAATTCAAATACCCAACTGTTCTCAACCAAAAATCCAGAAATATTAAAGTTAAAACATTCATACTGCAATTTCTGCCAATCAGATTGTCTCAGCTGAAATTGAAGCGTTTCTATTTAGGGAGTTAGAAATCAGGGGATCGCAAATAATTCAAAAGCTCTCATGTATTTTGCTCGAGACAACTTACTTGATTGTTAACTTCAATTTATTTATCAGTCTGAGATGTTTTCGCGTTTTAGAGATGGTTCTTGACTTTTCAAGTTTTTTGTCTTTTGATACTGTAGGTCTTCAAAGCATCGCAGCTGTTTTCCGGCAAAATGCAGACTGTTTGTTATTTTGCCAGATCTGAAACGTGTGCAAGAATAAACACGTTTTTCTACTTTTAAGATTTGAATTGTTACTTAGAGGCATTGATTATTTTAGAGCGTAGCTACGAAATTTATAGACGCTACTTAAAATGTCATTCAATCGGTACACAAGTGCGCGATCAGCGTGTGTCTGAACACAACGTTTTCGTTTGCGCAGTGGATTTTAAAGCCGGATTGGTGATTCAAAGCAAACAGATCAATTCTGATGAAAAATTAATAATAAAACAAGCATCAAGGCTCCAGGCAGGCGTAGCTCGTTTTGATATTTATAGCACAAATCAAGGTTTCCTTTTTCATTCATGGAAAATTAAAGCTTGAAAATTAGGTTTTTACTTGCGATTATCACGTGAAACGGTGCATTATATAACGTCATTAGCAAAGGACGCGTCACTTGGTGAGTTAACTACAATGCTGTACGAGTTTACACATCAATTGCCTATTTGTCGCTCTGGAATTATTTCTGTAGCAATTATTTGGGTCTTGTCTTGTCCGTCTTTTTGCAATGTTTTTATATGGGCGCTATTTAATTGCTCTCAAATGAAGTTGTTAGCAATTATATTAGTCCTGTGGTCTTTTTTAATGCGATTTTTCGTTTGAACGATTTTCGTCCGACCCATTTGACTTTTCGCCCGCAAAAACGGGATAAACAGGAAGCGCCCAATGAGCATTAAGTTTTCTTAGAGCCTTTCAGCTCTCTAGTCTCCAAGTATGCGATTCACAGAAAATGTTTTGGAGACGTGTACTCAAGGTGTGAAGGGTGCTTCTTAGATTTTGAGCCCCCCCACTTCACCACTCCTAGATCACCCCCACCCTCACTTCACCCACACACCAATCCCCACCCCTGCACATTGTTCCGTCCGTAAGGACGTGGCGCTGTGTAGCCATAGACCCCCCACCGTTCAATCCCCCCCCCCCCGCCGCGCTCACCTCACACACCCTAATTAAGCTAAAGCTAGTCTCACTAAACCGTAGCTAGCTACTTACGAAACCTACCGCTCGCCGGTCGTTTGAGAGCAATTCGCCCGACGTTGGTTGGTTATGTTTAATTGCTCTCAAACAAAGTTGATAGCAATTATATTAGTCGTGGTCTTTTTATGCAATTTTTCGCTTTACCGATTTTTCCTCTGACCCATATGACTTTTTGTCTTCAAAAGCGAGATAAACAGGTAGCGCTTGAAGGGCGTTAAGTGGCTGAACAGCTCTCTTAGAGCCTCACGCCTTACTAGTCTCTAAGCATGCGATTCACCAAAAGTGTTTTGAGGAAACAGTTTCAAGGTGCTAAGGGATGTTCTTAGTCTTAAAAGTTTGAACCCCTCTGTCACCCCACACCCCAACCCCCCGTCCGCCTCGCTCCAACCTGGAGCTTTGGACCCGCATCTCGAACAGCTCGACCACAACCCTACTCCCGTCATTTGACCCCCCCCCCTTCCTCCTCCATACGTTCACACCTACCTGATGCATCACTAAGCCCCAGCTGGCTACTACCGAAGCCCACCGCTTGGCGCTCTGTATTGGTCTGACGTCAGTCAATTAAAACATTGTTTGTAGCAACTAGGGTCCTGTTGGCTGTTTTATAAGAATTCTTGTCTGACTAATTAGGTTAAAACCCATGAAACCTAATGGTAATAAATTGTTATGCGAAGTTATGGACGTGGAATCTATGAAGATCGCAGATCACTGAGACTAAAGATCACTGAAATCCGATTTATAGCATTAACTAGATCATTTCAGTGACACCGAAGTAAAAACACGGTTTAAAAGTCAACAAATCGAGTTTTATTTTAAGCTTAATTTGCATAAAGCCATTGAACTAAGAGAACATTAAGATAAGAGCGTGAAACCCACAATCGTATAATATTAATTTTAAAATTGAAGTCCCTGCATGATGTTTGAGTGGCTTTCCCTAATCAAGGAGTCGATTTAAACAATGATTTGCTCTTACCTCTATCGGTACATTATTCCAATCTCTGATTTCTAAACTAGTGCACTAGTTTTCCATTTTCACAAAAAGTTTGTTCTTAGTTCTTGGCTGATTCGTAAAGGTACCAGGTAATTATCGGGTGTCTATGCAATGGTGTAAAAGTCGGGCGCTAATCGTTCTTTGTCCTTCTAAAATTTTGTAATATTTTGGTGTGCAAGAACAACATGATGGCAAGTTTATTTTGATCGCTTAAATGTCCTGAACGGAATTGTCTTTTCGACGGCTAATTGTCGCCCTTAATGTACAATATAATTGATTTTCCGAAGATCGTATGCGGTTTTGTTCGATTGTGGTTTTGTTCGACTGTCCAAATTATGAGAGCTTAGAATGTAAGTGGCTCAATACTACAGCAGTTAAAAACAAGTTCTAGAAACGTTTCGGGAATGGAGTCTTAATTACCAGGTCCTTTTTTGGCATGAGTTTTACTTCTTCTAGATAACATACGTGATTCTCGAAGTCTACACACAAATATTTTCCCTTGGGGCTTTCTGTAATGGGAATCAATTTTAAAGCAATCTGTTCATAGCTTTTTGTAATTTTGTAAAAATCTTAACCTCTGTATTGGATGTATGGACACTAAAGTTGTCATTGAAGTAGTTAATTAGGTTCATTGTACTTTGCTCCAGGATTTACTTCTTTCTGAAAATAGGTATCTCTGCTTGGTTTCTTCATGAATAGTTTTGAGGCCATATCGGTTATAAATAAATTAAGCAGGAGTGGACACGAACTGTTCACAATGGTAAACCCCTTTGAAGTGTCAGGTCACGCGATATAGTCTTGGAGAACAGTTACAAAACTTAATCTGCTAACTTAGTCCATTTTTCACCGCTCATGGAATCAAATGTTTTTGAAAAGCAGCTGTGACAATTGATTTATTAGTTATATATATGATTATCTGTGTTGCAGTCAGTCGGTGGTTGAAAACTTTGTCTTAATCCCTATTGAAAAAAAAACTGTCAGCATAAAGATTAGTGAAATCCGGTTTCAGTTCACGAGAAAAAGTAGATTTTCCGGTACTTTAGTTAATTTTAACTAAGTTAGGTAAGGTACCGTGATTGAACTGGAAGCGTTTTCTTAGCAGAAGCAGATTCGATCACATCTAATAATGATGATAACACTCAAATTTATTGAATGACTGACGACTTTTCTAAACTAACGATCGAAGCTTTTTTTGTTAATTGCGCTCGAACAATATTTGGAGCAGTTATTTCGACCATCTTGGCGTTTTTGTGCAATTTATTGGAACGTTTTTTTCGTCTGGCTAGCTGCATGTTTTGTCAGACTTCAATAGCCCGAAGGCAGTGAATCGCCGTGCAGTTCTTTGAATTTTACGAAGAAAATAGTAATAAATTATAGTAATAGTGAATTTAACAAGGAGGCTCGGTAATGTGCGATCGCACATAAGGTTCAGACCCCGCTCTCATCCACAATTTTGGCATAATTGTCTACCAAATGAGGAACAGATAAAAAAACCAAAAATTATCAAAAAAATTTCAATTTAAAAAAAAATAGTGTATGAACAAAAAAACAGCCTCCAAAGCAAATAACTCAGTGGAGTAAAAAAAATGATGCACTAGATTGATGAGATATGCCAATATTAAGAAAGCGAGTTCGAGTTAAGGGGAAGAGCAAAATCGAACAACAACAACAAACATTAATTACATCGAAAACTTTGTCCGTTTTATAAAACAAAAGATAATAACAAAGTCAACATGCCGTCAGATAAAACTGAAACTAAACAAAATAGCTCATAAATTACCATAAAAGATGTGGGACCAGTCCATGAAAAGGTTTGGTAAAATTTAGACAAATTGAACAAAAACAGTAAATTTAAAAATTTCGCTAATTTTAAACAATTAACTTCAAAGAAATGAAATCCATTAGAAATCAAGGAAAATATCCCAAAAGTTTACGATTACCAATATTTCTATAGAAGGGCATTAAGAACTGTCCTTATTCAACTTTTGATGCGGCTAAAAAGAACAACAAAAACATAACAAACAAGTTCCGACTCCGCTCATCCACAATTTCGGTATAGTTGTCTACCAAATGATGAAAAGATAGGAAAACCAAAAAATATATATATATTTTTGGGAATCCCAAGAAACCCAATTATTTTTCAAAAAGATAGTGTATGAACAAAAAGATAGCCAGCCTCCAAAGCAAACAACTCAGTGGAATAAAAAACGATGCACTAGATTGATGAGATAAGCCAATATTAAAAAAGCGAGTTAAGGCGAAGAGCAAAATCGAACAACAACAACAAACATTAATTACATCGAAAACTTTGTCCGTTTTATAAAACAAAACATAATAACAAAACCAACATGCCGTCAGATAAAACTGAAACTAAAAAAAATAGCTTATAAATCACCAGAAAAATATGGGACCAGTCTATCAAAAGGTCTGTTAACATTTAGACAAAAAAAACAAAAACAGTAAGGTTGAAAAATTCGCTTATTTTTAAACAAATAACTTCAAAGTAATGAAAACGATTAGAAATCAAGTTAAATATCCCCTACGTTTACGATTACCAATGCTCCTATAGAAGGGCATTAAGACTTGTCGTTATTCAATTTTTTTTTGCGGATAAAGAGAACAACAAAAAGACAACAAATAAAAATTCAACTAAAACTTAGAAGAAAAAGCTGCCGAAGCCGTAAAGCCCTCTTTTGGCCCTCAAAATATGTTAATTATGTTTTTTTAAACAGTATTAATTTAGTATGTGGCCTTTTTAAATGAGACTAGTTAACCAGTAGAGAAAAAAGAAAAGAAAAGGGCAAAAGTAAGTTTTACTTTTGGTTCTTTTCGAAACAAAGTTACTTCCTAAGTCATGAAAGCCATTAATTACAAAATGAAATAATAAAATAGGTTTGTTTATTCGACCAAAGGAAGCACTTGAGGCCTGCAATTGTCCAGAATATGTCTTGCGTCTACAAAAACGTCAAATATGACAAAATCAATTTAATTTTGTTTTGTGAAAAACCATTGTCGAAGCGACGAATTGTTTAAAACTATTAGATTTTGTGACATCAATCCCTTTTGACACCTTCCCCTGGCACCAATAATACCATATTTGACCTGCAATTAACGAGACTAGATAACAAAAAGACAATAAAAAGAACAAAACTGTGTAGTTTATTTTTTTTTAAATTTTGGGAACAATTGTTTTCAAAGTCATGAAAGCCATCAGCTATCTACTAATATCAGAATATCGGCTCATCTATTCTTCTTTGAAAGGCCATTGAAACCTGTCACTATACAGGAAATTTCATACGTCTAAAACGACAGTTAAAGACAAAACTAAAAAAATTCAATTGAATTCTTGATGAAAGAAGTGTCGAAGCCGTTGAAACGATAATCTATATCTTTCAGGATTTTAATATGTTCAATTGTGCTTTATCTTGAACGCCAATAATGTGATATTAGAACTGTCAATAATGTGATAATGTGACAAAACTAGAAAACGTGAAAAACTGGCAAATATCTAAATATAAAAAAACTAAAATCTAGTATTAAAGCCAGAAAACATTAACTTAAGGCTTAACGCCGCAATAAATACTAAATTTTAAATCAGAACAAAGAAGAAGCATTCTTTCTTAGCTGACACTTAGCTACAAATTGACCAAATTAAGAAAAAAGAGGAAAAGTTCATTAAGTCATTATTTATTCAAAAATTTATTTAAATTATTTTTAGTCGTAACGACCGTAAATTTTCAAGTAAACAACGATGCATTAACTTGGAGCTGTCCAGGAAGCCAATTTGACCTATCGCTCCTGAGCTTTGATTTGATGTGTTCTGTTCTTTAGTTAATATAGAAAAGATCAATTTTTTTTAAAAAAGAAGACCGACTGATTTCAATCCGAATTCATTTTGGACTGTAAAATTCCTATATTGGTCGAAAACTAGACCTTCTAATGCTTATCGTTCGTTAGGAACACTTAAGTGCTGCGTTTTGATAATCAACGAGTAAAGTCAGCGAAAAGGGCAGAGTTTTAACTACAGAGCACTCTCAACAGAAGTTGAAGTAGGAATAGCCCTCTTTTGAGTGTACAATGGTTGTATTAGTGTTGTTTGGGGATGTACTTCCGGAAACTTAATCAAAATGGACTAAAGAAGCTTATTTCGTGCTGTTTTTGATGAAAAAGGCTGAATTTTAGATATTTAGCCCAAATTTTTGACAAAAAAATTAAATCAAATTAATCAATGATACTTTTTTGTCTTTAAAAATAAATTCAACAATTTTTTAAAAATTTTAACAATTTTTAGCGAAATTGACAAAAATTTGGCAAAAATTCCGGAAAATGTGAATAAAAATTACGGAATTCACTCTACTTTTCTCGGAAGTTTAAACTTCGATAACTCCCTGTGAAAAACGAAAAGATTAATCTTTTTATTTCCATATTCTACTCTTGGACGAGCTTTCTAATGATACCAGTCTCAACTCTACGATGAATATATCGATCGGCGAAAATTGTCTGAACAAAAAAAACCTATTTGAGTATATAGTTCCTCCCCCTCAAGAGGGGTCGGAACAACTAAGCATTGCTGCGCCCAGCTTGGTAGTCTACTATATCGGTATTTATACTACAAATAGCTTATCTGAAGTTTTCAAGATGTTCCATCCAGATAGAAAATTTAAGAATCAATTTCTGTTCTCTAATTTGCAGTATACTGACGATATTCGTCTGTTATTCAGTATACTTGCTAAAGCTCATTTGTTTGTATAAAGTCAAGGGATTGTATAAAGTCATTTGATTGTATCAATTCCTTTGAGGAACTTGTAATTTTGAACAAGCCAATGCTATTCGAGAAATTTCACGGCGGGCTTCGTCGGCTTTTTGTGTTTTAGAAAATCCATGTACAAGTACCAAATTTTTAATTTACAAATACAAAGTTTATAATTAATCATGATTTTTGTAGCAGTTATTTTAGTCCTGTTGGTCTTTTTGAGCGATTTTTCGTACAACCAATTTTTCTTTTGATTGTTTTCTGCTGACCTTTTGACTTTTCATCGTCAAAAATGGGATAAATAGGCAAAGCCCAGAGGGTATTATAGAGCCGTACGGCTCACTAGTTTCGTGTCGGCACACTGTTTGCGACAAAAATTCATTGTATGAAGAGCGGTTCTTTGAGTTTGACCCCACTTACCTTAGTTCCAAGGCAATGGTAGCAAGTTATGTTTTAAGTGTACATGCTGATGATCTGTATATCCGAACGAACTGTAAATATGTTAAGGTAAATGGTTTGACTCCTTTTCATCAACCGCATTTGTTCAACACAATGATTCCGGAGCTAATGCCACCTGGAGTCCCCCAACAGACAGGGTCAATAATGGACAACAACAATCAGCTCATGCAGCAACTACCACAGTTCGGTATGCCTCAACAAGCAATGCAGCAGCTGCAGATGCAACAACCCACGCCTCAGAACATGATGGGAGTCCAGGGTATGCAAGCACAGGGATCCAACAATCCCCTTCCTTCAAATCAGATGATGCAACAACAAGCTATGAATGCACAACAGCAACCTCCAAATCCACAACAAATGCAGCAATTTTTCAGCCCAAATAACAGTTTCCTTCAGCCTAATCAACCTATGATGCCTGGCTATGTGCCTCCTTCTAAAAAATCTTCAAAGAAGCAGAGAGGATATAATAAGCATCGACCCAGTAACTGTCAGAGTGATTCGGAGATCCTTGAAAAAGCCACGACCAGAAGTGTGGGAGGGGGTAGTGTCGGTCGCCGAAGTTTGAAGCATGGTAGTTTTAATTCACAACCTGGGAATCCTAATGACGGTCCTGGAAACTCAGAAACATGGGACAAAGACACAGTAATAACCGACGCGACCAGCAATAAAAGCAGCAGTGTTGAAAACATACCTCTCAGGATTCAAGCAGCTGAGCACGAGTTTCTAGATGACTACATTGGGAACCAAACTCCGGGTTGTTGTGACCTGTGTCTAAAGCCATCAGTGCAAATACTTTTCGTCTTATTCTGCCTTCTCACACCGGTTGTGTTCGCAATATTGCCAAAGCTTGTCTGGATTGACGAAGAATGCACATTGTCATGTATTGGTTCGGCATTGAATCTGGCATTTAGGTTGCTCATTTTGTTCATCGCTCTATGGGCTATATTCTTCAGGAAGTCAAGAGCCACTTTGCCCTCGATCAATTTGTGGAAAACGTTTCTCTTCGTGATAGCAGGGTTGGTCATCTCAATTGCGTGGGTTTTCTACTCGATCAAAATCATGAAGACACAGAGCAGAGATTACAACCACATTCTTAGTTTCTCCTTGTCAATTTGCGACTGCTTGATATTCATACACTACTTGGCTGTTGTGGTTTTGGAGATCAAACACCTAAAGAAAGAGTACATTATAAAAGTTGTTCGCAACACAGATGGCGAAAGCAAGTTCTACAGCGTTGGACACATGAGTTTGCAACATTGCGCATCGTGGGTACTGGAGAAGTACTACAAGGATTTCCCAGTGTACAACCCCTACCTCATGTCAATCCCGGGGGCGGGAAAGAAGGCTTCGAATGCTCCACAATTCAAGCTGTACAACATTGATGGTCTCGGCAATGACGCAGCTTCAGTTATGGAGAACTCTAAGGCAATGATTGCAGCTTCTGCTCGGAACAGGGACTCTGGTACGGAAATCTACACACGATCAGTTTTTAACCTAATAAATGGCCTATTGAATGAATCGAAGTAGACAGACTGGCCAATTAATGTATTCTGAAAAACCAATATTACTTGACCTTTTCTGATGAGTTGGGTCTTACAAATATAAACCCTACCAAAATTAATGAATTGTGAGAGGATAGCAAGGTTGACTTTGATACATAACAATTTAATGCGACTATTCAATCTAGGAGAACAGCGGGTAATTGACTTCAAAATCAACCGTTCATATATGTCTTCAATATATTCTGCGCTCAATTTTTGGGGCGCATAGTTATCTTTTAAACTTGAAGCTTTTTATAAGTAAACACGATTTTTAACCTTTATGAAAAGTGTTGATGTTTGAAAGGACTTCATCTTTGGTTTAGGTCGCAACACGCGTTTCTACGAAGAACAAGACTTTGAACGACGTCTGCGTAAGCGACGTGCAAGGCTAATTGTTGCTGTTGAAGAAGCATTTATGCACATAAAGCGTCCGGAGCCGAGTGACAAAGACGAATCGCCTGTTCCAATGGACGCAGAAGAAGCGGCGGAAGCCATCTTCCCATCGATGGCGAGAGCCCTCCAGAAGTACCTCAAGATATCTCGCCAGACCCATTGCTACTCCCTCATTGCAATCAAGGATCACCTCGCCAGGTGTATCACTCTGGACTTCACACCTCGGGCATTTCTGGAAAAGTATCTGACTCCAGGACCTGTTATTACGAGCGAAGTTGAACAGAAACCCTTCCAGAACTGGGAGTTGATCACGGACACCTTAGTTAACCGGGGAATCCATGAGGGTCTAGTGTTCCAGTTGCGCCAGGAGGCCTTGTCCCTAGTGATATACGTCGCAAAGCTACCCCGCTTTCACATACGAGAGGATTCAATGGATCAAAACCAAGGACGCTTCGTTCTCAGGCTCCAGTCGGAAACGTCAGTGTAACTTTGCTCAACTGTAGGCTGTGAACTATTCTCTTTTCCCTGGGCAAAATTTTGCTGATTAAAAACACTAGCAAAATAATACTTGATATTGATCTACATTGCTTCAGATTCAAAGTATCTATAAAAGCAGATATACTAAAGTTATATTTAGAAGATAACATGTACTGAGATTCTGTGGGACGTGTGTAAAAATTCAGAATTCGTTCTAAGGAGGGAAAAGAAAGATTTTTAGTTCATTAGCAGCTACTTCTTTGTTCTCGCTATCTGGTCTATCTATCTATCCCCGCTCAGATTAAGTGCGAATTTCTCTGTCACTCTTTAGTTGCTTCTTAATTCTCTGATTTGTATTGGATCTCTACTGATCTGAATTTTTTTGATTATCATTAATTTATTAATTATATTTTGACCACTCAAGTCATGTGCGCACATCTAGTTATAGAAAATATGTTTGAGCAAATCTCTACAAGCATTCATTACTTTGTCCAAAGGAAGGAATAATTGATGATAATTCTTAGTATTTGTGCTCGGCTTGTAGGGCGTTGATAATTAATTTGATATAATTGGAACCTCATTTTGTATAGTTTAGTTACTGAGCAGTGATTAATGATCATTGCTTTGACAATATTTGGTAGTAAATTGGCATTCAAAATGAATTGATAGATTTGACGTCTGACTGATTTGGCATAAAGTTTTGATATAATTTGATGCGATTTGTTATAAACATTGACAGAGTTCCCCAGCCTGATCAAATGCTGTATGATAGCATGATCTTGCATGCTGCTGAGAAACTTTGTCCAATTGCCAATTTTGATGTGCACATAGAGCCGATAGCTCTTTAAAAGCGATCATGAGGGTTTGTTTTGATCTTTGATTTGATAATTTAGTTTTGTAGTTTTCTGCTAGCAAAGCAATTTATATTTTTTCAAAAAGCTTTTTGCATAGTTGAGTAATTAGGCTGCTTGGAATTGTTTCCTCTTGTACTTGCTGCGATAGCGGTAGTGGAGCAGTATTTTTGGCTTTACCTTATTTTTCTAAAATCTTAAATAGTTACAACTTCTTTGCATTCAAAGTTGACTATAGCCTGGCCTATCTTGACTGCAATGGTGTTTCCAAGCAAAAGTTTCAGGGGAAAAAAGGGCACAGTCGCCAAAAAACTGCAGTCATGCTGAGGAAAAGAACCGTCCTAAGTGTGGCGATTAGTTAAAAAAGGACAGCTGAGAACAGACTTCTCCCAATCCATTTAAGATTAAAACGCCTAAAACGAACGAAATTTGAGGCAATTATTGTAAACAAGTCTTTTAATGCAAATTATTTAATGCTTGAGAGTTTTTGTGCTTTGACTTCTAAAGTGACTATTTTGTTTGAATTTTCCATGTTTTAGTATTATTAAGTAGCTGATATTCTGAAATAAAGGTTTGCTTAGCGATTGCGAGGGAATGAGAACTTTCTGTTTTTGCAAACAGAATTCACTTTTTGCAAACACATTTTCGAGGCAACAACCCACTAAATCAAATGTGCGCGCCTGTTGTTCGAGAGCAATTCGTCCTAATTTAGGCGGTGTACGATTTCAACTGCGATTACGTTTGCATGGTTGGCTAATCTAATCTTTAACCTAAAGCTTTTTTAGTTTAGCTTTTTCGTCTGTTGAAAATGATCTATGAAAAATGCCTTATTCTGTAATTATAATAAATTGCAACTGACGACGTCAAATGTGAAGTTTATGCACCAAATAATTTAATTTTGCCGGTGCAAGCACTTCAGGTCCTTGAAATTCTGAGTTATTACAAGGCCGATGGGTTATTTATGCACACTCAATGTTCCAGCCCGTCATTTGCCAAGCAACTTGAAACATACAAAATGGCGAACCGGAAGATTTAAAACACACTCAGATGAATAGAAAAGGATGGTTATTTGAACACAGTGTTGCTTCTAAAACATGAACATGATGATAATTCACTTGTAATTCCTTTCTCTCCCACTGATTTTTGCCTTTTTCATAGAAATCTGATAACGAAAATTTTCTCATCGTATTTTTATTACCGATGTTTCTTATCAGATTGCAGGGCAGGCGCACGAAATTGCTCGTATAAAATAGTAGTTTTGTCTTATCAATTGCTCTCAAAGTTGCTCTCGAAGTTTGTAGAAATAAAACTAGTCGTGTGGTCTATTTATGCGATTTCTCGCTTGAGCTTCTTTCGTTTGACCGATTTGACTTTTCGTTCTCAAAAAAGGTCTTAACAGGTAACGACAGAAAGGCATTAGGTTCCCTTCGAACATTACGCCTTACCATTTTCTAAGAATGCGACGTCCGCTCTGATGTCTGGTTAAAAAATTAGATAGTTTTTAATTGCTCTCGAACGAAGTTTGTAGCAATTATATTAGTCCTGTCGGTCTTTTTGAGCCGATTTTTTCGCTTGAGCGATTTTTCGTCTCACGGTTTGACTTTTCGTCCTCAAAAACGGGATGAGCAGGTAACGCCCCGCGGGCCTTCAGTGCTCTTAGTGCATTTCAGCTCTGTTTCATTTCGAACTGTTTGGAGATTTATACTTATGGTGTGAAGGGTGGTTCTTAGAGGTTGAAGACACCCCTACTATTGTCCCCCCACCGCGCTGTTGCCCACCCCCATCCCCCTCCCCATCAGCGCCACGTTGCACCAACCCCCCCCCCCCCATGGCTACTGACGAACAACCGACACGCAATTTTACTAATTTTCACAATACTCTCAAGCTTTCTGAAATTTTTTTAATTTTTGAGTTCTTTCAGCCCTAAGTGTCACGGAACCTCCTCTGGGGTTTTATAAAAGGTTACTGCATAGTTTCTAGTGGTAGTGGAATGGTTTCAACATTTTAACATCACGAATTTTAGCATTTTCTGACAAAACGTGCAATTTTGTTCAATTTTTTTGACATTTATTTTGAATAGTCACGCCTTTCAAGACGCAGGGGCCAGAAAACGTCCTTAGGGGTTTGATAATAAATTACTGAAAAAATTTGTTTGCCATGCAATAGCTTTCAATTCCATGGCAAACAAATTCCATGACAAGCTTTAATGTGACAAACTTTAGCAATTTTTTGATAGGACTTGCATTTTTTGCGGTTTCTCCAGCCGCAAGAGCTCAGGAACTTTGTACAGGTTTCGACAAAAGAGAACTGTATAATTTCTAAATGTAGTGGAATGTTTTTAAGATTTCAACACCACGAATTTTAGATTTCTCCAGCCTCAAGAGCCACGTAATTTTCTCTAGGGTTTGGTTATAGGTTACTCGATAGCTTCTAGATGTAATGGAATGTTTTTAAGATTTTAAAATAAGCAATTTTTAAATATATTTTGCAATTTTTTCAAGTTTTTCGAATCTTTTTCAATTTTTTATCATTTTTTCCGGCCCCAGCGTTTTAGGGACCTCCTCCAAGGTTTCATAATTAAACTGCTGCATATTTTCAAGAGGTAATGAAACGGTTATCAATTTTTTAATGACTCCAGATTGAGCT
Organism: Convolutriloba macropyga; assembly: GCF_964194025.1. NCBI lineage: Eukaryota > Metazoa > Xenacoelomorpha > Acoela > Convolutidae > Convolutriloba > Convolutriloba macropyga. The sequence continues at coordinate 26,452,127 of NC_134475.1, forward strand.
GTTTTTTTTATGAAGTTTAATTTTTTTTTCAAATTTTTGGAAAATTTTTTATCATGTTCCAAGTTTATGGATCTTTTTGAGACAGTGGAACTATTTAAAAATTGAAATATGGATACTGGAAGGTCTCGTGAGACAATTAAATGCTTTTGAAGATCTTCATATCTTGACTTTTGGCAAGATTTTGTTGAATTTGCAATTGTTTTCGAATTTTGTGAATATTTTTTGTCTTTTTCTGAGTCTAACGATCATTACTAGCCAGCGCAGCTTTTCAAATCCTCTAGATTTGTTTCTTGACATAACTCTGAAAAAAGATGGTTTAGAACATCTTCACTGCGTAATCTGGAAGAAACAAAACATCAGTTTTAAATTTGAAAATATCAGTTTTTTATTTGATTTATTTACTAACAAGGCTTGAAAACTAAAAGTTGCAGAGTCGAATCAAGCTAAAACTAGCTTCACTAAACCGTGGCTAGCTACTGACAAAGCCAACCACTTGCCGATCGATTTAGAGCAATTCGCCCGACGTTTGTCGGTTATGTTCCAAACATGGATGTTTTCTTTGAATTCTTTCAAAACTGAAGTAAATGAAAAAACTTTTGCTTTTTCCTTTAAAGCGGCCTAATAAGTATCGAAAAATTAATTGAATAAAATCTTAATCAATTTTGAGTACCAATGAACCGCTCCTCGACCTTTTTCAAAATAAGTGAGTCATGAAACAATTTCTTGTAAGAAAAATGTCAGAAAATGAAAACTAGATTTTAATTTGATTCGTTTTGATTAGGTTTTCAACAGGGGTAAAATGGTGTAAGAGTAAGGGTGTAAAAGACAACTTAACCCCTCATTCTTACATCTTTTTTGGTATCTCAAGGGGGGTAAAATGATGTAAAAGTTCGGGGTAATTTCTCCATTAACCCCGAACTCTTGCATCATTTTAACTCCTTAACAGACCAAAACATATATAAGAGGGGGGGATAATTTGTCTTTCACTCCCACACTCCTACACCAATTTACCCCCATTTGAAACCTATTGCTGCCTGTGATACCTCTGATGGTAGAGGTATGCAATTAAGTAACGAATGTTTTCTACTTTAGAAGGGTTGGATTTGAGGTGCGAATCCACTGTTATTTTGTAGCTTGCGATTACAGGCTTTACTTTTACTAAGCAATAGTGTTACAGATGTAGCTCTATTCTGGCGATGTGCAATACTGACTCAATGGAATACTGACTCAAATTTATGGATCTTTCTCAGTCAGTGAAACTATTTATAAATTGAAATATGGATATTGGAAGGTCTCGTGAGACAATTAAATGCTTTTGAAGATATTCATATCTTGAATTTTTGCAAGATTTTGTTAAATTTGCAATTGTTTTCGAATTTTGTGAATATTTTTTGTCTTTTTCTGAGTCTAACGATCCTTACTGGCCAGCGCAATTTTTCAAATCCTGCAGATTTGTTTCTTGACATAACTCTGAAAAGAGATGTTTCGGAACATCTTCACTGCGAAATCTGGAAAAAACAAAACATCAGTTTAAAATTTTTAAAATATCAGTTTTTTCTTTGATTTATTTACTAACAAGGCTTGAAAACTAAAAGTTGCAGAGTCGAATCAATCTAAAACTAGCCTCACTAAACCGTGGCTAGCTACTGACAAAGCCAACCACTTGCCGGTCGATTTAGAGCAATTAGCCCGACGTTTGTCGGTTATGTTCCAAACATGGATGTTTTTGAATTCTTTCAAAACTGAAGTAAAAGAAAAAACTTTCGCTTTTTCCTTTAAAGCAGCCTAATAAAAGTATCGAAAAATTAATTGAATAAAATATTAATCAATTTTGAGTACCAATGAACCACTCCTCGACCTTTTTCAAAATAAGTGAGTCATGAAACAATTTCTTTTAAGAAAAATGTCAGAAAACGAAAACTAGATTTTAATTTGATTTGTTTTGATTAGGCTTTCAACAGGGGTAAAATGTTGTAAGAGTAAGGGTGTAAGAGACAACTTAACCCCTCATTCTTACATCTTTTTTGGTATCTCAAGGGGGGTAAAATGATGTAAAAGTTCGGGGTAATTTCGCCATTACCCCCAAACTCTTGCATCATTTTAACTCCTTAACAGACCAAAAAATATATAGGAGTGGGGGGATAATTTGTCTTTCACTCCTACACCAATTTACCCCCATTTGAAACCTATTGCTGCCTGTGATACCTCTGATGGTAGAGGTATGCAATTAAGTAACGAATGTTTTCTACTTTAGAAGGGTTGGATTTGAGGTGCGAATCCACTGTTATTTGTGTAGCTTGCGATTACAGGCTTTACTTTTACTAAGCAATAGTGTTACAGATGTAGCTCTATTCTGGCGATGTGCAATACTGACTCAATGGAATACTGACTCAAATTTATGGATCTTTCTCAGTCAGTGAAACTATTTATAAATTGAAATATGGATATTGGAAGGTCTTGTGAGACAATTAAATGCTTTTTAAGGTATTCATATCTTGATTTTTAGCAAGATTTTGTTAAATTTGCAATTGTTTTCGAATTTTGTGAATATTTTTTGTCTTTTTCTGAGTCTAACGATCATTACTGGCCAGCGCAGTTTTTCAAATCCTGCAGATTTGTTTCTTGACATAACTCTGAAAAGAGATGTTTCGGAACATCTTCACTGCGAAATCTGGAAGAAACAAAACATCAGTTTAAAATATTTAAAATATCAGTTTTTTATTTGATTTATTTACTAACAAGACTTGAAAACTAAAAGTTGCAGAGTCGAATCTAAAACTAGCCTCACTAAACCGTGGCTAGCTGCTGACAAAGCCAACCACTTGCCGGTCGATTTAGAGCAATTCGCCCGACGTTTGTCGGTTATGTTCCAAACATGGATGTTTTCTTTGAATTCTTTCAAAACTGAAGTAAAAGAAAAAACTTTCGCATTTTCCGTTAAAGCAGCCTAATAAAAGTATCGAAAAATTAATTGAATAAAATATTAATCAATTTTGAGTACCAATGAACCACTCCTCGACCTTTTTCAAAATAAGTGAGTCATGAAACAATTTTTTTTAAGAAAAATGTCAGAAAACGAAAACTAGATTTTAATTTGATTTGTTTTGATTAGGCTTTCAACAGGGGTAAAATAGTGTAAGAGTAAGGGTGTAAGAGACAACTTAACCCCTCATTCCTACATCTTTTTTGGTATCTCAAGGGGGGTAAAATGATCTAAAAGTTCGGGGTAATTTCTCCATTACCCCCGAACTCTTGCATCATTTTAACTCCTTAACAGACCAAAAAATATATAGGAGTGGGGGGATAATTTGTCTTTCACTCCTACACCAATTTACCCCCATTGGAAACCTAATGCTGCCTGTGATACCTCTGATGGTAGAGGTATGCAATTAAGTAACGAATGTTTGTCTACTTTAGAAGGGTTGGATTCGAGGTGCGAATCCACTGTTATTTGTGTAGCTTGCGATTAGAGCCTTTACTTGTACTAAGCAATAGTGTTACAGATGTAGCTCCATTCTGGCGATGTGCAATACTGACTCAATGGAATACTGACTCAAATTTATGGATTTTTCTTAGTCAGTGAAACTATTTATAAATTGAAACATGGATATTGGAAGGTCTCGTGAGACAATTAAATGCTTTTGAAGGTATTCATATCTTGATTTTTAGCAAGATTTTGTTAAATTTGCAATTGTTTTCGAATTTTGTGAATATTTTTTGTCTTTTTCTGAGTCTAACGATCATTACTGGCCAGCGCAGTTTTTCAAATCCTGCAGATTTGCTTCTTGACATAACTCTGAAAAGAGATGTTTCGGAACATCTTCACTGCGAAATCTGGAAGAAACAAAACATCAGTTTAAAATATTTAAAATATCAGTTTTTTATTTGATTTATTTAATAACAAGGCTTGAAAACTAAAAGTTGCAGAGTCGAATCAAGCTAAAACTAGCCTCACTAAACCGTGGCTAGCTACTGACAAAGCCAACCACTCCCCGGTCGGTTTAGAGCAATTCGCCCGACGTTTGTCCGTTATGTTCCAAACATGGATGTTTTCTTTGAAGTCTTTCAAAACTGAAGTAAAAGAAAAAACTTTTGCCTTTCCTTTAAAGCAGCCTAATAAAAGTATCGAAAGATTAATTGAATAGAATATTAATCAATTTTGAGTACCAATGAACCACTCCTTGACCCTTTTCAAAATAAGTGAGTCATGAAAAAATTTTTGTAAGAAAAATGTCAGAACATGAAAACTAGATTTTAATTTGATTCGTTTTGATTAGGCTTTTAACAGTGGTAAAATGGTGTAAGAGTAAGGGTGTAAAAGACAACTTAACCCCTCATTCTTACATTTTTTTGGTATCTCAAGGGGGGTAAAGTGATGTAAAAGTTCGGGGTAATTTCTCCATTAACCCCGAACTCTTGTATCATTTTAGCTCCTTAACAGACCAAAAAAAATATAAGAGTGGAGGGGGGGGGGGGGTAATTTGTCTTTCACTCCCACACTCCTACACCAATTTACCCCCATTGGAAACCTAATGCTGCCTGTGATACCTCTGATGGTAGAGGTATGCAATTAAGCAACGAATTTTTGTCTACTTTAGAAGGGTTGGATTCGAGGTGCGAATCCACTGTTATTTGTGTAGCTTGCGATTACAGCCTTTACTTTTACTAAGCAATAGTGTTACAGATGTAGCTCTATTCTGGCGATGTGGAATACTGACTCAATTTCACAACAAGCTAATCTTACTTCAAAACAGGAGTAATTGACAAGCAACTGAATTTGAGATTAACTGATGAAAGAATGAAAAAAGATATTACTAACAAAAGTGGGAAGGAAGTGTGAACACATCTGGGTAATTGATTTTTTTTAGTTGGAGGTAAAACTTACCTAATTGAACTACTTGGAGGTTATACTTAAACCTAAATGATATAAGGACAACTAAGAATTTAGTGCACTTTCAGAACTATGATATAACTGTATCACATGTCCGTGACTTTGACAGAAAATTTGAAACTGCAAGTTATCAAATTTTTTAATATAAGTAACATATTTACTGTTTAGTATAAATTTTAATTTAGAGTTCACAATAACGTTAAAATTTTCAACAACAATAAGAGACATGGAAATGCTATGGCTTTCCAAATTAAATTAATGAAGATGTCAACGGTCAGTATTTACAGAATAAATTAGCAAAACTGCAAATTATAGAGATCAAATGTAACACGAATACAACTTGTTCAGAACAATGAACAATTGAATTACGTAAACATAAAATTTTCCCATTAATTATGTTCACATGACCACAAAATATTACTAATAAATGAAAAATTAGTGCATCAACAAATAAATTAAAATAGCTAAAAAATTAAAAAGAAGTGAAAATTTAAAATTAATAGGTTTAGATTTGATTTTCTGCACCAAATACACACATGCTGACTTCTCGCTCATAGTCAGCATTGTCGTGTTCGTCAGGAGGCGTAGTCCCAATTGGTCGGATTCGTGGATCCGGTGGGCTTACAACAGGAAGCTGGAACGAAGTTTCTACTAGTGGTGGTTGCGATGCTTCTTCCTGTAAAACTGTCTCGATGACACGATTAGCAGTTTGCGGTCGTTTGGCTGGAATCGATTCCTGGTCACTGACAGAGCATTCTGAACTCTTAAATCCATAGTAATCTGGTGCTATTCGATTTCTTTTGCTTTTCGAACTTGTTGGACTTGATGTTGACGATGCGGCCGACGTATTGGTTGTTGCAGACGATTTTCGGCTTCGAGTTGTTGAGGCTTAAGGCTTTGTTGGTTTTCGTGAGGACATAGCTTTAGAGATGTTGCGGTTCGACAACGAAACCCCCGATGTATTGTCTGCCTGACGATGCCGGATCTTGATATCGCCTCTATATTTTTTCCTCAACTCTTTCGAATGTAGTGCAATTTTTTCGAATGTAGTGCGAATGTGGTGTGATTCAGTTGTTTTGTCATAAGGAAGTGGGTGCTTTTGAGCGTACTTCCAGAGGTCATTATTTCGTTCGGCTTTTGTGCCGAATTTAGCTATGTCGCTATTACGGACCTTTACCGCAGGAACACCGGGTTCTTTTATCACCGTTGTTGTCGGAGATGTGCGTATCACTGTACTTCCAGGCGCCAATGTGTCCCAAAGACTTCGCAAATCCCGTTTCGATCTTTTCGACACTTTTGTGGCCAGCTTCAGCTCTAATGATCGTTCCGTTTGGGGTACCGGGCTAGATAGCTTTAGGGTGAAGAATGAAACGCGAAACCGTTTTGTTCTTCTCTCCATTGTATCGTCAGCAACCACCTGCTTTTTTGTCATAGACTCCTCAAATGAAATGTCGCTACGTTCTCTTGTCGCCCATCTGTTATCGTCGAGATGTTCTTCTACTGGGACTGTGTCTGCGTCTAAATAGTGATTTAGAATATTTCCAGAAGAAAGAGAAGATGACTATGGGGTTGTACTTATAATACTGAGTGATGTATTTGGTTTTCTTCCAAAGTGTGCTTAGAAAGGTATTACTTTTGTTGTCTTTTGTTTGCAAATACGTAATAAATACATTATTGACTTTGTCGTACACAATCGATGTTGTGTACATGGTCTTGCAATCTGAATCGCCATTAGAATTTCTGTTGAGTTAACTTGTGCAGCGAGTGCACTTCACAAAGTTTTGTATTTGAATTCGCTTAGCGAATCGCCTATCTGACACTTTTCTGTTTTAATTCGAAAATAAAAACGATTATCAAGAAATAAATTAAATTGAGCAACTGAACTCGAGATGCAAAACTAAAAGAGTGAAGTCGGTAATAATGTAGCCGCACAGAAGTCACAACAAATAAGAACAAGTAGTTCCAAGTGCGGAAATTAGGGTAACAGACATAATATGTGAAATAATAGGCTGTTGACAATGAGCTTAAGTTGACTTTAGAACATGCCCTTCAGGATTAAGTACAATCAATACATAAGTACATCGTATGAGAATTTTACTGCACCAAATAAAATGACTATTTACAACATTTCTCCCTTTTTGGTGAAATTTAAAATTGCATAACATGATAGTTTTAATAACAATATTTTTTACATACTAAAACTTATTTACTGGTTAAATATTTATCATTAACTTTTTTTATGGGTTATCATGGCTAGTCATAAATAATATTATATCAAGTTTTAAGCATTCTGAGTTTCAAATATCATTTCATCTGAGGAAGTTTGATTTGCTGGCCGGACGCGAGGGTCAGTAGGTGGGACCTGTCCTATGACTGGCGATGGGAACCGATTAGGAATTGGCTCTACTTGGGCTGCTGTATTAACAATTGTCTACAATTGAGGGTTGCACCGATTCCACATCGGCAGCACGATTCTCCGTTCGAATCATCAATATCAAATCCAAGAGATTTTTGACTTTTTCGTGCCCTCTTTGTTGTTCATGGACGAACTTGATGCAATGCATCCAAGGGTGCAGAAGTAGAGGGTATCATTAGTTCTGTAGATTGATTTGTTGTTTGAGGTGCAATAATCACTTGTGAAGCTGTGAGTTGCGGAGCGGAAGTTGCTTCAGGTTCAAATGAAGTCTCTGGCGGCGTGAGATTGGGTGGCAATTTTGGCATTCTTACTTGCATTGCGCGAGCATTATTTGATCGATTGGATGATATACCGCTTGCTGTGTCTCTTTTGCGCTGCTTCATCTTGCGGTCGCCCTTTTGAATTCGTGTGAATTCTTTAATGTGACTTAGTATTTTGGCTTCTGTCGATTTTTCATAATTTCTGAGGCCCCTTCGATTGATATACTCAGTCAACTTAGTCTTCGGTTCGTCTCTGGTTCCAAATTTTGCACTGTCACTATTTCAGACAGTTACCTCCTACTTTCCTGGTTCGCGAATTACTGACGTGTATTGGTCAGTTTTCTGGATGAGTGAGCCAGGAGCTAACACCTCATATAAGCCGTCGAGATTCTTTTTGGACCGTTTGTTCGGGTGTTTTTTGAGGGCGATGTTCAACTGAACCGAAGGTTTCTTGATGGGTACAGCGCAATGGACCTTTGTCGAGCGTAAGGAGCAAGTTTCATCATCTTCTGCAAGCCGTTCACGAGAGAGCTTCCTGAGTGGCCTTGCACATGTTCTTCTAGATTTCATTACTACGATTTTTTCCCTAGTGATCCTCCGGCAGCAATTCGTTGGGCGTTACCGTCTCTTTGTCTGAATAATGATTTAAAATTTTGCTACTTAAATCAGAAAAGTTTGGTTTAGTACAAATATTGCTAAGTGGAGTTTTGACTTTCCGCCCAAAGTGTAGTTCGAAAGGCAAAATTTTAGTAGTTGTATGTTTATATATGCGGAGCTGGTAGAGGACTGATTTTAGTGCTGCTTTAATGGTGAACGAGTTTAATTCTTTGTTTGCTTCTTTTACACATGCAAGGCGTTGTTTAGTTGTACTAATTAATCGTTCTACTAAACCTATAGCTCGGTGATCTTTTGCTGGAGCTGGAATTAAAATTATGTTAATTTTTGTTCAAAATTTTTTTTGGTTTCCTGTAAGACAATGAGCTTGATCTATTTGTAATGATCGGTGAACTCCTTGAATTTGTATATAATTATCTAAGAATTCAATTACACTGGAAGCGTTTGCGTTATCAAAAATTTATGCAGATGGATATTTGGAAAATCTATCAATAGATTTTAAAGTATAAATTTCATGATCATTTTCATTATTAATAGCGCCTGCAAAATATATTTGTATCTCTTGTTTCGAGACTATACATGGTTTATGTGCTTGACATTGCTTTGCGGTAATTATGGATTTCAAATTTTTACCGGTTGCAGTGCAAGGTTTAGACTCTATTGCTCGAACTAAAAGGTCTCTATTCATGTATGGTCACCAACAGTGCTGGGACATACATACCATCCCACCGCTACCCGGGTGACCCGCATGAAGGTCCTCAATGAGTGCGTCCTTCAGGGCGTTTGGAATGGCCATCTTCTCATCCATGCAAACGCAACCACCGCTGACATGCATATCTCGCCAATAGCTATGCAGGTAGGGGTTTAGTTGCTTCAATCGTTCCTCGTCAGACCGGATGATGCAGTCCCGGACTTCTTTCAGCACTGCATTTTTGCTCTAGAGAGAGGCGATCGAAATCTTTCCCAATCACTTTATCGAAGAACAAGACTCGAGGGCTATCAGTTATTGAGGTAATGATGTTCGAGTGTGAGGGTGATTGGCGAGGCGTGTGTTGTGTTGTGTTATCCGTGAACAAAACGCGGGCCGAAACTTGGGTAGTTCTAGTAGAGGGTTGATTTTCCTTTCATGGCGGACTTTTTGTTGGCTCACTTCTGATGAGTTTTGAATTAGATTAATAGAGGTAGTAACCAACTGATATTCAGAATAGGTTTGGGCAAAAAGCGACTTATCTTTGTTTATCAATTGAGCACGTAAAATATTTAAAATATTTTACTTTTAGTGCTAAATAGGGAAGGAATTTGAGGTTCATTTCTGATTGACAAGTTAAAATGGCTTAATTCATTGAATTGTGGTTGATTTTGGTTAGCGAGTATCGCCTTTTACGGTGTTTTTGAGTTGTAATGGTTGTATTTGAGTCTCAATTTATAGTGTAGAATTAATAGTATTTGTACTATGCGATGCGAGTAGGCAATTAATTTGGTGTCCGCTAGCGTGAATTGCAAATGAGGCATTTGAGGTATGCTTAATATGTGGTTGTATTGATAAATGAGAATTGTGTACTCGCGGGTCAGGATCACAATCGAAAATAATGTGATTGGTTGTAAATAATGTGATTGGTTGTAGGAGAAATTGGTTGTAGAGTATTTTTATGTTGAGCAGGTGTTAACTGATTTTGAGTTAAGCGATAAATGTTGACTATCGAAATTTGTACAAATAAAAAGGACAAAATTTTGATTAGGCTTTTGCTTGGCGAGTGTCGAATTATATTGAGTTAAGTGTACGCGCCTTGCTTGTTGGCTATCTAAATTTGTACAATTAAACGGAATGAAACTTTAATTAAGCTTTCGCTTGGCGAGTGTCGAAATATTTTGAGGTAAGCGTTGCGTGTTGCCCATCTAAATTTGTATGGTTCAAAGAGGTGAGGTTTGAATGATGCATTTGCGTAGCAAGTGATATTTTATTTTGGTCAAATTGTACTTGTACTGTGTTATAACTAATGAAATTATGATTATGTTGTGAAGTTAGTTTTGAAGTAGGATTTTGCATAAAGCGTAACATAATGTTTTGTATTCCGTCGCGGAATTTATTTTTCAATATTTGATTAGTTTGTTGAATAATAGGTGATTGTATCTGTTTTATTGTCTAAATTGAAAATATTAGGTTGAACAGCCGAAATACTTTTTTCTTGTTGAATTAATTTTGCATCAGAATGTATAAAAGATAAAGTAGCAACTAAAAATTCCTCAACATATTTAGAAATACTTGCTGCTTGATACGGATTACGGGATATATAGTCAACAAGACCCATCTTTGCGCCTGGCAGATGTTCTATTTTGAATTGACAGAGTAAAAGACGATCGAGCCGTCTTGGTAGGCGACTGTTACAAAATTTATTGGATCTATATTCTTCTAAAATTGAAAGAAGAGTTCGATAATCAGTTATGATGGAAAAATCTTTACCGTAAAGGTAATTTTTTGAAAAATTCTCTAGACCAGACCACTCCAAGGAGTTCAAGTTGATTGATGCTGTAACGTTTTTCGTTACTATTCAGAAATCTAGATGCAAACGAAACCGGCTTCCAGCCGTTAACTGTCAATTGTTCTAATGCTGATCCTAGGCCGGAACTAGAAGCATCGCATTTTATACGTGTTTTGACTTGCCGCATGTAATGAGTGTTTTCTGTGTGATTTGCGATTCGTGTTTTGATAGCATTAAAATGTACAGTGTGTTCAGTCCAAGAAGGGGTCTTAGAGGATGGCGAAGTTGTGCTAAGTTGGGGATGAATTTGCCAATATAATGGACCGAGGGAGCCGAGGAAAGCATAATTTTTAAAATGTATTGGGTGGTTGAACTGAAATGATTGCAGAAGTTTTAAATTCAAGAGGTGATATTACTCATTGAGTAATATTATATCCCAACTATGAAATCTCTTGTTTCGCAAAGTGACATTTAGGTAAATTTATACGAAGGTTATCTGCGTCTAGTTTTTTTAAGGCAGTTTATTACAAGTTGAAAGTGATCGTGTTCCGAACCTTTACTTACAATGAGGATATCCTCAAGAAAACAAAAGTTATTTTCGAGGCCGATTAAGGTATAGTCCATAGCCTTATGAAACTCGGCAGGCATATCAGTAAGTCCGTAAAGACCAGTTTTAAACCGATATGTGCCTGTCATATCACTGCTTATGATATTGAAATTGCAATGTTTAGCAGTGTCAGTATGAAGATTCAGTTGACTATAAACATTTTTGAGATCTATAGTGGAGAAATAAAACTTATCGGCTGGCTCTGTGTTATAATCCGTTATTATTTGTGATATGGAATCTCTCAGTGTCTCGATATTAGGCATTTGGTTCTTGTTTTTACGTATAGCTTTATTAAGAAGTTTAGAGTCTCAAGCTAACTTTATTGTTTGATCTCTTTTAACTGTAATAACGATTGGAAAAATAAAATATTGATCTGAATAATTAATAAGTTTTTCTATGTGTTCTTTTTTAAGTGAGTTTTTTAATTTCAATATTAACTCATTCTTGTAAATTAATGGGTACTCTTCTAACCTTCTGATGTTTAAACTGGAAATTTTTGTGAAATTTAGATTTAAAAATCTTTTGACTTTTCATCTGCCAGTGCGTGAAATAAGCTGAGGAAATTGACTTGTAATGCGTGTTTTTATTGGACATTGGGTGTTTACAGTGTTGACCATACTACCTTCATCTAAACAATGAGTTTGAGTGATTGATATCCCAAGGACCTCAAATAGATCTCTACCGATGAATGGTTTCAATCCATCTCTAATGACCACAAATTCTGCGTCTTCAATCCGCCATTCATTACTCTCCACCGGCGTCTGCATCATTCCAATAATGGGTATGGGTTCATTAGCAAAGGTCTTGAGTTCTTGAGCAGGTAGTGTTGTTAGCCATTGTGCAATTGTAGAATTTTTGATAATTTCAGTGGCGAGTGATTCGTTTAGAATGCTGCACACGCTCCCGGAGTCGATGAGGAGTCCAACTTTCTTATTTCCTATCTGTAAGGCCGTATTCTTGGGTTCGATTTCTGCTGTAGTACTGGCAATGCTAGCTACCATGTTGTCGTCTGAACTGTCATAGTCTGAACCACTTTGAGGGTTTTAGTAGGTGTTTTGAACTGCATTAACAGACTGTTCGGTTGTATTCTCCTCAATTGAGTTGACATTGGGGCGAGTCGATTTAGTAGATGTAGACTTTGGTTTACGACATACACGCGAAAAGTGGTTCTGTAAACCGCAATTGTTGCACGTCTTGCCTTTTGCAATACATCTATCCTTGTGATTTGCTGACCAAGTGAGGCCACAGTTTCGGCATAGTTGATTCGTTTGTCGGATAGGGGTTGTAATATTTTGTCGTTGATCCGACTGGCGAAAGGGCCTTTGTAGAGTTATTGCATTCACATGTGACGTGGGTTGAGTGTTCGAAATTTGTAACTGATTTCGTTTTCCGAGCTCCATATTTTTGGCTAAGCGTAGTGCTTGTGCGGGTTCGAGAATTCCTCTGAGTATTTCTCTTTGAATTTCAGGGTCCTGCATATTGGCAAGGAAGAGATCTCCGATAAAGGTATCTTCTTGATTTCCAAGATCGCAATTCTCGGACAATTCCTTCAATTGGCCAAAGAAGTGTTCAATAGATTCCCTTTTTGATTGCTTGGTGGTAAGGAGCATGTACCTATTAAAAGTAAAGTTACTCGGACGAATGGATGTATCCTCAATGATTTTCCAAAGTTCCACCGTTGTTAGTATATCCATCTTGAGATGCGGGTTTATGCTACATATGATTCGTCTTCCTTCGGTGCCCAGACTGAGATATGACATAGATACTGTTTTGCGCTCAGCTTGTATCCATGGATTGTCTCCGCACATGATTCCTATCTCCATCTGTATTGGACATCGACTCTGCCAATTCTTTTTCAATTGTGCATTTCTAGCTAGACGCTCTCGTTCTGACTAGGCTGAGGAACCAGTTAATGTACTTTCGCAGATCGATTCTAGGGGAAGTTGAACATTCTCGGGCTTTGGTTCAAGTAGCGTATCCAATGCAATATTCTCCTTCGCAAGAAACGCCAATTTTGCCTGCATCTGCCATTTTTCTCACTTCAAAGGTGGGTCTGCACTAGGTTTTTCCCAGAAGGGCTCGATGCCAAGTGGGGTTTGCTTTTGCGTTGCTGACTGCGTCATGTTGTACAAAATCGATGTTGTGTACGTGATCTTGCAATCTGAATCGCTATTAGAATTTCTGTTGAGTTAACTTGTGCAGCGAGTGCACTTAACAAAGTTTTGTATTTGAATTCGCCTAGCGATTCGCCTAACTGACACTTTTCTTTTACTTGGAAACTAAAAACGATTATCAAGAAATAAATTAAATTGAGCAACTGAACTCGAGATCCAAAACTAAAAGAGTGAAGTCTGTAATAAGGTAGCTGCGCAGAAGTCACAACAAATAAGAACAAGTAATTCCCAGTGCCGGAATTAGGGTAACAGACAAAATATGTGAACTAATAGGCGGTAGACTATGAACTTAAGTTGACTTTGGAATATGCCTTCAGGAATAAGTACAATCAATAAATAAGTACATCGTATAAGAATTTTACTACACCAAATAAAATGACTATGTACAACAGACTTTATTGAGTCTTTAATTGTGAATGTGTTGTTTTTATTAGCTAATTTCATGCAGATTAGTCGTCTTTAAATTGTTTGTATAAAACGCTCCACTAATACAATCCCTCTGTGATTGTTAGCAGGCGCTGTAAAAATGGTAATTTTATTTTGTTTGCAGAAGTTTTTAACTTTATTTCCTATGAGACAGCGTGCTTGATCTAGTCTAATATTTTTAGAGACTCCACGTATTTGATCATAATAATCTTTGAATTTAACTACATTAAGTCCGTTTGCTTTATCAAATACTTCTACAGTGGGATACTTAGAAAAACGATTGATACATGCCAAAAAAATGTACATCTTTGTCTTTTTCACTTCTAATCGGTCCACCAAAGTCTATGTGTCTTTCTTCATTTGGTTCGGAGCAATTTACTGGAGGCTTCCATTGTGACGCCGTGTTTATGGGTTTAAGACTCTTACCAATCTCTGTGCATGGTTTGCACTTTGCAGCCTTATTAAGAAATTCCCGATGCATATAAGGCCAAAAAACATTTTGTCCGAGGATGATCATGCCCCAAATTCCTGGGTGCGTGAGGTGTAGTGATTCAAGTACTGCGTGTTGAATCAAGTTCGGCAATCCCTGAACTCTTTGAGCACAGCTTTTTTGCTCGTCACTCGTCACTACAGCAAGGAACCCTTCAATGAAGAGTTGAGTGAGGTTGTTTTCAAAAACTTCCTCTTTCGAAAGTTCCAGATTCGGAGATGCAGGGTCTTCATTTGAGCGAGTGGAGTTTACCCCTGAATTGGGAGTGGATTGGAACGTGACCCGGCCAGTTGTAGATGCTGATGTAGTTTGTGGGGTGGTATTAGATGCACTCATGTTAGAAATATATTTAGAGTAGAAAAGTAGGTCGTATGCACCAGTGTTCAGAAGCTACTGATTTGTTCACGAATATAATGCAGAAAGAAAATTGGAACTGTTTGTTTGGTGAGCAATTGAGGCACGTGTGGAATTTGTGTGACTAACGCTGTTAAAATGCTGTGATTGACAGTTTTGTGGTGTGGAATTTATATAAATTGCTGCAATGGCGTCACGAATGCGGCTAATTGTTGAAACCGCAAATTCTTCACCATATTTAATTGTAACTCTTGCTTTTTGATTTAGTTGGCGAGAAATGTAATCTACCAGCCCCATTTTCGCGCCTGCTATATGTTAGACGACTATTGTAAGATTTGTTAGATCCATATTCTTTCATGCTAGATAGTAATGCTCGATTATCAGTAATGATAATGAATGATTTTCCACATGGGTAATATTTAAAATATTCAACAGACCACACTACTCCTAATAATTCTAGTTCGTTAACGTTATAGCGTTCTTCATTTGAATTAAGTAATCGAGACGCGAATGTTATTGTATGCCAACCTGTTGGTGAACGCTGTTCTAGTGCAGCCCCTAATCCAGCTCTATAGGCATCGCATTTGATTCAGTTTTCCAAGTTTGGATTGTAGTTTGTGTTTTCCGTGGCGTTTGCTAATGTTTCTTTTATGTGTTGAAAATGACATTCAAGTTCACTAGTCTAAATGAATTTACTTTCCTTTTTAAGAAGTGCTCGCATAGGATGACATAGTTGTGACGAATTGGGTATGAATTTGCCTTGGTAATGTACGGACCCTAAAAATGATCGTAATTGCTTTGAATTTTTAGGTGCTTTTAAGTTTAATATTGCTGATTGTTCAGTTTCGAGTAGTGTGATTCCGGATTGAGTAAATTTATAACCCAACCATTCTATTTCTGTTTTAGCGAAGTGATATTTGGGTAGGTTTATTCTCAAATTATCTTCAACTAATTTTTTTAGACGTTTGTAGACATATTTTAGGTGGTCTTCCTTTGAGCCACGACTAACAACAATGATGTCGCCTAAAAAGCATTGGGTATTATCTAGACCAACTAAGGTGTAATCCATTATTTTTTTGAAATGCTGCCAGCATGTCAGTTACCCCGTAAAATCCAGTAATAAAACGGTTTGTGCCTGTACCCTCACCGCTAACTATGTTAAAGTTGCAATGGCGGGAGTTTTCCGGGTCTAATTTTAATTGACTTTATTCTTAATTCAAGTCCAATGTTGAGAAATAAGTTGTTTCAAGTGAGGCGTTTGTATTTAAATTTTGTTGTATCGTGTCAATTAAGTTATCAATATTAGGCATTTGGCATTTAATTTTATGAATTGGTTTATTTAGTTTTTAGAGACTAGGTGTAATTTAGCTGTTTTATCTCTTTTCACAGTTATAACAATTGGAGATATGAAATTTTTATCTGAACAACTCTTGAATTTTATTCTGTGTTTTTCATCTAATAACTTTAAAAGTTCTGCATTTACTAAGGGTTGATGATTTATAGGGACTCGTCCTCTTTTATATTGAGTTGGTGTAAAATGTTTGTGAAATGTAGATTTAACTGTGTGTTTTAATGATTCATCACCTCTAAAGATTAGGAAAGTCAAGAGCAATTTGTTTCTTGATTAAACATTGATTTTGATTGACGTTTAAAACTTGTTTAGTTTGCGTCAGTGAAAAATGAAGTTGTGGGAACAGATCTTGCCCAATTATTGGTCTATGACTATCTTCAACGACTGTGACGTTGACATTTTCAGCTGCCCAATCTTTGCATTTCACCGACGTATTGATTACACCAATAGTCTTGATTAAGTCATTTGAGAAGGTTTTGAGGTCAAGACTTTCCGGAGACTGTACGCAGTAACTTTCTTGACTATTCAATACCACCGCGTTTGCTAGACTTTTATTTATGATGGTGCTCCCCGAACAGACTAATGGTTCTGTCTCAGTGTTTCTGGATCGAATTCGCATGTTTGCTGTCTCCACTTCTGTGATATTATCACTATCAGAAATTACAGCTACACAGTTGTCGTCGAAGTGGTCATAATCATAGTCATAGTTGGCATCATATATACTATTTATTTTCATCATAGTTTCAATCTGATTTACTTGTTCTCCTACCGCTGCAGACGTACCAGTAGTGGCAGCTTCAGAAGATGTGACATCAACATTGTTGACCCGTGGTTTTGGTTTCATTGGAATCTTCGGCTTTCGGCGGACTTTTGCAAAATCATTAGTGATTCCAAAAATTTCACAGTTTTTCCACGTGCATGACAGTTCTGACGATGACTGGCCGACCAGGGGTAACCACAATCGGGACAAATTGTAGGTTTCAAAAAATTATTTGATGTTGATCTAAGTCTCTTCCAGGAGTTTTGAATACTGTTAATTGACGTGTTAGCGACCTGATTAGAAACAGTGTATGCAGCTGTTCCCGATATTTTCAACTGCTTTTGAATACCCATCTCAATGTTTGTTACCACCTCCAACGCTTTCTTGGCCGACCTCGTTTCTTTCAGTAGTTCTCTCTTTATTTCTCCATCTTGCATATTGGCGATGAATACGTCCCGAATTATGCATTCCTCATGGCTACCAAGATCACAGTTCACCGATGGTTCACGAAGACATCCGTAAAACGTCTCGACTGGTTCTCCTTTCACTTGTTTTCGTTTTAGAAATGTATTATGGTCGAATGTTATGTTTCTTTGCTTTTTGAAGACGTTATCCAAACTATCACAAAATGTACTTCGTCAGGATTTGGTCAATTTGTATCGCCGGTTCTTGAGAACCGAATATTCGACGACATTCCGTGCCAAGACTGAGTTATGTTAGTGAGACAGCTTTGGTATCACAGATCTTCCATGTTCTATCGTCACACAATATTCCCGCCCCCTCAATCTTCTGACATTTGTTGAGCCACGCATTTTTAACTTGTTCGTTGCGAATTTTGCGATCTCTCTCACTTTGAGCCGTGCTGTATTCCAGATCTTCTTCGTAGATAGGTTCAGGATGAAAATTGACCTTATTTGACCTCTTGAGCGAGAATTGCCACCTTCAGAATTATTCTCCAACTTTCCCATCTCAAAGGAGGTTCCAGTGTTGGCCGTTCCCAATAGGGCTCTATCCCCAGAAGAGCTCGTTCTTTAGGTGCTGACTGCGCCATGTGATACCTCTGACGGTAGAGTTATGCAGTTGAGCAAAGAATGTTTTTCTACTTTAGAAGGGTTGGATTCGAGTTGCGAATCCACTCTAATTTCTGTAGGTTCCGATTACAGCCTTTACTTTTTTAAGCAATAGTGTTACAAATGTAACTCTATTCTGACAATGTGGAATACTGACTCAATTCCACAACAAGCTTTTTTTTACTTCAAAACAGGACAGATTGACAAGCAACTGATTTTGAGATTAACTGATGAAAGAAAGAAAATTTACATTACTAACAAAAGTGGGAAGTGTGAACACATCTGAATACTTAATTTTTTAGTCGGAGGTAAAATTTACCTAAGTGAATGAATTGGAGGTTATACTTAAGCCTAATTGATATAAGGACAACTAGAAATTTAGTGCACTTTCAGAACTATGATATAACCGTATCACACTGCCCAAAAAGTTGTGAAAGTTATGAGCTGCATTTTCCTAAAAAATCCTACCATTGCAGCCCCACTCTTACATCATTTTACCCCCTCTGAACATTTTACCCTCTCTCTTACGCTATTTTACCCCCTTGGCAGCCCAGATCTTATACCATTTTACCACCCCCCCCTGGACAAATTAGCCCCTCACTCTTTCATCAATTTAACCCCCTTGGAAGCCCTAATCTTACATTGTTTTATTAATAACTTTTTTTCTGCTGCGTGATGTTTGAAACGTCAGAAAAAAACAAAAAAAATCAAATTAAGTACACAGAATGCTTCCCGAGTGAAAATTTGGTTTATTTATTCTGGTTTTCAGGAATTGATTTTGAAGGATGATTTTGGTTCCTGGAGCCGCACTTATGCCAACAGAAGTGATGATGGTGGTCATCAGTAAAAGTGCACACTATAAGGGCTTGAAAGGGCCGAAACAAACAGTTATTTTTAAGTTTTAAACTTAACTACATAGTCCCTTCAACTGTTAACTCTGTGGTAATTTTTTTTCTAAAGAACACGAAAACTTAACTGAATTATTATATTGGGCATTATTATCTTTCACTGAAAATTTGCGCAATGCCTTTTGAATGAACTTTTGTTTGAAGCTACCCAAATTTTCCATTTTTCTGTTTTGTTGTGATCGGTTTCTAAATGACTTTTGAATTTCAAAGTTTGGAAACCTTTATTAACTAAATTCTCGACATCCATTTTGTATAAGAACTGAAATATCTTAAACCCATCAAGCGCTCATAATCTCCGTTTTGCAAATGGGAGAGTAAAGAAGTCCCAAAAACTTTGAAATCAAGGAAACTCTTATTATTCGAGAAATTGGAAATATGAAAATTTCTTTCGTCAATCAATGCAAAAATTCAAGGCTTTTTAAAAATACTACTTTTGTATCTCTGCAAAAAATATGGGCAGAAATTGGCTCAACAAAAAGTATGACTGGTATAAAGTTCGAACCCCAAATGAGTCATTTTTCATGCAAGGCCTGCCAATCCATTCTTTATACTTGTAATGGATTCTTGTTCCTGGAGACGTCATACCAAAATATATACAATTATTCGCCTTTCAATCCAGGTAACATCAGTTTTTCAATTTTTTGCTCTTTAAGTGTTATTTTGTAAATCATTTTCGTTCCTAAAATTAAATAGGTATAAATTATTATTTGAAGACTGCCAGGAACAGCCTTCAATTTTTATTTGAAGATGTTTGATTCAAAATTCGTCAAATTTGCAAAACTTTAGCAGAAAATAAAACAGCATTTACAGCGTTTTTAGCGCCGATTTTTACACCACAGGCGCAATTCTTTGGTTTATAATAGCTGCGAAGCACTATAGAAAAAAAAACACTGTTGGCGGCAGTGTTTTTTAAGATTTGTCTCCGTATAAAGCTGAGAGTATCACAATTTTTGCGACAAGGTCATAGTCTATTGGGAAACAATTCTTTAACTTTACTCAGCGTTTCGTTCCTCCGTGGCGTTTCATACAAGACTTGCTGATAATTTTTTTGACAATTGGCTCAAAACTTTATGGTTGGGAAAATTTTATTGCATATGTCATGGTCAGTTCTGAATTATTCTGAATTAAGCAGCAATTTTTTGATCACTGTGCTGATGAAATTATTTAGAAGGATAGAGTGTGCAATCAAGTTCCATTTCACCACTATTTATAACGCAAAAATTATTGCTTTAGCAGTTTTTGGATATTTTATTTTTGCAAAAAAATTAATCGTCTCGGCTTTATTATTGACAGCCAGGGAATTAAAGTTCGATGACAATTGAAAAATGTTTTTCAGCTTTCAGAATTCAGTTTGATTGCTTCTGATTTTCAAAGATTCAGTTTTAGCAGACACATCGTGCAAATTCTTTTAAATTTTTTTCTTTTCTTACGGTTCTTTGAACATCCACAGTCCAATGAGTCAAATATCAGAGGTCAATTTCTTTAAAAATTGCTCGTATAATTGAAAAACACTGTCTTGTCTCGACACAATTCATGACACCTCAGACTGGCAGCTCTCATTTCAATAAATGTGTTGTCCTTCTCCCCACTGAGGTAAAGTAAGAACTAAGACCCTCGACTAAATAATTTGGGTGGTTTTTCTGGCTTGCCTCAACCGCTAAAATTTTTCCCATGTCATCTCTAAGATACATACCAGTGCTTTCCATTCGATGCATAGGAAAAACCCCGCTTGCCTCATCAAGTATGGAAGCATCTGTGGAAGCTTTGAAGCAAAGTATTTCTTCATCTTTCTACAAGAATATTCAGTTTTTAAAATGAAATGAAACAGCAGTTACTAGTTTTTGCAATGCTAACGTTGGTTGCTCATTATCAAACTAGACTGGTTGGAAAAACTTGCTAGACCGCGAGATATGCAGTCCGTCTTATGCAGGGTAGTCTAGTCTGATAAAAGACAAATCGAAGGCAAGAATATATGCCTAAGACCTGTCGAGTGCTATAAGTCTCAATTTTGAGTTGGGGGCTGAAAGAGTTAAATTACAAAAGAATAATATAAAAGTACAGCTTACTAATTACCAGTTGCGTTGTAGTATTATCGGGATGAGCTGAATGACGATTGTTATCAACCTTCTTGTGTTGTTGGAGAATTGTTAAATCGCTTTAGAAAAAACTTAGAAAAATTTATCGAATAATTGTTGGTTATTGTACAAGTTTTACTGTTTAAACAGTGTATATTTGAAGATGAAAATTTCTGTTCAAGGAAAAGAGCCGTTGTCTGCGGCTTTCTGGGATTTCAATAATAATTCTTATCCCGATTCTTTTCCTCAATAATTTCGGTGAAGCATCGGGCCGATAGGGGCGGAAAAACCACGTTCAAGTCCAGAGGGAAACGGTTTCCTAATTTTCCTATTGGCCGAGAAATTGAGAGAATTAACTCTGCTCATCTCGTGAAATTATTATTGCTTTTTCCTTTAAAAAGTTTTAAAAAAGCGGGAGCCTTCGAGCCTGTTTCATCCTTGCGTAGGCGCCTGATATCTTCCCTTCTGCTTCTAAAAAAACAGATGAAAGGGAGGTTTCTGTGGGGGGAACTATTGCTTTTGCCCTGATCCACCTGCATCGTTCTTAGCAATTTCCCTGAGTTGCAAATGTCACTCAAAAGGCAGGGGAAGTGAGCAGCATTATCGGCGCCTATTAAAATTTAGTTCAAGTTCCAGTTTGAACTTGGTCCTGGATAATCCAGGCCTGAGTTGAGGCTCGTTTAGTAATTAGAAATTAAAGGCTCAAAAGTTAATTTATTGTTAGCCTAAATACGCGTTAATTTGTTTGGCGGGTGCTCAAAGTAGTTATAGTTAACGCTTTAAAGTATGCGGTTAATACGCCGGGTTGTTTAATTAACCGCTCTTAATTTAGCGGTTCTAATACTACAGCTCAACCCGATTTTTAACAAACAGAAAATTGAATAAAAAAAAGAAAAGTACTGCATCGTATATATTTTTTTCATATAGGGAGTTAAAGAAGGGTTTATTTTCTTTTTTATTCGCAGTCTTTGCTACATTGGTGCTGTACAATGACTGACATCGTTGCCGAGTAGAGCTGAATTTGTTGTTGTTGGAGAGTGGTTCTCAAAAACGAAGGGGGCCAGATGGTCATTACTGTTAAACTGGGTATTGTTAAACTGGGTACACACAAATGACCACATTGGTGGGCGCGATAGCAAAAGTTTAATTACAAAAGGCGATGAACGGTGGTTGTAAAAAGTGAATCGCAAAAGGCGATTTGCAAGACGGAGTATAAAATTTTAGGTTTCTATATTGAAAATGGATCGGCTTCATGATAGATGAGTTTTAACAGTTGAAGGTTCACGTTAGCTTCATCTGACTAAAGTTTTTATCCACATCTATTCATCGTCAAGGATATGGACTTCTTGGACATCTTGACTGTCATCGTATGACTCTGGGGTCTTCTCGTGCTTAGAGATCATGACTTTATTAGCTTTTTTTGTTTCTGCCTCTTCTTTTTTTCTTTTTCTAACTTGCAGGTCAATTGTTTGATTTGTTCACCTAATTCCTTGTTTGCCATTCGTAACTTTTTGTTAGCCGACGTTATTTCAAGATGCTTCTGAGCAAATGCTTTGTTAATTTGCTTCAGGTTGCTTTCTTCTGTTTTCTGTAACTGTTTTGTTAGAACGTACTGCCTTCTCCAGTAGTCATCAGTTGTTGTTTTCCTTTCTCTGTATTGCTCGTTTGCAGACTTTCGAATTTCATTTGCAGTTCCTGCAATTCCGTTTCTTTGATGAACAATTCCTGTCTTAAACTCGTATTTTCCGAAATTAAGGATTTTCTCGTGATTTCGTTCTGTTCATTAGTTGAAGGGAAAGCAGTTATAGCTGCATAAGGTACATTAGCGTAAATGTCCAGCTGATTGTTCCTAATATTATACATTTTTTGTGGTCGGATTTCGGTTTTTAATCCTCCATACATTTTGGTTGTTGCTCGAGGAGAAATCTTTTAGAATTGGTAGTTCGCTTGCTTTCATGAAGAGGTCTTCTCCTGTAATGATATTGCTCAGTTTAACTCTTTCGAGTACAGCGGATTTATTATACTTAGTTTTAGCGCATATTTGAGGTTTGTAACAAACCTGGGGTTTTCAGTGTTCATTTCCGCTTCTCTTGTTTTCTGTATGTCTAGGCAATGACGGATGTTATTTCTATCATCTTCCGTTAACAGATCGTCAATATTTGACATTTTCCTGAATTTTTCAGCGTGACCGGTTCGATGAGTTCCTAGAGCTGGTCTCTTGCGATTGACTATCCAATTGTTTTGCGGATCATATTGACTGGAAGTTGATGGAGCTGCAATGGCTGTAGTAACTTGTTGTGTGCTCTGAGATTTAAATGGAGGCTTCGAGAAAATAGGAGGCTGAGAAGAATGGATTTGTTTTTGTTCCCGTTGTGTTGTCATTTGTTGATGTTGACTGGGGATTACCACGCTTGCGAGTGTGGGTCTGGCAGTCATTGTGAGTGTTTCCTTGTTAATGATCTAAAATGTTTTGATTTTGGTTAGCCTGTGTCATCAATATCACACATTATGACATTTTATAATTGCTTGCAATTATCTTGCTAATGAGAGTAAAAAGTAATTTAAAAAATTTGTAATAAATCAAATGTTTTTGAAGTTTTAAGTAAAGTTTTACTTTTTCTGTTTCTTTTTGTCTCTTTTCTTATTAAATTGAATAGAAAGTTGTTTTCGTTTGCTAACTGCAATATTTTGGAGATTTTTCAGTTTTTATTTTTTGTTTTGTTTGTGGCTAAGCCCTCATCACGGGTAAAAATAGAGAATTTGAAAATAATAGGGTACAAATTTAAATGCACATAAAAGGATTTTTGTTGCCAATTTTTGATTTGCTGCAGGATTTTTCAATTGATGTATCCTAGTGACACTGATGGAATGTGTCTTTTTATGAAACAGATGGTCAATACTGAGAAAATACTCAATTTTTATCACTGTGCAATCGGATTTTGCATACCGGGCATTTTTTAAACGTGTTGGTGCAACTCCTGCAGAAAGTTTTGTCTTCATGACATTGGAGGTGTTTATTTTTTGTTATCGCTAATTGCGTACGTGTTCTTCTGCATGAATAACAAATGAAATAATATGTGATTGTGAATGCCAAACATGGGGTTAAACAGACTGGGCATTTTGGGTTTGGATGTTTTTTATAGAGGGCGTCTTTGCATGGCATGCATATGTAGTGCGGGTTCTCATTTGGTACGGGATTATGTAATCTCTCGAATTTTGCGCAATCTTGAGAGCAATTAGGACATTTAATTTTTGATTTATGGGTAAGCCAACGGGGTATTTGGAAGGATGAAGGGGATATTTCCCTTTTTGAGATAAGGGTTTTTTGAAAATTTTGCAAGTTTTAATTAGAAAGGGGGGTCAAATAAAAAAAAATTTTTTGCTTATGTCAGGCGGGCAGCCCTGACACAAGTACGTCTTTCTCCGCTGCCCGGAGGTGTGAACTTGGGAAGTGTGTCACACTATACACAGCTGGAACGACCCGTGCAGCGGGGGAGACAAACCTGCTGAGCTTGAAGATTATTTTGCGGGGTATTTTGCGGGGAAATTTTTATATTGTGTCAGGGTATCGGTTATCTTCTATATCTGGAAAAAAATTTGGCCACTTGCAGAAAGGAGATAATAATTGATAAAAAATGATATTGCCAATGCGCTCAGCAGAATAAATAAAAGAATAAACAATATTATGGGGTGCATTTTGTCATATCAATGAGTAATGTAGAACTAGGGTGAAGGAGGTGACTTGTTCCTGGTAAAAACTGAATTGAACTAGGGATATCGAGTGGATTAAAAGTAAAACCAGGAAGGGAATTAAAAATTTGGACGTTTTTGGACGCATTTTAGATTATGTGATTGCTTTTTCGCAAAGAGGGCATAAATTATAATCTTTTAGATGTCTAATGTTTTAGCGCATATTGTACAGGCTGAGTAATCATTAGCACAACTTTTGCAGTAGTTAACTGGACTATGAGTTGAAAAATGAAGGACTTTTGCAATGGAGTACTGTAATTCTATTGCTTTGAAGGATCCACACTGGAACCATAAGAAGATTGAAAAAATGATGTTGAATTTTGTACATTTTGGGCACATATCATATACAATATCTGTAATTACAAGTTTGTAACATATTAAACACGCTACATGTGGTTGTTCATTTTCATCTTCTGTATGTAATTTTTTGAAAACGGTTACTTTCTCATTACAACGCAAACACTGAAGTGGTCCCTTTATGGGTTTTGGTTTAATTACTTGGAGGTTTTGGGTACTCATGTTTAAAAATTGTAAGGATGTTTTATTTCTAGGTCATTGCTCGTCGTTCTTGCTGGAATTGTGGAGCTTGAATGGCAATGAGGAGGAGAAAAAGGGTAAAAAGGAGACTACTGACGAAAAGGAAGAAGATTAAAATACCACTGTAGCAAGCTAAGGTTATTAAAAAAATCTCAATGAGGAAATTGTATAAAATTTCAGGAAGCATTATAATGAAATTAAATTGAATAAAGGTAATGAAAAAAAATTGTACTACGGGGACATTAATTTAGAGGGTGCTTTTACTAAGGATTTTTTGGGTCAATCGCTTCCTTGCACAAGGGGCATTTGGTGATGTCGAATGGCAGACAGTCGCAACAGATAAATTCGTTAGGGTGCACGTTTTTGAAATGACTATGGGCTATTTTATACTTTTATATTTGTTGGCAACTATCGCATTGAAAATAGTGGCAGTTACTCAAAGTATAAATAGGGGTGACACAAATGGGGCAATTTGGTTTTTCCCAATAATAAAATAATTGATTTCTGCAGGGGATACATGCGAAATGAGGAGGTTGGTTCTGAGGATTTCTATGTAATTTTTTGAAAGTTCTGCAGGATAAATAGCAAATAGGGCATTCGACCTTGGGGGTTGTGTCAATTTGGGTTGCTTGAAAAGTGATGAATACGTTTCCCATGTAGGCTTTTTTGAAAAGAGAAATTGTATTACCAATGGTTTAATGTTGTTGGAAGTGGTGACTTTAGGTCTAATATTTTGAAGAAAAACTCCCAATGGGGGTGATCTAGTTGTATTGTTATAGTTTCACATTTTTTGGTGGTAATTTTACAATAATGGATCTTTATAGATGGTATAAATCCGAAGTTTGTCACCGTAGAGTTCCGTTCAACTAGCGTAATCTTTAGCAAGTTATTATTGAAATAAAGAAACATTTTGCTGATTTCAGTTTATTTGGTTCGATACACCTACTTTGACGGAAGAGAAAGAAGAGGGAATAGGGCAAACTTTTTGTTTTGGAGAGGCAAAAAAAATCTGTTTTTATTGGATGATGCTTTGTTTTGTTGTACTTGTTTCGGAAATATCAAGGAGAAATTTGAAGTTAACGTCAGCTGGATAAACGTCAAAACTATCAGTCACTCCATTGCTCGAATAAAAAAATAGTATTCTTAAACAATGTGCCAGTTGACCGTTTTGTTTTTGTTCAAACCAGCGTTGTACTTTTATTAATTTAATTTTCTGCTTATCGTCAAATAAATTGTTCAAACTCATGGTGAAAGGTATGCTTTTTTTTAGAGGAGTGTGTTCAGCTGGCTGGGAAATGGCTCTTCGAGATCGATGATAGCCAAGAAGAAGTCCCAATATTTCATTCCCATCGTAACTTGGGTATTGTATGTTCTACCATTTTCCCAATCAGATAATTGAATGATAATACACGGTTTAACTTCTCCAGCTGTGATGGTAGTGAAGGATTTTTTTAATTCGGTGATGTCAACCAGGCGCTCATTGAAATGGAAGAGCATTATACGAGATCTAAATCAAATGGAAAAGGATTCGTTACATCCAAAGTGTCACATAGATTTGTAAAAAATGGCCAATATGGGGAAGCTGGTGATAATGTAATGGAATCATCAGTCCAAGTTTCTAAGCATTCAAAATGCAAAAACAATAAAGGAATAAATTGATAGTTTTCTGTTGTTATGAAGGATTTTTCAAAAAATTGTGTTTGTATATGACAGTCTTTATAAGAAAAGATCATATTTTTTAGAAAAAGTAGAACACTTGAGGGAGTTTGAAAGTACTGTTTTGTCTGCTAGATAAGAAACAAATGAAATCCAGAAACTTGGGGTTACTTATCAATACTAGTGTTTTGTGAAGAATGCTATTAGGTAGTGTTACAAACAAAATTGCAAAATATGTGTCAACGTGTTGTATTGCTAATAGCGAGAATTCTTGATTATTGAATTTTATGGATAAATTCCTTTCTATTAATGGAATCATTGTTGAGAGCTTAAATCAGTTGGCAGAGTGTTCAGATTAAATAGAGCTAAATACGCAAAATATTTTCAATAAGGGCATTCAGGTGTTATTGCTAAACTGCATGTTTCCCAAGTATCCCAAAATTCAAAGTCTAAAACTAATAGCGGGGTTATAACATTTCGTTCTTGTTCAAAAGTTTTTCTTATTTGGTAGATCGAAACTAGACGATCCTTGTATAGAAAGTACATACCATACTGTAAATATTGGTTTGGCCTAATAATGTAAAGTAAAAATAGTTATATTGCTTGTAAATTTTGTGAAAAACTAATTAGGAATTTAAAAAAGGGTTTTTGGGTAGGTTCGAACAATTTCGAAGTTACTACCTAGATTTACAATGCTTATATTTTCGTCAACTAATGATCGTAAAAGAAGGAAAAAATTGTAATTTTCTGGTGGTATAGCTAATTCGAGTATATCAGCATAGTAAATAGAAGGAACTTTAATCAAAATAATTTTGTCTCTGCAAGAGATACTCGAAGCCAATATTTGTCCAGTATGGTCACCAAATTGATTAAACAACACGTTGGGTTGTTTGATAAATTTCTTGTTCATAACCAAATCTCAAATTCTCATACCTAAAATAAAAAAATTCAGTTTATGCCTTTTAGGGGGGTAGGATTTGGTTCGGATTTTTGGCGTTTTGTAATTGAGGATATATTTGATTTTCTTCCTTTTTGTTTTCCTCAACAATGGGTTTATGAGTACACTGGTGTTGGCTTTCTATTGTACTATACGTGTGGTAATTGTCTTGAATTGTAATTTGAATAAATTTGAATAATGGGAGCACTGGGTTTTTCTTCATTTGAAAAAAAGAATTAGATTTTATGTTGCTCCTAACATAATTTTCCAAAATCCTAAAGTTTTGTTGGAGATCGTATGAAGTTCAAATGCTCTAACTATTGCAACTACTATGTCTATAATAAATTTTAAACAAAGAAAACATGCAAAGTACATTCCAATTTTTTCAAGATAGTAAGTTATTGTGCCGAAAGTGCGCTTGAAACTATTTGAGAAGAATTGAGGAGATAACAAGGAATCAAGATAAATTTGTCTATTAATCCCCATTGCGGAAGCAAAGATGTCATTTTGAGTGCGATCAAGCTCGCATTGATTCATGACCACACTTTTCCATGCATGTTTTATTTGCAAGTAATTATGATAAATTATGTAGTTCATTTTTACCACGAGATTAAGGTCATATTCCAGTTTATCCTTTCCTACGTGTTTTCCAGGTTTTCCTACGTGTTTGTCTACCCATTAGGACTTCCCTAGAAATTTTTGTCAGAACTGCCTTTGATGCGTCTGAGTGTAAAATGTTGTCCCAAAAAGCTTGTAGTTGATTAGGTGTGTAAATACCGGCTCGTTGTGATTCGTATCCGATAAATTTTGGTGCAGAGTCTACAAAATTTGGTGCAAATATTCTAGGCGGTTGCATGCAAAGGAACAGGTGCTGGCAATAAATGGTACCAAGAATTATCATTATCAATATCAAGTTGGTAAGCATTTTTGTAGCCCCCAACACATTTTACTTCATTAGCTGCAAGATAAATTTGCCTGGTAATTGGATAGACAAACATAGTCCTCTCATTATAATGGATATGGATTCTATCATAACACTGATCAAGAACTTTAATTGGTGAATTTCGTTTGGGACACTGGTATAACCAACCTATGCTACCATCAGCGTCGAAAAACTTCGAGTGGTTGCCGGTTAGCATGAATTCAGCCAAACGAGTATTTTGAGTGGCCAACACAAGTATCATTTGTTTTTCAGTGCAATCAAGCTCGCATTGATTCATGACCACACTTTTCCATGCATGTTTTATTTGCAAGTAATTATGATAAATTATGTAGTCCATTTTTACCGCGAGATTAAGGTCATAATCCAGTTTATCCTTTCCTACGTGTTTTCCAGGTTGGAAACCATTATAGGTGGCTGAGTTCTCTTGATCAGCAGACGGCACTCTTTTTAATCCATTAACACTTAAAGTATTGTCAGGTTCAACACGAAGTTTATGGAAAAATTTTTGTACAACTTTTTTATTTGGTACGCCAGTCTTCTTATTAAATCCGCCAGAATAAGAAACATATAAGGAATCTAAATTGGTTCTATGAAAAAATTCAGGTTTTCCACACACCTTTTCCTTTTCATCAATTATTCTAAGTTTGATATCCATTTCAGCAGGAGAATAAGTTCCTGGGCCTTCATATGGTGTCTCGGGTTTTTCATCACTCACTACGAAATACTGTACGTTACCAGGTTCGTTTTCATGTTTTAGCGTTTTAGCATTTTGTGAAAGTCTTTTGGTAACTATACAATTTTCCGGTGCCTCCCAATTATAAGCAAAGGGGTCGAGTTATGTTGAAGAACAACCATTTTCTGATAGAGCACAAGGAAGTTTTTGTCCTTGACTGTTGTAAATGGATCTATCTTTTATGTCAATATCCAATATAACCTGTTGCATCAAAGTCTCAAAGGAATATTGTTTTATTTGTCCACGATCGTCACACAATGTTGGGGATTCTTTATTTAATTTTGTTCCTCTGTTGTGGTAGGTCACCTTACTTACTCCGTATTTTATATCGACATCTATTTCGTCGCCAAATCCTGTAACTTTTAACTTTCCTGTTTTGTTAGCTTGTTAGCGTTGTTCGGGAGACAGAATAAGATCATAAGTAATGACTGGAGCATTGTGTACTATTGATGAATGTGACCACATACCACAATTGTAACGTAAGACCATTGCGTAGCTCTACACATTAGTGCTTTTACAAACGTTCGATAAGATCTTTGATAGAGTGTAACTTGTGTATCTACCATTTAAATATTTTTTCGGGTAATTTTACAAGGCGCAACTTTATTTAAGGCATACATGTTATTTTCTCCTGGTTGGGAGCAGTCGTAATGAATGACTCTTATCTTGTCAGACACATCGTTTAAATCGTCAGACGGAATAAGATTTGCTCTACTGGAACTAACTAAGGTGAGAAAATATAAGTTGATGGCATTAAAAAAAATAAAGCTAAGTTTGTTATAACGAGGATTTCTGTTCATTCTGTCTTTTTCAGCTACCTTGCTCGAAGAGGTTTCTTAAGTTTGGATATTGATACGTACGTCCAGTTACTCGTCTGGGTTTATTGGTACCTAAAACAAATTTAAGTAAATCCGGCCTGATAGCGGGAGGGGGCTTTTTTTGAGCGGTTACAGGATCTAACGTTTGTATGATTATCTATTTGAGTGTTTTGAGGATTTTGATTTTGAAAGTTTTGATTATTATTAGATTGGAATCGATGTATAGGACTTAAGTTCGGATAGTCAGGTAGTCTTAAAGAGCACTGGTTTAACGGAGTTGGAGTACTTGAATGAGTTTCTATAAAATTCCTATTGTTTCCGGATGGGCCACTTTCGACACTTTCTTTGAATCCTGAATCGGACTTGCTAGGTGTTCTATGTGAATCGGCTCCTTTGTCTAGATTTTCAAATTTTGGTGATATTCTCTCTACTGGCAAATATTCTGTAACACACGGGTTTTGGAAGGAATGTTTAGTCAAAGGACTATTCAATTTAGATATTTGACTGGTCATTAAGTTTTTATAAAAGATGTCAGAATTATTGCTGTCAATTCCATATTCTAAAGTAAGTTCTGGTATAGTCTCCTCAGAATGGTAATACTCATCTAAGTGGTTCCTATGCGCCACTTTTATCACGGAAGTGTTGCTATCCAAAGTTACTTCATAATCTACATTGGTGATTTTATTTGTTACTGTGTATGGTCCAGATCTTAATTCTTGTAACTTTTTTGGTTTACCCAAATCAATTTTATGATTTTCCAGAAGTACCTTTTGACCAATTTCCAATGGTTTACTCAATTTATGTTTATTTCGGTATTTATGGGCTCCGTTATTGCTTTCTAAGCTTTGTTTGTAGGCGTTGTTATAAATTTGTTTGAAGCGGTTCTCTCGCTGCAAGAGTGAATTAATTATTGTTGGTTTTAGTAATTTAACAATTTCTTTGTTTTTCGAAGTCTGAAGGGTGTGTCTATGCAATGGAAGGCCTTTACAGAACTCTCTGAATTACAGGTTTGTTTAGAGTCTCTTAATAATACAAGTTTAAGAGAAAGTGGAATTTGCGGCTTTTGTCCAAACACAATATCATAGGGAGAAATACCTGTGCTTGCATTAGGTACTGTATTGTGAGCGAATGCAAATTTTGGTGCTAACTCATCCCATCGACCCTGAGCTTGGTCTAGAAAAATTCTAAAATGAGCACCTAATTGTTTGTTTTGGACTTCAACCTTTCCATTTGTCCATGGAGAGAAGGCTGTTCTGGGGGCATGAGTTATCCCTAGTTCATGGGTGTAACTAGTAAAATCTTGGTTCATGAATGCGGACCCCTTATTTTAGACTAGTTTTTGTGGTATTCCAAATGCGAGAATAAATTTTTCAAGTTCTCGGATGGTATCAACAGCGTCGGTTGAACTCACTAGGTAAACTTGAATAAATCGAGAAAAAGAGTCTACAATAACTAAGCAATGATTTTTTCCGTTTGATGGGGGATTTAGTGGTCCTTTATGATCAATGTGTACCATATGGAATAAGAAAGGTACCGTATCAGTCCATTTTTCTAATGGTGCTTCAAATAGACTTTATCGTTTATGTTTGTTTCTTTGACAGTCTAAACAATCAGCAAATAGATTCTCTATCCACTTGTAAAGACCAGGCCAGTAAAAAAATCGTTTTACGTTTGCAAGTGTTTTGTCGAGTCCTACATGTCCTGATAATTCGCAATGTGCCAACGAAAAAACTTTGAGAAACAGGGATAATGGAACGCAAATTTTTAGATATTCAAGGTGTGTCTTCTGAATGTTCTTTGATACATAACATATTGCCTACAAAACACAATTTTTCGAACTTGTTAATGTAAGCCATTATTGCTTTTGATTCACCGAATTTAATGTTTTTCTCATTCTTCTTGTTTTCGGATCGCATGTGTCGAATTTGTTGTAAGACAGGATCCTTTAATTGTTCTTGACAGATTACTTCGGTGTTTAAATCCACTTCATTAGAAAAAGTTGTAAGTTTTTAAATTACTTGTTTTGCGTCTTTTATTTTTGATGGGTCTGGTAATTTTTTGATAATTCCAGTCTCATCAGGGAGAGTGGTTTTTGCAAGGATGATTTTATCATATTCAACAGGTGAATAAGAATCATCTTCTGATATTTCTTCCATCTGCTCTGAGGGGTGTTCATTTTGAGAGGTGGAATCTTCATTAAATAGTTCAAACTCTTTTCTGAAATCCCATTTCTTGGTCGCTTTCTTCCTCATCATCAAACCGAATCTCAGTGTAATTAATTATCAAATTCGTCTGCTTCGTTTACTGGTGTTATGTAGTGGTTTTGATGGCGTCTATAGTGGTTTATAGATGGGCCATAAGCAAAGTTTTCTGAAACGTTGTTTATTGAACAAAGTCTGTTTTGGTTAGGATTGTAGTGTTGTCTAATCATTTTATCGTTTTTGAAGATGTATTTGTCTATTCTTGTTTTGCTTTGTTTAAGGATTGGGAAAAAATTGTCTGCGGGGCGTTTTTCACTATCTCGTAGAACAAAATATTTTTCCTCACAGCCATTTTGATCGTAAAAACTGATATCTTTTGGGATTTTCTTGTGTTTGAGTTGGTATCTGTCTAAGTCATTGATTTTGACATTCCGACTGAGAATATCTGGAAAAGCTAAGTTTTTACCTTCAGTCCAGATTATTTTCAAATTTTGGAATCGAGTTATTACTAATTGATATCGAAATAATCTGTGTGAGAGTTTTCCTCGCCTGCCCCATAGATACATTAAAGGTTTATGGTCAGTAAAGACGTAAACAGAATGGGGTGACCCAATTAAGTAATGTTCGTAGGTTTGCAATGCTGATATTACACCACAAAGTTCACGGGCTGTTGTGCTCATTTTTTGTTCCTTTTTAGTGTAAATTCTGGAATTGAATGACACTATTCTTTTCCATTCGGGGAATTCTTGAACCAATATTGATTCTACGACTATCGATGATGCGTCTACATGCACATGAAATGGGTACTTAGTAACAGGTATTGCTAGGCATGTATATTGCTAGGCAGGTAACAGGCATGTATATCAAAATCTTCGCTAATTCTGTTTTTAATACCATTAAAGAGATTTTCGTCTTCTGGTGTCCAAGCAAATTTGGTTTCAGATCGTGTTAATTCGTAAAATGGCTTACAATCTACATGTAAGTATTTGATATACGTGCTATAGAATCCTAAACACCCTAAAGTTCTCATAACATCACGCTTGCTTTCTGGTGATTTTAATGCTTTAAAATCTGCAACACGTTTTTTCACTGGTTGAATTTCATCTTTTCCTACTACATGTCCCAGAAATTGTACCTTTCTTAGAAAGAATTTTGTTTTCTCAGGTTGTGCTTTTAATCCTGATTTTCTTAGTAGATGATGGTACATATTAATAATTTCAAACATTTCTGTTTCAGTTTGTGATTGCATGATTGTGTCATCAATGTATGTGATTGCTTGTTTGTTCCTAATTAGTGGTGCAAAATGAATAGTCATTATACTACTAAAGAAGATAGGGAGTCCGCATAGACCGTAAAATCCTCGTTCAAATGAGTCCTGCTTTGGTCCAATTACAAAGTTTACATGTTGTTTTGTTTCCTCTCTAAGGGGTACTTGATTGTAAGCTGAACAAAGATCACCCGTAGTAAAGTAGTTTCCTTTTAATCTAGTAAAGGGGTTCCGATGGATTACACAGGCCAGCAAAATCTACTTAAGTCTGTGATTGAATTTAAATACCTAGCGTCCATCACTAATTTAACTGTGTTCTCCTGGGTAGGATAATAATTGGATTAATGAATTCTGATCCCATTTGTTTATCATTACCCATTTCCCGAATGATACCTGATTTACATGTTTGTTCCAGTAGGTTTTCTAACTTTTCTTGGTAATGTAAAGGTACCGTAGATGGTCTCTGTTTGGCAAGAGTTGAATTTGGTAGAAGCTTGACATGAAATTTTTGTTTTATTTTTCCCACATCGTACTTGTACTGTGAGTACACGTCTTTGTTTTTGATTAGTGTTTTCATTAACTTAAGTAGTTTTTCATCACTAATATGTGATTCGCTGAAGTCAAATTTTTTTAGTAAGGTTTGGTCGTCTTTATTAAACCCTCAAGGTGTTCTTTTGGTAGGTCGATTGGGCGAATGTTTTCATCAGATTTTTCGAATTTTCGTTTCAGATCTTTCAGATCATTGCTAAAATTTGTTTCAAGTTCATACTGATCTGTAAAATCCTGTTGGCGTTTCCGTTTTTCAGTTTTCTTAAGCTTTTCCTTTCTTTTTGATAATTCGATGAAATCCATTTTTGATGTCACCTTTGCATTTTGTTTACCGCTTACATGAAATATTTGAGCCCAGTTTGTATCACTATTCATTAAGTGATTGACAAAAGCAATGTTATCAACAACCGAGAATTCAGGTTCGTGTTTCACTTCAATGTCTTCTAACGTGTGACCAATTGATCCTTTTTCAATAACAACCTTGCTATTATTTGGGTTATTTAGCATAATTGGAAGTTCTTTTTCTTTCCTGAAACACTGGACATTGTATGTGTAAATACCTTTGTCCTGAAGATTATTTCCTATTATGAATGATGTCCCTTTTCGGAAAAATTCGTTTGGGGGTTGGATTGAAATGACGCGTGTAGTAGATTTTGGTGCTAAGGGTAATGGTTTTTCAAGAGCTACAATTTTGTATTTACTTATGTAAGGGTAGCTTTCTGTTTGGAATCAAGAAAGTAAGACTGAAACTTCGGGGAAAGTTTTAGTTCAATTTTTGGAGAGACAATATCAATTGATTTTACGGTATTTTCAATAAAATCCATTCCCAGTAGATTTGGTTTGCATCCATCCTTAGCCGATACTCACGTGGAGACAGATACTTGATATCTGCCTTCTATATCAAAAGAGGTTTGAAATATTGTTTGACCAAGTAGTTTTAAATTTTCACCGTTGACTGCAAGCGTATTGGTTTTGGAATTTTTTAGTTCAAGTTTTTGTGTTTTAGAGAGTTCAAAATAAGTATGGTAGTTAATAATTGAACTTGATGCTCCTGTGTCTAATAAGAATTGAGTTTCTAAACCGTTATTTTTATTTGTGTCTCCGACAGATTGGTATAAACTACTATAAATATGTGAATAAATGTTTTTAGTATTGGTATTAGTAGTATTTATTGACGGAGACGTAATTAGTTTAAAAATATCTCGCTGTTGTTTTCGTCAACATAGTATCCTCCCTGCGTCCCGCTCACAAAGTGTACTCGGGGACTTTGTCCACGGCTACTTTCCCTAGAATTTTTTCTTTCGCTTGAGCGGTTTGGGGTTCTATCGCGGCTATCACGATTTCGGTCTCTGTGCCGTGATCTATCGTAGTGTTGATTATTATTGATTTGCCTTTCGTGACTACGGGGCCTGTTAGTTTGGTAATTGCTATTGTATCTATTATCGTTTGGTCTATCTTTTGACCGACTCTGATTATGGTAAACTCTAGATTAATTAAACTGGCTTGCTGGGTGTGGAGACTGATGTCTACTACGCGTGGAGTAATTATTTTGATAGTTTCTAGATGATTGATTTTGATTAGGATAATTATTGTGAGATTGCCGGAAATATTGATTTCTGTTTTCTTTATATGGTTGTTGTCGATTTTGACCAGGTGATTAATTTCGATTTCTTCTATAATTGTCAGTAAATTTTTCCCGATATTGAGGTGGTGAACGATTTTCGTTTTTGAAATCTTTATAATTAAAACAATACGCAATGGTGTGTCCGGAAAGTTCACAAAATTTGCAAAACCTAGTTTGATTTTGTTTGAACCTGGGATTCTCTGTCTGGTTATTTTTGTTGTTCGTGGTGTTTATTTTGTGATCTTTAAGAAGGCTGCTGAGTTCTTTAAGTTATTGTCTTATTTCTTGAATTTCTAACTTGTTATCTATACTGTTGGATGAAGTACCGTTGAACTCACTACCCATCAAATAGTTGATATTTTTGTTTGAAATTTGATCTTGTAAATTTTGCCAAGTTGTCGCAGGGTTTTGTATTAGTAGCTGATGGGCTTTTTGTTTGAGTGATGGAGGGGTTAGACCTCTCACAAAAGTTTCCATGCATTTAATTGTACGATAATTGTTATTAAACTCTGGTTCCGGCCATCCCTTTTCTACTACTTTTGTTAGCCTATGTATGAACCTTGGGAGCAGTTCGTCTGGTTGTCGTTTAATGTGTTCAACTTCTAATCTTTTTCTATATTTATCCTTAGCATCTGTGAACCTGTTGATGAACTGGTCACGGATTTCATTCCAATTTAACTCAGGGTTTAGTGAATCGAACCATTGTGCCACTGGTCCACGTAAAACTGAACCAAAAAGAGCTCTACGCCGTGCATCGTACGTTGCTTGGAGGCCTGCGTCTGCTGGATCTCTTGTGCCAAGTGAAAATTGTATCTTTCTTTGTATTAAATTAAAGAATTTTTGGGCGTCCTCTGGCGGATCGAGTCCCGTAAGTTTTTCTGATGCTATGTCCGGGTAGGCTACAACGTTTGCCATTTTTATGTTTTATTTTATATAATTTTACTACACTAAGTACTTAATTGTTTGTATAGAAGTGCGTAGAAAAGTTATGTAAACATGAATGTTTATATAATTAAATATAAAAACTCAACTTAAATTGAAGTTGTTTGCAATTTGCCAAAAACTCAATTTGTTTTGGGCCGTTTAGTAGTTGTATTACAAATTCGAAATGTTTTCCTTTATCTGTGCTAAAAATTTCTACCCAAGAATGGCTATCAGTTTGTTCAACCGTGTAGTTCAATAACCAAGGATATGTAGTGTCCAGAGTGTTCAATCTCAATAAAATAATGCAAATAATCTTGAATTCTGCTAAACTTTATTTGTGTCTCTTTCTCTTTCTTTTTTTAAAAATTGTAGCAAATTTGTTAAGTCTTCAGGTTGATCCAGTAAGTCTTCAGGTTGATCAAAGCATATGTTGTAAAATTTTGGCTTTAAAAAA
Source organism: Convolutriloba macropyga (assembly GCF_964194025.1). Classification (NCBI taxonomy): domain Eukaryota; kingdom Metazoa; phylum Xenacoelomorpha; order Acoela; family Convolutidae; genus Convolutriloba; species Convolutriloba macropyga. The sequence continues at coordinate 26,489,397 of NC_134475.1, forward strand.
ATGAGATGATTTAGTGCAAAAGGATGTAATTTCTTTTGGTTATTCATACACGTTTACAGAGTTAGGTATTTCTATTAATGTGTTTTGGTTTTCTAAAGCATATAAAACTTCACTGAAATTAGAATTTGAATGTTTAAATGTTAAATAAATACGCTGTCTAGTATCGTTAGGAAATTGGAAGAATATAGCTAAGTATGTTTTATTAAGACTAGTTAAATAAAAGGAGACTTTACCATTACTATTGTTTTCTTTAATTTTAATGTTCAAATGACCCACTTCCTTCTGTATATAAGTCATGCAAAAAACGGTTAATCTAATTTTTTATAGTGTTTCTCTAAAATTTTATAAAAAGTGTGTAAAAGTTTTAAAACTTTGCGTTTAGTACATTGAAAGTTATAGGAAATGAATAATTTTTGTTTATTTAGTGGTAATTTTTTGTTTAAATTTGGGCTAAAATATCGTCAATTGTTGTTTAATTTTATTAATTTTTTAATCTTATTGTTGAAATTCCCATTAAATTTAATTATTCTGGCGTATTTTTGGTTATTTTGTCGAGCGTTCTTGTTCGACAAATTATTCTTCTTTTTTACTAAGTTTTGGGGTCAATTCTATGACAATTTGTGTACTTTTCTATGCAAAAGCTGATAAGATTTGGAAATTTCTTATAAAATTTTTAATTTGCAACATAACTTCGTTAATAAATTGACCAAAACCCAAAAATTTTATTGTGAAAATAGGGTATTTTCTTAACATTTGGACAAAACTTTGGCTAAATTTATGTAATTTCTATCACTGGCCCGATATTTGCTGTTATTTTAACGCTTATATTTAACCAGAATTGGGTTAATTTTTGTAAAAATTCAAAAATATCTGCTTAAATTTGTAGAAAACTTGGTATAAGTTGCATTAAACACATATTCGGGGGATAAATTCTGGTTAAATTTAAATTAGGTTGTTTGAAAATGCTATGTTTTGGGCGAAAATTCAGTAAAAGCTAGACATATGTTACTCTAAATATGATTTGTGGGGAACAATTTGGTGTGAACATACTAAATTTCAGCTGTGAAGTTGGTAAAAATTGTCTAAAGTTCAGGCTAATTAGGCGTTGGAGTGGCAAAATTTGGATAACTTTTGGTTATTTGGGGTGTAGATGCTAAAATTTAACCATAAATTTGGTCAAAATTGGTTCAGAATTAGACTAAACAGGTTTTGGGGGACGAATTCTGTATAAATTGCAATTATTTAGAGTGAAATTACTAAAATTCAACCATAAATTTGGTGAAAATTGGGTAAAGATTAGGCTAAATAGGTTTTGGGGGGATAATTTTGGGTTAAATTTTTACTACAGAGTGTGAAAGCACTTCAATTGTTATATAAATAAACTAAAAATCGGACATAGATTACCCCCACCCGGGTCAGAACAATTTTACCAGAGCAAAGAATCACTTGCCGGTTACTATTTTAGTGTAAACTTGCTGTTTTTTGACTGTAAATTTGATATAAATTACTCTATTTGTTTGTCTATTAGTGTGCTTTCATTTCTATCGTAGTGATTATTTTACTATTCTAATCCGATCGGATAGAAAAACGAAAATTTAGGCGTGATTCTTTCCTCTGGTCGCACCAGTTATCAAACTAGACACGTTGGAAAAACTTGCTAGACCGCGAGATATGCAGTCCGTCTTATGCAGGGTAGTCTAGTCTGATAAAAGACAAATCGAAGGCAAGAATATATGCCTAAGACCTGTCGAGTGCTATAAGTCTCAATTTTAAGTTGGGGCTGAAAAAGTTAAATTACAAAAGAATAATATAAAAGTACAGCTTATTAATTACCAGTTGCGTTGTAGTATTATCGGGATGAGCTGAATGACGATTGTTATCAACCTTCTTGAGTTGTTGGAGAATTGTTAAATCGCTTTAGAAAAAACTTAGAAAAATTTATCGAATAATTGTTGGTTATTGTACAAGTTTTACTGTTTAAACAGTGTATATTTGAAGATGAAAATTTCTGTTCAAGGAAAAGAGCCGTTGTCTGCGGCTTTCTGTGATTTCAATAATAATTCTTATCCCGATTCTTTCCCTCAATAATTTCGGTGAAGCATCGGGCCGATAGGGGGCGGAAAAACCACGTTCACGTCCAGAGTGAAACGGTTTCCTAATTTTCCTATTGGCCGAGAAATTGAGAGAATTAACTCTGCTCATCTCATGAAATTATTATTGCTTTTTCCTTTAAGAAATATTAAAAAAGCGGGAGCCTTCGAGCCTGTTTCATCCTTGCGTAGGCGCCTGATATCTTCCCTTCTGCTTATTAAAAAACCAGATGAAAGGGAGGTTTCTGTGGGGGAACTATTGCTTTTCCCCTGATCCACCTGCATCGTTCTTAACAATTTCCCTGAGTTGCAAATGTCACTCAAAAGGCAGGGGAAGTGAGCAGTATTATCGGCGCCTATTTAAATTTAGTTCAAGTTCCAGTTTGAATTTGGTTCTGGATAATCCAGGCCTAAGTTGAGGCTCGTTTAGTAATTAGAAATTAAAGGCTCAAATTTTAATTTATTGTTAGTCTAAACGCGCGTTAATTTGTTTGGCGGGTGCTCAAAGTAGTAGTAGTTAACGCTTTAAAGTATGCGGTTAATACGCCGGGTTGTTTAATTAACCGCTCTTAATTTAGCGGCTCTAATGCTACATCATAGAATTGAAAAACACTGTCTCGTCTCAACACAATTAATGACACCTCAGACTGGCACCTCTCATTTCGACAAAAAATTTCAGCCAGTGTTTTGTTATAAATTATACATTTTTTTAACCATTTTGCCATCTACAAAAAAAACTAACATTGTGAACGATATATATTTGTCAAGATAGAGAGGTCTTCTCTACGTTTTTGTCCAGGCAGCTATCTAGCTCTTCTTGTGTATTGATTTTGCAGTAAGAACTGGCCTCAGTGTCAGTTGCAAGGAGACCGGACGGAACAGTTCCTTGTCAACTTCATTTTTTGATGATAAAAAACTGGCTCTGAGTTTAAACTGGGTCTGGGTTTTATCGGAGTATTCGTCGTTCTTTTTTGCTCACTGCTGTTGACTTTTTGATACAACAAGTTGTATAACTGACACTGACCTGCTCTTTTGTTTTGGCTTCAATTTTTCAAATTTTTTTCCTGCACTCAGAATGTTTAATATGTGCACCTTGATGTTGTCATCTAAATTAAAATCTGCTGTTAAACTGGATGAAGTTTTTGACATTTCAAACTGCCCTTTGCATTCTGACTACGCTTTTGGATGGATGCCCCGATCCCCATTTTAGCAGATAAGCTACATTTCTCACAAGGAATTTGTCTGATGCTTCCCATTCAAAAACTGTTTTCTAAAAATTGTTTTTGATCTTGTCTTCCAGAGGTGCACAGAATTTTTCTTTTAATTCTATTTCTTTTTCATTTATTGTCTTTTAAGGGTTACTAAGGGTTGTTAAATTTTTTTTGAATTGTCGAAAAACTAAATATGATGATTTTTCATATCGAGCCTGAAAAATTAAGATAAAATTTTTGATAAAACCTAAACTGCGGAAATTCAATTTTCCTCAACTACAAAGCATATGGGCCATGTTTTTAATCGGGGCTCGATATAAAGTGGACAAAAAGAAGAAAAAAGAAAAAATAAGATATTACTGTCCACTTGGTTCCACTTAGAAACTTCCACTTAGAAAGTTACACTTGGTCTGTGCGGATTTGGTGAAGACGGAAAACGATTCATGAGGACAGATATCTAATGCATTGCTTAAAAGATCAATTTCGTTCTATCATCGCTCAATTTTGCTATCTACAAATTATTGTCATAACCAATAAAGTAATGACTACTGTCATTACCAATAAAGCCACCGAAATATCTTTTTCGTTCCACTAATTTTAAACCAGATAGTGCAAAGCGGCTTTTGGCTTCTTTGACATGATCATCATTGATAATAAGATAAGTTTTGTTTGGTTCACGATAATGTTTGTATAATTTGCCGGATCTATTCTGTTTTGGCCCCCCCCCCCCAGCTTAGTTAGCATAAATCTTTTTATGACCCCCAGGCGCACGTGCTATTTTCTTACATAGGAACCTGCTATATAACAACATATACTTTGTTACGGGGGTCATAAAAAACACTGGGGAGGGGGGCGTGGCAAAACAGAATAGATCCCAATTGCCTAGTTCTAAAAATTCGTATACCCATTTTTCTATGATTGTGAAGTTCGTGCAAGTGACATCGTCAACTGCATATAAATTTTGCGTGCGTTTCTCTGAATCGCTTAGTCTTTTGATGAGAGGCATAGGAAAATCTCCATGAGACAGAACCGATTACCTTATTCGGTACTCTTTTGAAAGTATATTGCTGCCTCGAGGTTGCTAAGCATCATTTGTGTATTTTCCATATAATGCAAAAGTAGTTATTAAACAGAGTTTCCTTTAATTCAATTGGTCAGTGTTTCTATTGATTGATTCGAAAGCGTTCCTGACGTCAAGTGAAAGCAATTCACTTGCGCCTTATCCTCATTCAATTGTTTGCGTTCATATATTTGTTCCAAACCACTTGTGGGGGGGGGGAACTATATACTCAAATGGGTTTTTTTTAGACAATTTTTGCCGATCGATATATTCCTCGTAGAGAGTTGAGACTGGTTTCATTAGAAAGCTCGTCCACCGTAGAATATGGAATTAAAAAGATTTTTTTATTTTCGTTGTTTACAGGGAGTTATCAAGGTTTAAACTTCTGAGAAAAGTAGAGTGAACTCCGTTGTTTTTATTCACATTTTCCGGATTTTTTGCCTAAATAATTCTCAATTTTGTTAAATTTGTTAAAATTTTTAAGAAAAGTGTTGTTGATTTTATTTTCAAAGACAAAAAATTATTGGAGAATATTTTGATGGTTTTTTTGTCAAAAATTTGGGCTAAATATTTCAAAATTCAGCCTTTTTCATCAAAAACAGCACGAAAAAGCTTCTTTAGTCCATTTTGATTAAATTTGCCGGAAGTACACCCCCAAACAACGCTAATAGAACCGTTGTACACTCAAAAGAGGGCTATTTCTACTTCAACTTCTGTTGAGAGTGCTCTTTAATTAAAACTTTGGCGTTTTTTGCCAACTTTACGCGTTGATTATCAAAAACGCAGATTTTATTTTTGAGTTTTTAAATAACAAATTATCTATATCTATAACATTTGAAAAAATTAAGCTTTCCTAAAGGACAATAAGCCTTAGCAGAGCTAGTTTTGGACCAATCTTGGACTGTTACAATCCAAAAAGAATTCGGCTTGTAATCAGTCGTCTTTTTTTTTTAAAAATATGATATTTTTTATACTAATTAAAGGACAGATCATGTCAAATCAAAGCCCAGGATTGATAAGTCCAATTTGGTTCCTAAGCACCTCCAGGCTAAGGCATCTAGTTTTTTTACTTGAAAGCTTATGGTCGTTTTGACTTTTAACAATATTTTATTTTTAAATATTTAGTGGCGGAATGAACTTTTCCTTTTTTTCTTTGTTTTGTCAACTTTTAGCTTAGTGTCAGCAAAGACAGAAGACTTTTTCCTTATACTGATTCAAATTCTAATCTCTATTGCGGTTTTATGCCTTAATTTAATGTTTAGTGGCTTTGATACTACTAGATTTCAGATTTTTTTTATGTTTAGATATTTGCAAGTTTTTCACGTTTTCTAGTTTTGTCACATATTCAAATCTTGAAAGATAAAGATGATCGTTTTAACGACTTCGACACTTCTGAATTGAAGAATTTAATTAAATTTTTTAATTTTGTCTTTAACTGTCGTTTTTACTTTATCGTTTTAGTCGTATTAAATTTCCAATATAATGACAGGTTGCATTGGCTTTTTATGGAAAAATTGTTGGGCCGATATTCTGATATTAGTAGATAGCTGATGGCTTTCATGACTTTGAAAACAGTTATTTTCCAAAACAAGAAAAAACTTTTTAATTTTTGCATTTTTGTTTTTTTAATGGTCTTTTATTTACCTAGTCTTGTTAATTACCAGTCAAGTATGACATTATTGGTGTCAAGAGAAAGTGTCAAAAGAAATTGGTGTCACGAAATCTAATACTTTAAAAGAATTTTGACCTTACTGGCTTCGACTCCGGTTTTTCACAAAAAAATAAGTTAATTTGATTTGTCATACTTGACGTTCTTTATGTAGACATGTAGACATGGATAAGTGCAGGTTTCAGGGTTTTTTGGACGAATCAACGAACCTATAATAGTTTTTTGTAATTATTGGATTTCATGACTTTGGAACTAATTTTAATTCGAAAAAAAATCAAAACTATTACTAACTTTTCCCTTTTTTGTCTACTTGTTACCTAGTCTCATTAATGAAAGGCCATATACTAAGATATTGGTGTTTGAAGAAGGCGCAATGAAGCATATTTTGAGGGCCAAAATATGGCTTTACGGTTTCTACAGCGTTTCTGGAAAGTTTTAATTGAATTTTTGTTTGTTGTCTTTTTGTTGTTCTCTTTAGCCGCCAAAAAAAAATTGACTAAGGACAGGTCTTAATGTCCTTCTATAGGAGCATTGGTAATCATAAACGAAGGAGATATTTAACTTGATTTCTAATGGTTTTCATTACTTTAAAGTTATTTGTTTAAGAAAAAATAAGCGAAGTTTTCAACCTTACTGTTTTTGTTTTTTTGTCTAATTGTTACCAGACCTTTTGATGGACTGGCCCCATATTTTACTGGGGATTAATAGGTTATTTTGTTTAGTTTTTTTTATCTGACGGCTTGTTGACTTTGTTATTATGTTTTGTTTTATAAAACTTCGCTTTAACTCGCTTTTTTAATATTGACATATCTCATCAATTTAGTGCATCGTTTTTTATTCCACTGAGTTGTTTGCTTTGGAGGCTATCTTTCTGTTCATACACTATTTTTTGAAAAATACTTGGTTTTTTTGGATTTTTTTTGGGTTTTTTGGGATTCCCAAAAACAATTTTTTGGGTTTTTCTATCTTTTCGTCATTTGGTAGACAATTATGCCGAAATTTATAATATAATTTATAATTTATAATATAGACTCGATATACAGTCAACAAAAAAAGAAAAAAATGCAAAGTCAAACTTTAAAAACCAAATATTTTCAAAAGTATTAAAAATTCGTTAGATTCTAATTGAAAATTCTTGTTAAATATCCATATAAGTCCCCAAGAGATTGGTGCTTGTTAATAGGAAGCCATGGGACAGTACAAAAAAATTATGTTATCAGCTATTTTCTGAAGATTTATAGTTTGTTCCTTCAATTGTTATATAAATCATTTCAGTCATTATTTAAAATAAAATTTGTATATGTTCACTGCGGCCTCATTTGAAAATCAATGTGACTTGTTATTAACTAGATTATATTAATGGATAACACAAAGAAACAAACTTTTCCCTCACAATTTTTTAAAGAAAACGCATTGTGTTCAAGATACAATATCAACTGTAACTCAAAACAAATGAAAAAAGCTGAAGTTTACATCGCAAGAAAGCAGATGGCACATCTTATTGATTAAATCAAATTTCAATTTGACAAAAAGAAAAAAAAGACGTTCAAAAAATATTCTAAAAATTTTAAAAAACAAGAATGCCAGAGGAAAATTTTGAACTCATTTAATAAATAAAGTACCCAGTAGAAAAATTTGGATTGTTGATTTTGATTTTCTTCTCAACGTCAACGGAATCACTCAGTATTGTGGTAATGTGACATCAAAACAATTAACAATGATGATCTCGGATGCAAAAATTGCTAAAATTGCTAAACTGATTGAAGCCAAAGAGATCATTCATTATTCAGAAGAAGTCTGATGACTTGAAAGAAGAACAAATAAATTTAGAAGAAACAAAAAAATAAAAAAGTGCTAGAAGAAAGCATCAGTGCCATTGAAACCATAAGCAATTCGCTGATAACTTTATCTTTTTATTAATAGCACTTTCAACGCCAAAGTGAATTGAGATATAGGGTAAAAAGATTTCAAAATGATCCACTATTCTGAACAAATACACAAAAACCACAAAATTTTTTAGGGCTCGTAGCATCAAAGTAAAAAAAACAACCATAAGAAGATAATATCGCCAACCAGTTTGTTTTGGAGTCAATATTAACAATATTCGAACACTCATTGTGGGTCAGATGTATAAGTTCTTTTAAAATTTTTCTACAGTCTCATTAACCAACTGGTATGCATTCAAAACATTAGCAGGCAGGTTCACTTACTTGTCTTTATGATGCCTACTGCCCTTCTAATTAACGAGGTTAAGATATAGGACTAAAAATTTGCAACAAATGCATGCAAATTACAAAACTCACTAAAATTATGAAGACACAATGTCGAAGCCATAAAAAATATTATGCCATGATTCCTTGAAAACAAAGTAATTGTTAACCAGGCCCCATTTGGTCGTAAAAGAAGTTTTAGTTAAAATTGACATGAACAGGACCTTGTCTCTAAATGACACGGGACAAACCAAAAAACACTGAAAAGCAATTCAAAAAAACAGCTCTCCAATAGATATCGAAATCAAGATTGTAAGCTTCCCGATGAGACCAAAACTAGACTTTTTGCCCCTCATATATGCAGAACTCAAAATTTTTTGTATTTTGATTGAATAAAACAATTTTTAATGAAAATTTTGATACAAAAAAAAACTAAATTTTGGTCCAAAATTACGCTAAAATTGAACAAAATCATCTCCAAATATCAAATTTTTACAATAATGTTAAACGTCATTAACTCTTCGTCGGACAATAAATTCAAAAGTTCGTTTTTGTTTTAAATTTCATGTTGGATGAGCAATGAAAAGATACCACTCGCGATTCTCTACGATTCTCTATGTCGATCGGCCAAAAATGACCGAACAAAAAAAATCCATTTGAGTATATAGTTCGTCCCCTCACTAAGTGGGGTCGCTTATAACCCAAATAATCTTTAATTTCTCTAATATTCTTTAAAAATCTTTAAAAGAGTTATAGAAAAAGGCTGATCAATAATTCAAAACAATTCAAGCTTAAAGGGCCCGTGTTTATTTACAACAAGTTTCAGTAAAACTCTTTTGATAATAGTTATCATAATTTAAATGGAAGTAAGTATTTCGTAATTAGGTTTCCTAACATTGTTTTGGCTCCTCTGAAAACATAATAATTTTTGGGTCCTCTCAAATATGTTTTCCTGTTGTTTCTGTTTCAAAATTCGGCAAAATAACTTGAGATTTTTTCGTAATATCTTGATTAAAACAATGTTGTTTTAATAACGCTTCTGCAATATTATTTTTGATATATTGATATATGTTACACTTTCAAAAGTGAATATGGGAACATTTTGTGCCACGAACAGAACAAGCGAGCCTTCCTGCACCCATTTTTTTGGTCTGTATAACTTTCTAATCCTTTTATTGTTTTGGCTTCTGGAATACATCCAGCAGAAAGACCAAATTGGCCTGAACTCAATTCCATGGAAAACTTTTTTCCTCTGTTTTTCTTATTTTGAAATTCGTTGCGCTAGAAATTTTTTCAATCTTTTCATCACAGTTCAGTCAGTTAAAACACAGTTGTTGTGGTCATCTTGACCTTTTATTACTTTTAACATCACTCGTATAGTCAATCTTTTCTTTCAGTGACCTGTTTGTTAGTTTTGCTATCAAACCTCACTTTCATCAATGAACTAATGAAATTGCTGTTGCTCACCGCAAAGACCTCGGAAGTCTTCTTTTTCCTTCTGTTGCACCTGGTGGAGTGCAAATTTTTTGTCCCCTACTTGAGATGTGGGCAATTGGGTACAGTAGTGTTGTTTAAAAGCTAATAGAGCCTATTTGTAATTTAAAATGCTATAGCGAGAACAGCTTTAATACTTTGGACACTCTTCTAGAGTTCAACAGCAAGGTTTGCATGACTCTATGTGTGCAGCAGAAAGTCACAAACTCGCAATTGAAGGCATTCAAAATTTAAATTATGAAATGATTCGGTGAACCTCTGGCCTTAGCAGTTTGTTTCAGAAAACTTCCGCAAATTTTTCCATTGTTTCATTACCCAATTATAAAAGAGGAGGCTATCAACATAATCCAGGGGTCATGATTATTGACCCTGACATTATTAACTCTTATATTGACATTTTTAATCTGCTTTACTGGTTTGTACAGTTTTTGCTCACAATTTTTTTGGAAACTTTGAGATTTTCAACAAATTTAAAGCCATTTTGATCGCCCTCCAATTAATTTATTTGCTATTGTGTGCTATCTTCAGAGAGTTTATTATGCTCAAAAACTCTAAAAAACACTAGAAATTTCAACAATTTCAACCCAAATATAGGGTGGGAAATATGCCTTTTGAAACTGCAAAAATCTTAACCCAAATACGGGGGTGCTGAATATGCCTTTAGAAATTTCAAAACCGATCTTGCACAAACGTATAGTCTTCATGATTTATCTACAAAATAAACCCAAAGATTAAAAAAGGAAACAACAGAAGCACCCCAGTCAAAATAGGACGGTTATCTTGCAAGATCTTGCAAGATTCTTGCAAGAATCTTGCAAGATTACGTATCATCTTGCAAGATCTTGCAAGATTCTTGTAAGATCTTGCAAGATAACCGTCCGATTTGCAAGAGTCTTGCAAGATAACCGTCTATCTTGTAAGACTCTTGCAAGATAACCGTCTTGCAAGAAGCACCGGAAACGTGCCTTAGCTGCTGCATGGGCCTCTTTGGCTTCTTTGAAGATTAGAGAATAGGATTCGACCTATTCTCTAACCGTCAAAGAAAAGAAGAGAGACCCTAAAATTGCTAAGGCTAAAACGTATAAATAGGAACATCATCTAAATGCGCAGAAGGGGTCACAGAAGGGGCAGGGGGTTTTTTGCGCTGCAGCAGGGGTCACAGAAAGGGCAGGGGGTTTGTGTGCTGCAAAAGAAAGCAAAAAAATATAAATAAGAACATCAGCAAAACACAAGCACATGAGAGGGGGCACAGAAAAGGGCGGGGGTGAAGCACGAAAGAAAAGGAGCGAAAGAGAGAAGGGTGGGGGCTGAACACACACAAACAAAAGAAAAGCACATCGCCATAGGCAAAAGGGGATGGGAAGAAAACAGCAAGGGGGAAAAACAGAAGAGGCGAGCGAGCGAACAAGCGGCGACGAACGAACAAGCGGCAGCGAGCGAGCAAGCAAAACCGAGCAAACGACGACGAGCGAACGAAAACGAGCTGGCAGAACGAGCAACCGACGACGAGCGAGCGAGAACGAGCGCGAAAAGGAGCAAGGAGAGTGCTGAAGCGAGCGAGAGCGAAACGAGAACAAAAAACTCACAAAAAAAGACCAAAAAACAAAAAAAATTGCCCGTAAGGCAGAGCACGCGCAGGCGCGCGCGCAAGCGAGAGAGAGAGAGAGAGAATGAGAGTGTGTGAGAGAGAGAGAGAAAGTGTGAGAGAGAGAGAGAGAGAATGAGAGTGTGTGTGTGTGTGTGTGAGAGAGAGAGAGAGAGAGAAAGTGAGACCGAAAGAAAAAAAGAAAAACGAAAGAAGGAAAGAGAGAGAGAGAGAGAGAGAGAGAGAGAGAAAGAGTGAGAGGCAGAGAGAGACAAAGAAAAACAAAGAATAAAGAAGGAAAGAGAAGAGAGAGGAGGGAGAGATGAGAGAGATACCGAGAGTGAGAGAGAGAGAGAGAGAGAGAAAGAGTGTGTGTGAGAGAGAGCAAAAGAAAAACAAAAAACGAAAAAAGGAAAGAGAGAGAGAGAGAGAAAGAGAGAGAGAGAGAGAGAGAGAGAGAGCGAGAGAGAATCAGAGTGTGTGTGTGAGAGAGAGAGAGAGAGAAAGAGCGAGAGAAAGTAAAACAAAAAGAAAAACGAAAGAAGGAAAGATAGAGAGAGAGAGAGAGAGAGAGAGAAAGAGCGAGAGGGAGAGAGAGACAAAGAAAAACAAAGAATAAAGAAGGAAAGAGAAGAGAGGGGAGAGAGAGATGAGAGAGATACCGAGAGAGAGAGAGAGAGAGAGAGAGAGAGAGAGAGAGCGAGAAAGAGAGAGAGAGATACCGAGAGAGAGAGAGAGAGAGAAAGAGTGACAGAGGGAAAACGAGAGAGCGAGAGAAATAGAGAGAGAGAGAGAGAGAGAGACAAAAAAGAGAAAAGAAAGAAAATCAATGATCATTTTTGTTGGATTTCATCACTATATGCGCTCAGAAAACTGGATGTTTCCATCATAGAGCATCTAGGAAACCATAATTAAAACAAGAGCAGAAACCGCGAAACAAGAAAGACCAAACAGTATAATCAACGAGAAAAACAAGAGAGAGAGAGAGAGAGAGAGAGAGACAAAAAAGAAAAGCGATAACAGTAAATCAGAAATTTATAATCATTGATAATGAGTTCTCTGGGATTTCATCACCGTCAGTGCTCAGAAAACTGGATAATCTCATCATAGTGCATCCAAGGAACTATAATAAAAAGCAAGGGAACCCGCAAACCTAGGAAGACCAAAAAGTATAGAGACAAAGAAGAGTGAAGAGAGCCAGAAAAAAAAGAGAGGCAAAAGTGATAGCAATATATCAGAAATTTGTAATCAATGATAATGGTTTCTGAGGGTTTTCATCACTGCCAGCGCTCAGAAAACTGGATTTTCCCATCATAGCGCATCTATGGAACCATAAAGGAAAAAAAACAAGCAGAACCTGCAAAGCAAGGAAAACCAGAAAACCTAGGGACAAAGAAACCACTAGAGAACCAGAGAAAAAGTAAATCAGACAAACACAATAGAACAAAAAAACAGCAGAGAAGAAAAACATGAGACAAGAGAGACCACAGGAGAGAGAGAGAGAGAGAGAGAGAGAGAGAAAGAGGCAAAAAGAAAAACGATAGCAGTAAATCAGAAATTTGAAATCATTGATAATGATTTCTGTGGGATTTCATCACTGTCAGCGCTCAGAAAACTGGATGTTCCCATCATAGCGCATTTATGAAACCATAAAGAAAAAAAACAAGCAGAACCTGCAAAACAAGGAGGAGCAGAAAGCATAGGGACAAAGAAGCCACTAGAGAACCACAGAGAAAAAATAAATCAGACAAACACAAAACAAAAAAACGGCAAGGAAAAACATGAGAAGAGAGACCACAAGAGAAGAAGAGAGAGAGAGAGAGGCCAAAAAGAAAAACGAAAGCAGTAAATCAGAAATTTATAATAATTGATAATGATTTCTGGGTTATTTCATCACTGTCAGCGCTCAGAAAACTGGAAGTTCCCATCATAGCGCATCTATGGAACCATAAAGAAAAAAACAAGCAGAACCTGCAAAACAAGGAAGACCAGAAAGCATAGTGACAAAGAAGCTGCTAGAGAACCAGAGAAAAAATAAATCAGACAAACACAATAGAACGAAAGAAAAACAGCAGAGAAGAAAATCATGAGAAGAAAGACCAGGAGAAAGAGAGAGACAGAGAGAGGCAAAAAAGAAAAGCGAAAGAAGTAAATCAGAAATTTATAATCATTGATAATGATTTGTGTGGTAGTTCATCACTGTCAGCGCTCAGAAAACTGGATGTTCTCATCATAGCGCATCTATGGAACCACAAAGAAGAAAACAAGCAGAACCTGCAAAACAAGGAAGACCAGAAAGCATAGTGACAAAGAAGCCACTAGAGAACCACAGGAAAAATAAATCAGACAAACACAAAAGAACGAAAACAACAGCAAAAAAAAACTTGAGAAGAGAGGCCACAAGAGAGAGAGAGAGAGAGAGAGAGAGAGAGAGAGACAGAGAGAGAGGCAAAAAAGAAAAACGAAAGCAGTAAATCAGAAATTTGTAATCATTGATAATGGTTTCTGTGTTATTTCATCACTGTCAGCGCTCAGAAAACTGAATGTTCACATCATAGCGCATCTATGGAACCATAAAGAAAAAGAAACAAGCAGAACCTGCAAAACAAGGACAACCAGAAAGCATAGGGACACAGAAGCCACTAGAGAACCACAGAGAAAAAATAAATCAGACAAACACAAGAGAACAAAAAAACCAGAAAAGAAAAACATGAGAGAAGAGAGAGAGAGAGAGAGAGAGAGAGAGAGAGAGAGAGAGAGACAAAGAGAGGCAAAAAAGAAAAGTGAAAGGATTAAATCAGAAATTTGTAATCATTGATAAAGATTTGTGTGGTAGTTAATCACTGTCAGCGCTCTGAAAACTGGATGTTCCCATCATAGCGCATCTATGGAACCACAAAGAAGAAAACAAGCAGAACCTGCAAAACATGGAAGACCAGAAAGCATAGTGACAAAGAAACCCCTAGAGAACCAGAGGAAAAATAAATCAGACAAACACAACAGAACGAAAAAAAAACAGCAGAGAAGAAAAACATGAGAAGAGAGACCACAAGAGAGAGCGAGAGAGAGAGAGAGAGAGACAGAGAGAGAGAGAGAGAGAGGCAAAAAAGAAAAGCGATAGCAGTAAATCAGAAATTTGTAATCATTGATAATGATTTCTAAGGGATTTCATCATTGTCAGCGCTCAGAAAACTGAATGTTCCCATCATAGCGCATCTATGGAACCATAAAGAAAAAAAAACAAGCAGAACCTGCAAAACAAGGAAGACCAGAAAGCATAGGGACAAGCAAGCGACTAAAGAGCCATAGAGAAAAAATAAATCAGACAAACACAATAGAACAAAAAAACAGCAGAGAAGAAAAACATGAGAGAAGAGAGAGAGAGAGAGACAGAGAGAGGCAAAAAAGAAAAGAGATAGCAGTAAATCAGAAATTTGTAATCATTGATAATGATTTCTGTGGTATTTCATCACTGTGAGCGCTCAGAAAATTGGATGTTCCCATCATAGCGCATCTATGGAACCAAAGAAAAAAACAAGCAGAACCTGCAAAACCAGGAAGACCAGAAATCATAGGGACAAGCAAGCGACTAAAGAGCCACAGAGAAAAAAAATCAGATAAAAAGAGAAAACAGCAGAGAAAAAACATGAGAGAAAAGAGATTTCTGCCATCTATCTTGACTCAAGGAGGCAGAGAAAAAGAGCCGAATTTTGCTACTATAGTGACAACTCTTTTCGCATTATAAAAACAACAAACAAGGAAAAGCAAAGATAACGTGCAATAAAAACAAAGAACCCGGATCTCCATCCGGTTTCAAACGTAATGAAAAAAAGCATCACAACCAAAAAAATTTCTGCCATGTATCATGATTCAACTCGGCAGATCAACTTAACAGGCGTCAAGAAAAAAATGGCTATCAGTTTTGTTCGCCAACAAGCCAAGAAAACTAATATACGCACATTATACGACTATTAGTTTTCTCACAGCACTTCTATATTTCACAAATGAAAACCAGAAGAAAACAAAAGAACTCATATTAAAAAAAACAATTTCTGTCAGTATTTCATAAGTCAAAATAGAACATTGAAACTATCAGGATGCTCATACACTAATTGAATCACAGATCTCCACAACATAAAAAAACAGAACTCAAACTTTGCCATTCGGATAACAGAGCTTTCGAAAGCATATAAAAAACAACAATGAACATTATAGGCAAGTATAGCAAACATCAATTCAAAGAAACAAACTCTGAGAGACTGGATCTCCAATCAGCCTCAAAAACTTACTTCAACAAAAATGAAGGGAGTCAACAATCAATTAACTCAACCAAAAGAACAATAACAAATCGAATAATTTAAAAGCGATTAGAAATGGTTCTATTAAGCAAAGCAAGAAGTTCTAGACGGCCATTTCGGTTCAAATGACAAGTATCAATTGAGTTAAAGTGCTTGTTTTTCAGTTTTGGAGGAACAAATTTCTGCTGCAACTGATCGAACAAAAGTTTATTTGTCTCTTCAACCAAATTACTTTCAACGTCTCTTCGTTTCCAGACACCAACAACAAACACTTCGGTTCCGTACCTAGCAACACAGCGCGCAAAACTTACGAGGTTAAACATAATTTCGAAGGGGGACTTTGCCTTTATATCTCTATATTCAGTGAGATCATTACTACCCACTGCAACGACAACATAGTTATATTGTCTTGCTGTCAAGCTGACGTTTGGTCCAAGCTCGTTGCTTCTCATACCGCCAAACGCAAGTACATCGATTTGATGCTGTCGAAGAAGTGGATCAACTTGAATATCGTTTCTCAGATTTCGAACATTTGAATCGCCAATAAGAAGGATAGAACTAAACACAAAAAAAACCATAAATACAAGAAACGAATTGGGCATACATTAAACAAAATTAGAAATTAAAGAGCAAAAACAAAAACTGAGACAGTCAAAACCGCTAATCATTTGAAGAACTTAAGAAAACTTATGCTGAATCGACTCGTTATAAGAAAAAACTGAATTATAGAAAACGAAGAGCAATGAGTGAAATTTATTCAAAGGCCACTTACAGAAGGAAGATGAAGCAATCTGGATTTTGTTGAACTATGTGTCAAATTGGTCCCTAAACAATGCTAGCGCAGTATCGATGAATCCAGAAATCGTTTGACTGAGTGAAATATTAAGTGCATTCAATAAAATGGCCGGAGAAAAAACTACTTGATAAAAAGTATTGCTTCTCCAAGCAATATTTCAAAAAAAAAACTGGCATCTGATTCTCCAATCAAATGCAAAGCACCTAATTGTGCTCTAACCCCTCTTTAAGCACACTAACTCGTAGGCAACTGTCCAAAGGCAGTACAAATGTTTTGAAATTTATTTTACTAACATCAAGTAAATTAAGAGAACTCAACTCACTTAACTCAAAGCAGTAATTAAAGGAGGCATTAGTTATGTCGGGTAAAATATTTAGTACTTTCACAGTCAGAAATTTTCTAGCAATAGCAAAAACAGAGTCTGAAAACTTAGCAAAACAATCAACTTTAACAAAGGTCTCATCTTTCAATTGAAACACACATTCACTTAAATTGCCGTTTAATCTAGTATACGAAACAGAACAAAACTTTTTCCCGAGATAATTAACATGGCGAGAAAACACTATTTCAATAATTTTTTCACGGCGAAAATTCTTTGCTTCTTCTGTAAGTTTTGTAAAATTATCGAGGCAAGTGATCTTAGCTGCCTTTTCCGCTTGTAAATATTCTCCGTAAGCAATTTGGTGTCGCAAAAACCTGTCGACCATCTTTTCACGATTTTTTATTGTCCCTGATAAAGCTGAAAGTAGTTGATGGTTAGCCGATTCGAAACAAACAGCTGAAAACAACCAAAGAGGACCATTTTGGCGCACCTGTTCGACTAAATGACGCTTTGTATGGAAATTATAGGACTGCGCGTCAGCTCCATATAACTCAACAAAATTTTTGAAAAAATTTTTGATTAAAGAATCGACTTTTTCTAAATTTTGTGTTCCAAAATTAACATCAGGTAGCAGACGTACAGCAAAACTTAATTTACAGAAGCTTAGATAATGCGATGCAGACGCTCCTAAATCGAAAAATACAAGAGGTGCAACATGAAAAAAAAATAATTTCAAATTAAATGCCTTCCAAAAATGAAGTTCCCTAGTTTTTCGCGTGCGATGCTGGATGTCAAAAGGAACCATGCATGAAAAAACCCGTTTTTCCAAATCTGCAGGCAAACGGCTTTTTGTTAAAGATATCAAAAATTTTGAGAGAACTTTTCCTGTTCCAAGAAAAACTTGATGCATCGGGTCTATGGTACAATCCCATGGCAAGCAAAAAAATTTATTGAGAGGAGTTTTGGACTTTATCCCGTGCGTGACTACTTTTTGCTCTTCAGCCAGCTCTCCGCATCTAACAAAATGTTCATTTTCGCGAGCAAAGAAAGCTTTCGTTACCTTGAAAAGCATCCGTCTGTTTTCATGCAACCCTTTGATGAAACAATGAGAGCAACTTTCATATCCCATATGCTGCCTCATGCACAAAATATAAGCCCTGGCGGGGGCATCGCAAACTATACTTCGAAATCGAAAACGAAGAGGACCTAAATGATTGTTTGACGTTCCTTTTGACAAATTTTCTAATTCGGAAGAAACGCATCTTAAGACGTAATTAAAATCGGGCTTTGACTCTCCGTGCCACAAACCAAGAAAACAAATATTAGCATAACTAGCTCTCAAAAGCGGAGGCAAATTATATAATTGAACCCAAAGGGGCCACACTGACAATTTATTTGAAAACGGGGGCACCGTCGGTATTCAAAACGAGTTGGAGTTCGCCGTGACAGAACAAATCAGTTTGCATTTCCCAGCTACAATCATTTGACCACGATTCGTGTATAAAATTCGCATTTCTGCTTGAAATGCGGTTTATCTGAGCAATAAGGTCTACAAATATCATTTTGGATGTGCCTACAGAAGTTATTGTTACGAGGGGTAGATCAGATATAGGAATTTTTGCGAAAACTTGATTCGGTTGAGGAAGAATAGAAGCGATCAATTTTAAAATATCCTTCTTAGCTATGTCCGAGAGGTGATGCTTGTCATCAATTCGAAGAAATCTTTTGTTAAACTCATCTTGTGAAACCTTACAGCCCTCATATAAACCAAAATCTAAGTTGTCAAATAGGGATGGTTCAATGTGTGTTGGATTTTGTGAATCTGATTCTTCAAAATTAACTAAGTTAACTGGTGAGGAAGCTCGAAAGCTGTTGATGTGCTCAACAATTGGAGAGGAAGTTGAAACTATTGGCTGTGAAAGATCAAAAATTTCGGGAGCAACAAAACTTTCATCATTAAAAGAATTATCTGTAATTAGCGGGGGCTCATCAGAAAACATAGCTCTTCTAGGCGACGCTGGAACTGAACTAAAAAAACTTCCATAGCTAACATAATCCAAAACATCAGAATTTTGTTCCTCAGGAAAAAACATTCTAAATGGAGTGGGGAAACTATGCCTAGACAAACTTTTGCTCGAGCGAACTGTTGTCTCCCCTGACTTTCGAAGAAAAGCATTTTTGTTATCATTTTTGTCAACTTTTCGTTTTTTGGAGGCAACTTCGGGGAAAGGATTACCATGCATACTTTTATAGGGACACAAGCAAAACTGGTAATTGGGACCAAAAAATGATTTTGATAGGAAATAGTTAACCCTTCTCCTTCCTTTATTTGCCGCAGAGGAACGCAAACCATAATATTTTTAACGTTTACATAGGCAATATTAGGTTTACAAGAGGCATTGATAGAAGAAATGGGACCCAGCATTAGCCACTGCACTCCAACGCGAGAACTTTGTATAATCGAAAAATCATTATAACCTTCTAAAATATTGTCTTCAGGAATACTGACCAAGTAACCAATGACGCCAGGAATTTCTGTGTTGATGTTAATATCATTTTTCGCAAAAAAGCCAATCTGAGAAAAATTTTCTGTGTGCAAGTATCTTACAGGACTGTAAGTCACCCACCAAAGACCTTTGCCGTATTCACAATCCAGAGAGTTTTCAACATCTTGCACAAATGCAGGACAATCAACTTCAATAGAAATTCTATGAGACACCATTTCTTTCGAATCGACCCACTTCTGTGTAAGTTTTCCGTCAACGTAAGCCAGTTGCTGCCAAGTCAGTGGTAACTTGCTGATTTGCTGAGCGAGATTGATGTACTGTTTGTATTTCTTGTGATCAAGAATTGACATTTTAATCTTAAAACGAAGAAAAGTTTAACAATTTGAAGTTAGAACAACCTTTTGTAAAAAAACAAGAAGAAACTTTTGAGAAAAAAACAAGGAGAAAGGGAGTTGAACTGAATTAATCAGAAGCAATTCACAGACAAAATAAGATCTCAAGCAAGAGAGTTTCGATTATGAAATTTTTAATGTCTACCAAGTGAATTGGCGGCGTCCTTGGCGCGTCTTAGAGCATATAGGCTGTTTCCACACAGAAGTTTTACGGCTTCTTAAAAAAAGATGAATTAAAAAAAAATAATAAATAAATTGACAGCTCAAAAAAAGACATTTGAAATAAGCCTCGTCCTCAGGTGATGCCAACGTTCTATCAGCAAAGTTATGATTGCTTCGCTGACCCAACCAACAAGTGGTCAACCTCTCTTCCTTCGTCAAAATAGACCGAGCTAAAAATCTACCCACTGCAGCGTAGTCATCGCAGGGTCCTTCATAAGACAACAAGTTAACGCCTTTATATATAAGGGTTCTTGTAGCAACCAAGTTCTGTGCTTTCACCTGTCTATCATTCTAAAACACCGCAACAACTTGCAATCATGCTGAAGAAAATTATTATAACACAACCGCAATGTAACAAAAAAACTTACAAGAACTTTCAGACCACGAGATACCTCCATCATTCTGTTCCGCGCAGCAACTTCAACGACATTACTTCGTCGAAGCGTTGTTTCTGGAGATTCCATACAAGTAATCAACGAATCAACTGCATCAGGAAATGAGAACTTTTCAATCTCTGAAGCATTCAAGAACAAATTCATATACTTTTCAAGCAAACCAATGTCTTTAAAAAAACGAGAGCAAAACAATAAGTGCGAAAACAAATGAGTGGTCAACAAATGAATTTCTGCAAGAATATCAAAAGAAAACTAACAAAATGAAACAATTGGACCATTAGTAAAGCGAAGCTCAAAATTGAGCACCATGACTAGAACGCTTCTCACGAAGGCGCTGGTTAACAAGATTGAGAATGCTTTGGTATATTTTAACACTGTATTCCTCTCCAAATAGATACTTTACAACCGTTTGATACAAATGGGTAAGCTCTGCATCCCCGGCTTTTCTTCCACCTTTATCCGACAGAGATTTCTTAGGATCGATGCACAATTCTCGCCTCTCATCTTCATCCCACAACGCCTTGACAACATTGTACGCCTTTTCAACTAACGAGACACCACCTTGATCGAACAAATTCTTGTCTTTATACATCAGAACCTCTTTCTCAGTTTCAATATTTTCCTTCTCCGAAGCAGCCAACTCTGCATGACGCGATATATACACCGGTGCTTCCGACATGCGATAAATTTGGTCTAGGCTCTCCTGGAAAATTTCGACAACTCATCAAGCAAACGATCACTCCGGTCCATTTTTGCCTCAAGTCTACATATCACTCTTTCGAATCGTCGTGTCAGCTCCATCTAAGAAAAAAATTATGGTTGCTACCAACCACAACGGACATCAGCAAAAAATTCCCTATTTCTTTTTATTATTTCTATCAAAAATCTTTCCTAAGATTAAGTTATCAATACAATGCAATGAGTGAAAAATAAAAAAAACAGTTCCAGAATGTTAATAATTTTTTATAAAAAACGGACTGAACAGTGAGAGGGGAAACAGCTGCTACCAACTGCAAAAATGATTGACAGTAATGAGGTCTTACTACTTGTTTTAAATATATACCATTTGATTGTACTCTATGGGTACACTGGCTTCGGTTCTGGGAACAACTGGCCTTTGGAGAACTTCAGAAGCAGGCATGTCAGCTTCTTCCTCATCATTTTCATCAACGACCGCAGAAACTTCGCGTCTTTTATTGCAAGACTGTTGAGTTGAAACACCGCTAATCTCCTTTTCAACCTCCTGACGAGCAGTTTCAAGGTTTTGCGTCAGATCCAGGTCCACAATTTTAATACCTTTGAGCATTTGCATACTCATGTAATCACCCAATCGTTTGAGAATCGGTTTAGGCCCATTCGTTATAACAAGGCCGTTGATAAAATACTTAGGGTTTTTGTCTGACTTGAACGGAACGTCTTCGTACTTCATAGAGAGCTTAATTCTATTCAATAGGTGATTAGGCCAGCCACCATGGTCGGCCTTTACAATGTCAAAACTATTGTCACAATCGAAGTAAACCAGAAACTTGTATCCTGGAGGAAGTTCGAAAACCTCCTCTTTTTGAAGATTTCGCACAGACTTTTTTCTCGCTGTTATAGGAGTACACTTCTGAGCAGCTACTCCTTTAGATTTTGATTTTGTCTGTGTAGAAGTCATCTAAAAACAAGAAAAAGGTTTCAAAAACAAGTTTCGATCAGAAAAAAAAGTCCAAGTAGATCAAATATTAAAATTCTTGAGATAAATATGCAAAACAAGATTTTTGCGAAAAGTAGACAAAAACACAGATAGACGTAAAATAACAATTTTGTCTTTTCCTTGAGGAATTGAAAACGAGTTCATGTTAGGTTAATGCTAACACAAATGAGAAAAGATAATGTTTCGAAAAGGAAAAACAGAAAATAGAAACAAATTTTTTTAAACAATTTTCATAAACATTTGAAAACAGAAATCCCAAAATCCAGAATCCTTTAAAGCCTAGCATCAAAGACTTAAAAGGCAAACAATAAGACATTCAGAGAACCAAAAGAAAGAATTGGAAGAGAAAAATTGGAAAAAAAGACAAAGAAATTGAAAGACAAAAAAAAGACAAGAACAAAAAAAGACATGCTGATTTTGAATTAATTTGACATTTGCGTTGTGTTTCAAGTCACCTACAGGAAATGATTCAAAATATCTAATTTATTTGTAGGGAAAAGAAACACTTTGCGCAGCTAATAGCAAGCAGAAGAGAACTACAACGAAACAAAAACCAAATACATTTTTTCTTATTTTTTATGCCAAACTTTTGACAAAATTGCGGTTTTGACTATCTCAGCTACCTCAGGCAGTCACTATAAACATAAAGGAGTTGATATTACCTCATTCTGGAGTCGCTAGAACACAAGAGGAAACTTGAGTTTGAAAATAGAATATCAATAAAATTAAAACAACAATCGGTCCAATGCTGCCATTGAACCACACGCAAAAATATCGTAAGAGCAGAATTAGAATACCAGATCATGAAAGGAACTAACTGGTGCTGTCTTTGAGAAGCTGCTTGGTTGTAACAATGTCAATATTTCAAATTCGCAAATTTGCCAAAGAAAAAGATTGTTCAAATTGATTATCAAATCTGAAAGCAGTTACACTATTACGATACTATCAAATAAAGGTTTGTTGACACCAAAAGAACTTTAAAACTCAACTCTGTCAGCCATGTGCACTCACAGAGTTGGAACGGAGTTTGATGGTCATTCCAGAGGAGATTTGATTAAACAATTACAACTTTAAATGCCATTTTCTGATACAGAATGGGCAGAAATGGGAAAAAAAATTAAGACGTAGTTTTCGCTGAAAAACTTAAACTTACTGAAAAATCAATCCTCACTGGTTCAATTAGAAAAGATCACTCAGAACGCAATGAGTTTGTATCAACAAACATGATTAAATTGATCAGATATACACAGAACAATTAAACTTTTTATGAACGGTACACCATGGCCAAATGTCACTTTGCCTATCATGTCAAAAGTAATATAAAAAACTCGGATTGACTACCAGCATGCCAAAATCCAGCTAATAGCAGTACAGACACTTGTATACAGCTGCAATGAACTCACTCTTGAACCAACTGTATCATAAATACGACATATAACAAGTAATTTCTATAGAAGAAATGGCTGAAAATTGGTAGTATGACCATACATTAAAAGTCTAATCACTCAAAACCCAAAAAAAGAAAACCAACGGCTTTCATATGAGCGAAACTACATTCCATGCTGCGTTACTTTTGATTACCAGACCAACAGTTCGCCAATTCTAGTACGAGATATTCAACATCTAGCGTTTGGTACCAAAAGTACCAAATAGCCAACACTCCTCGCAGAATGACCATCAAAATCAGTTATAGAAATTAGTTATAACATCCAAACTTTGATAAAACGTTCAGGGGAACTCCACAGTAGGGTAGCTACATACAGAACAGCTTAAAACATTCTAAAACAGCTATTTTATCACCGATACACGTCATAAAAGGTGTCAAATGGGCCAAAATGGGCCTGATACGTATCGGCTAAGATTTCGACAGTGCATGCACTAAAAAACGTACTATATACCGAATGAAACTAGAAACCAAGTTGAGTTCAATGAGCTATCAATGAGCAAAATCGGTCCACGCAATAAAAACTTATTAAGGATTTAGCGTTTTGTTCCTGGTCCCCTTAGTGACATTGTACACAACGTGTATCGGCTAAAATAACCATCTAAAAGTTATAACCAGGCAACATACTATACACTATTAGACTCCTGGTGTAGCCGCAGATGTAAAGAGCTATAAATATTTATAACAACACTGTTTACAACTGTTCACAAGGTCAATTTCCTGGGACAACAGGTCAAATTGGTCAAAAACGGGCATGACGAGTACTGGCTAAGTTTTCGGCTGTACATGCATTAGAAAATACATACTATATATTAAACTAGAATCCAAGCTGAGTTCAACGGGCTATCAACAAACAAAATCGGTCCACTCAGTAAAAAGTTATTAAGGATTTAGCGTTTCGTACCGGGGTAGCCAATATGACTTGGTACCCAACGAGTTTGGGCTAAAATAGACATCTAATACCTTCAGAAACACAACAAACTATACACCATTACACTCAAGAGATAAAACCCGATGGTTTGAGCTATAAATATACATTTTAATACTGAAATGGAAAGGTTTTCCACGTCAATTTCCTAAACGCTTCCGCTTCCATGGCAAAAACGGACATGGGGGTATATCGGTCAATTTCTCGAAACTGGTTGGGAAAACACTATAAAGGAGTCTACTATAATTAAAGCAGGGCTCAAGTTGAGTTCAATGGGCTATCAATATTGAAAATTGGTTTACTCTACGCAGAGTTATTCAACATTAAAGGGAATGTACCAAATCAGGAAAAGAAGCGCGAAGTATCACCAAAATTGACCAAGTTCACTTTGAAGATCACTGAAAACCATGCAGAAAAATGGCCAAGAATTACTCGGGGTACAACTATAAGTAAAACCCAGACATTGTAAACAGCTAAAATGGCTTTTTTCAGGTACCGAAATTTTAGGGTATGCACCAATTTCAGATATGCACCGAAACGAGCTAAATATCAAATTCCGACATTAATAACGGTACCACAAGAGCAAACGAGCGCAATAACCAACAACGCACAGCACCCCCAGTTCATGGGGAGTCTAAAGGAATATGTCCCGACAATTTTCGCTGAAAAACCGCTGAAAAATTGTATCACAAAGCAAGTGAACTCGAATTTTTCTGCTCATGCAAACTACTTATCTACAAAAAAGCAGGAAAGCCCACTCAAACGAGTGATTGGGCTACACAATTGAGAGACAGGTACTAAGCATGCAGTTGTGTAGTATAAACGTGCAATATCACGTGCACGTAAAGCAACTGAGCACTTGATAAAACATGCATATGTTCGATATTTTTGTCAATCAAAAATACTATCAATTAACACTAATTTTGTTAGCGAAAACTGAAGCCGAAGATTAACCTTATCAAATCACGATACAAACAATAGAAACTGCTTACTGAGAGATTAATAGGGTCAATTGATAGCTAAACCATCACTTGAAAACATGATTAATGCATCAGTTTCACTAAAAACGAAAGACAAAAGATTCTTCAATTTTCTTTTTCTGTTACATTAGAAAAATGTAGTCCAAGCACAAGTTGCATACAAAATATACTCAACACTCTAAGGGGAGACTTGTTTTGTGACTCAGCAATACCACTCTGACGGTCAGTAACTGACTAAGTGACACATTTTTTGGAAAATGTTTTGAGCAGGACGTGAAGGAGTAGAGCAAAATCGCAAAAAAAATAGTCAAAAAAGAACTGAAAATCTGACTGTTCTGTCCTTTTCTGATGAAGTTCTGTTAGCATACAACATTTAAGAGCTAGCGAAGAAGAAGAAGTGCTCTGGAAGTGCTATATTCTATTAGATACTTCTAAATTAGCTTTTAAAACAGCTGAAGAAAATTTAAGTTTTTTGATGTCTTAACACATTTTTTTACGCAAAAATTTCGTTTAAAACAATCTTGAGCTTTCCTCGGCTGTAACAAGACACGAACAAGCAATTCACTCGATTAAAAAATTGCAAAAACGCTTGAAGTCGTTTTTCACGCTGATTAAACTTGTTAAAAATGACTTATTTGATTGAAAAAAATCAACAAAACCTCTTTTCATTGTTTTCAGAAACAAGAATTGTTGTTCTAATAACAGAGATCTAGCTCAGCTTTTTATTTAGCCTCAGAAAGAGTGCTGCTTTGCTATAGATCACTCTCTAAAGTAATCGAAACGCTAACAAAAGTGCCCATTTACGAATTTCGTGCAGACGTTATTTTATCGCTACGCAAAACGTAAGACCAACTTTTCTGTGTCCTCTAGGTGTATGGCCCCACTCAAATTGTCAACTGCAATTTGTTTTTGTTGTATTTGAATCCTATGTATAGTTAAATGTGGCTGGAGTCAGTGAACCGTCTTATATCAAGTGAGAAAAATCGAATATAACATTATAAACAAAAGGCTGGAAATCTCTGGAGGCCTTACTCTTACATTTTTTGGTGCCTACTTAACTAATCACACTTGGTGTAGGCCATGTTTATGTAGAAAACTTTTCTTGAACCATTTTTCATGAAACCGGTGTTTCAAATACGTTATCGCCGGTAAAGTACATATGAAACTTTCTGTTGAGGCCCGAGAGGAAAATTGGTTTAAGGCAAAAAAATTTTTGACTAAAATTTTTGAAATTTAACTGTGTGTTACCCTCAGTAGGAGTGCTGTTCTGCTATAGAACGCCTTTTAAATGGATCGGAAGGCTTACCAAATTGACAATTTACGATTTTCGACATGTACACATTAAATCAACAAAAAACGTTATTTTATCGCTATGGAAAACGTAATATCAGCTTTTCTGCCTCCCATACTTGTGTGGTTCAATTCATCGCACTACTTTCAATTAATTTTCATGGTATTTAAACACTGTTTGTAATTCAATGTGACAGGAGTGAGTGAAAAGTCTCATTTCAAGAAAAAAATCGTACAAAACATCATAAACACCAAACTCGAAGTCCCTGGAGTCTGTATTACTAAATGTTTTCGTGCCCAATACATTAGTCACACTTGGTGCAGGCAATAAAAGCCAAAAAAACAACTATTGAAAAATTTTTTTGAAACCGGTCTTTCAAATACTTTATCGCCGGTAAAGTACATATGAAACTTTCTGTTTAGGACCGAGAGAAAAATTGGTTTAAGGCAAAAAATTTTTTGACTTAAATTTTCGAATTTAAACTGTGTGTTTCCCTCAGTAGGAGTGCTGTTCTGCTATAGAACGTTTTTTAAATGGATCGGAAGGCTTAGCAAATTGACAATTTACGATTTTCGACATGTACACATTAAATCAACAAAAAACGTTATTTTATCGCTATGGAAAACGTAATATCAGCTTTTCTGCCTCCCATACTTGTGTGGTTCAATTCATCGCACTACTTTCAATTAATTTTCATGGTATTTAAACACTATTGTAATTCAATGTGACAGGAGTGAGTGAAAAATCTCATTTCACGAAAAAAAATCGTACAAAACATCATAAACACCAAACTGGAAGTCCCTGAAGGCTATATTGCTACATATTCTCGTGCCCAATACACTAGTCACACTTGGTGTAGGCAATATAAAACAAAAAAAAACAACTATTGAATAATTTTTTTTGGAACGGGTCTTTCAAATACGTTATCGCCGGTAAAGTACATATGAAACTTTCTTTTTAGGGCCGAGAGAAAAATTGGTTTAAGGCAAAAAATTTTTTGACTCAAATTTTTGAAGTTTAACTGTGGGTTACCCTCAGTAGGAGTGCTGTTCTGCTATAGAACGTTTTTTAAATGGATCGGAAGGCTTAGCAAATTGACAATTTACGATTTTCGACATGTACACATTAAATCAACAAAAAACGTTATTTTATCGCTATGCAAAACGTAATATCAGCTTTTCTGCCTCCCATACTTGTGTGGTTCAAATCATCGCACTATTTTCAATTAGTTTTCATGGTATTTAAACACTATTTGTAATTCAATGTGACAGGAGTGAGTGAAAAGTCTCATTCCAAAAACAAAAATCGTACAAAACATCATAAACACCAAACTGGAAGTCCCTGAAGGCTATATTGCTACATGTTCTCGTGCCCAATACACTAGTCACAATTGATGTAGGCAATATAAGTCAAAAAAACAACTATTGAATAATTTTTTTCGAAACCGGTCTTTCAAATACGTTATCGCCGGTAAAGAACATATGAAACTTTCTGTTTAGGCACGAGAGAAAATTTGATTTAGGGCAAAAAATTTTTTGACTCAAATTTTTGACGTTTAACTGTGCGTTATCCTCAGTAGGAGTGCTGTTCTGCTATAGAACGTTTTTTAAATGGATCTGAAGTCTTACCAAATTGACAATTTACGATTTTCGACATGTACACATTAAATCAACAAAAAACGTTATTTTATAGCTATGGAAAACGTAATATCAGCTTTTCTGCCTCCCATACTTGTGTGGTTCAATTCATCGCACTACTTTCAATTATTTTTCATGGTATTTAAACACTATTTGTAATTCAATGTGACAGGAGTGAGTGAAAAGTCTCATTTCAAGAAAAAAATCGTACAAAACATCATAAACACCAAACTGGAAGTCCCTGGAGTCTGTATTACTAAATGTTTTCGTGCCCAATACAATAGTCACACTTGGTGCAGGCAATATAAGCCAAAAAAACAACTATTGAAAAAATTTTTTTGAAACCGGTCTTTCAAATACTTTATCGCCGGTAAAGTACATATGAAACTTTCTGTTTAGGGCCGAGAGAAAAATTGGTTTAAGGCAAAAAAATTTTTGACTCAAATTTTTGATTTTAAACTGTGTTACCCTCAGTAGGAGTGCTGTTCTGCTAGAGAACGCTTTTTAAATGGTTCGGAAGGCTTACCAAATTGACAATTTACGATTTTCGACATGTACCCAATAAATCAACAAAAAACGTTATTTTATCGCTATGCAAAACGTAATATCAGCTTTTCTGCCTCCCATACTTGTGTGGTTCAAATCATCGCACTATTTTCAATTAGTTTTCATGGTATTTAAACACTATTTGTAATTCAATGTGACAGGAGTGTGTGAAAAGTCTCATTCCAAAAACAAAAATCGTACAAAACATCATAAACACCAAACTGGAAGTCCCTGAAGGCTATATTGCTACATGTTCTCGTGCCCAATACACTAGTCACAATTGATGTAGGCAATATAAGTCAAAAAAGAACTATTGAATAATTTTTTTCGAAACCGGTCTTTCAAATACGTTATCGCCGGTAAAGAACATATGAAACTTTCTGTTTAGGCACGAGAGAAAAATTGATTTAGGGCAAAAAATTTTTTGACTCAAATTTTTGACGTTTAACTGTTTGTTACCCTCAGTAGGAGTGCTGTTCTGCTATAGAACGTTTTTTAAATGGATCGGAAGTCTTACCAAATTGACAATTTACGATTTTCGACATGTACACATTAAATCAACAAAAAACGTTATTTTATAGCTATGGAAAACGTAATATCAGCTTTTCTGCCTCCCATACTTGTGTGGTTCAATTCATCGCACTACTTTCAATTATTTTTCATGGTATTTAAACACTATTTGTAATTCAATGTCACAGGAGTGAGTGAAAAGTCTCATTTCAAGAAAAAAATCGTACAAAACATCATAAACACCAAACTGGAAGTCCCTGGAGTCTGTATTACTAAATGTTTTCGTGCCCAATACAATAGTCACACTTGGTGCAGGCAATATAAGCCAAAAAAACAACTATTGAAAAAATTTTTTTGAAACCGGTCTTTCAAATACTTTATCGCCGGTAAAGTACATATGAAACTTTCTGTTTAGGCCCGAGAGAAAAATTGGTTTAAGGCAAAAAAATTTTTGACTCAAATTTTTGATTTTAAACTGTGTTACCCTCAGTAGGAGTGCTGTTCTGCTAGAGAACGCTTTTTAAATGGTTCGGAAGGCTTACCAAATTGACAATTTACGATTTTCGACATGTACACAATAAATCAACAAAAAACGTCATTTTATCGCTATGGAAAACGTAATATCAGCTTTTTTGCCTCCCATACTTGTGTGGTTCAATTTATCGCACTATTTTCAATTAATTTTCATGGTATTTAAACACTATTTGTAATTCAATGTGACAGGAGTGAGTGAAAAGTCTCATTTCAAAAAAAAAAATCGTACAAAACATCATAAACACCAAACTGGAATTCCCTGGAGTCTGTATTACTAAATGTTTTCGTGCCCAATACATTAGTCACACTTGGTGCAGGCACCAAAAGCCAAAAAAACAACTAATGAAAAAAGTTTTTTGAAACCGGTCTTTCAAATACTTTATCGCCGGTAAAGTACATATGAAACTTTCTGTTTAGGCCCGAGAGAAAAATTGATTTAAGGCAAAAAATTTTTTGACTCAAATTTATGAAGTTTAAATGTGCGTTACCCTCAGTAGGAGTGCTGTTCTGCTATAGAACGTTTTTTAAATGGATCGGAAGGCTTACCAAATTGACAATTTACGATTTTCGACATGTACACATTAAATCAACAAAAAACGTTATTTTATAGCTATGGAAAACGTAATATCAGCTTTTCTGCCTCCCATACTTGTGTGGTTCAATTCATCGCACTACTTTCAATTAATTTTCATGGTATTTAAACACTGTTTGTAATTCAATGTGACAGGAGTGAGTGAAAAGTCTCATTTCAAGAAAAAAATCGTACAAAACATCATAAACACCAAACTGGAAGTCCCTGGAGTCTGTATTACTAAATGTTTTCGTGCCCAATACACTAGTCACACTTGGTGCAGGCAATATAAGCCAAAAAACAACTATTGAAAAAATTTTTTTGAAACCGGTCTTTCAAATACTTTATCGCCGGTAAAGTACATATGAAACTTTCTGTTTAGGCCCGAGAGAAAAATTGGTTTAAGGCAAAAAAAATTTTTGACTCAAATTTTTGATTTTAAACTGTGTTACCCTCAGTAGGAGTGCTGTTCTGCTAGAGAACGCTTTTTAAATGGTTCGGAAGGCTTACCAAATTGACAATTTACGATTTTCGACATGTACACATTAAATCAACAAAAAACGTCATTTTATCGCTATGGAAAACGTAATATCAGCTTTTTTGCCTCCCATACTTGTGTGGTTCAATTTATCGCACTGTTTTCAATTAATTTTCATGGTATTCAAACACTATTTGTAATTCAATGTGACAGGAGTGAGTGAAAAGTCTCATTTCAAAAAAAAATCGTACAAAACATCATAAACACCAAACTGGAAGTCCCTGAAGGCTATATTGCTACATGTTCTCAAGTCCAATACACTAGTCACAATTAATGTAGGCAATATAAGTCAAAAAAACAACTATTGAATAATTTTTTTTGAAACCGGTCTTTCAAATACGTTATCGCCGGTAAAGAACATATGAAACTTTCTGTTTAGGCCCGAGAGAAAAATTGATTTAAGGCAAAAAATTTTTTGACTCAAATTTTTGAAGTTTAAATGTGCGTTACCCTCAGTAGGAGTGCTGTTTTGCTATAGAACGTTTTTTAAATGGATCGGAAGGCTTACCAAATTGACAATTTACGATTTTCGACATGTACACATTAAATCAACAAAAAACGTTATTTTATAGCTATGGAAAACGAAATATCAGCTTTTCTGCCTCCCATACTTGTGTGGTTCAATTCATCGCACTACTTTCAATTAATTTTCATGGTAATTAAACACTGTTTGTAATTCAATGTGACAGGAGTGAGTGAAAAGTCTCATTTCAAGAAAAAAAATCGTACAAAACATCATAAACACCAAACTGGAATTCCCTGGAGTCTGTATTACTAAATGTTTTCGTGCCCAATACATTAGTCACACTTGGTGCAGGCACCAAAAGCCAAAAAAACAACTAATGAAAAAAGTTTTTTGAAACCGGTCTTTCAAATACTTTATCGCCGGTAAAGTACATATGAAACTTTCTGTTTAGGCCCGAGAGAAAAATTGGTTTAAGGCAAAAAAATTTTTGACCCAAATTTTTGATTTTAAACTGTGTGTTACCCTCAGTAGGAATGCTGTTCTGCTAGAGAACGCTTTTTAAATGGATCGGAAGGCTTACCAAATTGACAATTTACGATTTTCGACATGTACACATTAAATCAACAAAAAACGTCATTTTATCGCTATGGAAAACGTAATATCAGCTTTTCTGCCTCCCATACTTGTGTGGTTCAATTCATCGCACTACTTTCAATTAATTTTCATGGTATTTAAACACTATTGTAATTCAATGTGACAGGAGTGAGTGAAAAGTCTCATTTCACGAAAAAAAATCGTGTAAAACATCATAAACACCAAACTGGAAGTCCCTGTAGGCTATATTGCTACATGTTATCGTGCCCAATACACTAGTCACACTTGGTGTAGGCAATATAAGTCAAAAAAAACAACGATTGAATATGTTTTTTTAAACCGGCCTTTCAAATACGTTATCGCCGGTAAAGTACATATGAAACTTTCTGTTTGGGCCCGAGAGAAAAATTGATATAAGGCAAAAAATTTATGACTCAGATTTTTGAAGTTTAACTGTGGGTTACCCTCAGTAGGAGTGCTGTTCTGCTATAGAACGTTTTTTTAATGGATCGGAAGGCTTACCAAATTGACAATTTACGATTTTCGACATGTACACATTAAATCA
Organism: Convolutriloba macropyga; assembly: GCF_964194025.1. NCBI lineage: Eukaryota > Metazoa > Xenacoelomorpha > Acoela > Convolutidae > Convolutriloba > Convolutriloba macropyga. The sequence goes on from NC_134475.1 coordinate 26,521,948, forward strand.
ACAAAAAACGTTATTTTATCGATATGCAAAACGTAATATCAGCTTTTCTGCCTCCCACACTTGTGTGGTTCAATTCATCGCACTACTTCCAATTAGTTTTCATGGTATTTAAACACTATTTGTAATGCAATGTGACAGGAGTGAGTGAAAAGTCTCATTTCAAAAAAAAAATCGTACAAAACATCATAAACACCAAACTGGAAGTTCCTGAAGGCTATATTGCTACATGTTCTCGTGCCCAATACACTAGTCACACTTGATGTAGGCAATATAAGTCAAAAACACAACTATTGAATAATTTTTTTTTTGAAACCGGTCTTTCAAATACGTTATCGCCGGTAAAGTACATATGAAACTTTGTGTTAAGGCCCGAGAGAAAAATTGGTTAAAGGCAACAAATTTTTTGACTCAAAATTTCGACGTTTAACTCTGTGTTACCCTCAGTAGGAGTGCTGTTCTGCTATAGAATGCTTCTTAAATGGATCGAAAGGCTCACCAAATTGACATTTTACGATTTTCGACATGTACAAATTAAATCAACAAAAAACGTAATTTTATCGCTATGCAAAACGTAATATCAGCTTTTCTGCCTCCCATACGTGTGTGATCCAATTTATCGCCTACTTTCAATTAATTTTTATGGTATTTAAACCCTATTTGTAATTCAATGTGAGAGGAGTGAGTGAAAAGTCTCATTTCAAAAAAAAAATCGTACAAAACATCATAAACACCAAACTGGAAGTCCCTGAAGGCTATATTGCTACATGTTCTCGTGCCCAATACACTAGTCACAATTGATGTAGGCAATATAAGTAAAAAAAAACAACTATTGAATAATTTTTTTTGAAACCGGTCTTTCAAATACGTTATCGCCGGTAAAGAACATATGAAACTTTCTGTTTAGGCCCGAGAGAAAAATTGATTTAAGCAAAAAATTTTTTGACTCAAATTTTTGAAGTTTAACTGTGCGTTACCCTCAGTAGGAGTGCTGTTCTGCTATAGAATGCTTCTTAAATGGATCGAAAGGCTCACCAAATTGACATTTTACGATTTTCGACATGTACAAATTAAATCAACAAAAAACGTAATTTTATCGCTATGCAAAACGTAATATCAGCTTTTCTGCCTCCCATGCCTGTGTGGTCCAATTTATCGCACTACTTTCAATTAATTTTCATGGTATTTAAACATTTTTTGTAATTCAATGTAACAGGAGTGAGTGAAAAGTCTCATTTCAAGAAAAAAAATCGTACAAAACATCATAAACACCAAACTGGAAGTCCCTGGAGTCTGTATTACTAAATGTTTTCGTGCCCAATACACTAGTCACACTTGGTGCAGGCAATATAAGCCAAACAAAAACAACTATTGAAAAAATTTTTTTGAAACCGGTCTTTCAAATACTTTATCGCCGGTAAAGTACAAATGAAACTTTCTGTTTAGGCCCGAGAGAAAAATTGGTTTAGGGCAAAAAAATTTTTGACTCAAATTTTTGATTTTAAACTGTGTTTTACCCTCAGTAGGAGTGCTGTTCTGCTAGAGAACGCTTTTTAAATGGATCGGAAGGCTTACCAAATTGATAATTTACGATTTTCGACATGTACACATTAAATCAACAAAAAACGTTATTTTATCGCTATGGAACACGTAATATCAGCTTTTCTGCCTCCCATACTTGTGTGCTTCAATTCATCGCACTACTTTCAAATAATTTTCATGGTATTTAAACACTATTGTATTTCAATGTGACAGGAGTGAGTGAAAAGTCTCATTTCACGAAAAAAAATCGTACAAAACATCATAAACACCAAACTGGAAGTCCCTGAAGGCTATATTGCTACATGTTCTCGTGCCCAATACACTAGTCACACTTGGTGTAGGAAATATAAGTAAAAAAACAGTGATTGAATATATTTTTTTAAACCGGCCTTTCAAATACGTTATCGCCGGTAAAGTACATATGAAACTTTCTGTTTAGGCCAGAGAGAAAAATTGATTTAAGGCAAAAAATTTTTTGACTCAAATTTTTGAAGTTTAACTGTGGGTTATCTTCAGTAGGAGTGCTGTTCTGCTATAGAACGCTTTTTAAATGGATTGGAAGGCTTACCAAATTGACAATTTACGATTTTCGTAATGTACACATTAAATAAAAAAAAAAACGTTATTTTATCGCTACGCAAAACGTAATATCAGCTTCTCTGCCTCCCAAACTTGTGTGGTTCAATTCATCGCACTACTTTCAATCAATTTTCATGGTATTTAAACACTATTTGTAATTCAATGTGACAGGAGTGAGTGAAAAGTCTCATTTCAAGAAAAAAAATCGTACAAAACATCATAAATACCAAACTGGAAGTCCCTGAAGGCTATATTGCTACATGTTTTCGTGCGCAATACACTAGTCACACTTGGTGTAGGCAATGTAAGTAAAAAAAACAACTATTGAATAATTTTTTTTGAAACCGGTCTTTCAAATACGTTATCGCCGGTAAAGTACATATGAAACTTTCTGTTTAGGCCCGAGAAAAATTGATTTAGGGCAAAAAATTTTTTGACTCAAATTTTCGAATTTAAACTGTGTGTTATCCTCAGTAGGAGTGCTCTTCTGCTATAGAACGCTTTTTAAATGAATCGGAAGGCTTACCAAATTGGCAATTTACGATTTTCGACATGTACACATTAAATCAACAAAAACGTTATTTTATCGCTATGCAAAACGTAATATCAGCTTTTCTGCCTCCCATACTTGTGTGGTTCAATTCATCGCACTACTTTCAATGAATTTTCATGGTATTTAAATACTATTTGTAATTCAATGTGACAGGAGTGAGTGAAAAGTCTCATTTAAAGAAAAAAAATCGAACAAAACATCATAAACACCAAACTGGAAGTCCCTGAAGGCTATATTGCTACATGTTTTCGTGCCCAATACATTAGTCACACTTGGTGCAGGCAATATAAGCCAAAAAAACAACTATTGAAAAAAATTTTTTGGAACCGGTCTTTCAAATGCTTTATCGCCGGTAAAGCACATATGAAACTTTCTGTTTAGGCCCGAGAGAAAAATTGGTTGAAGGCAAAAAAATTTTTCACACAAATTTCCGAATTTAAACTGTGTTTTACCCTCAGTAGGAGTGCTGTTCTGCTATAGAACGCTTTTTAAATGGACCGGAAGGCTTACCAAATTTGCAATTTACGATTTTCGACATGTACACATTAAATCAACAAAAAACGTTATTTTACCGCCATGCAAAACGTAGAATCAGCTTTTCTGCCTCCCATACTTGTGTGGTTCAATTCATCGCACTACTTTCAATTTTTCTTCATGGTATTTAAACACTATTTGTAATTCAATGTGACAGGAGTGAGTGAAAAGTCTCATTTCAAGAAAAAAAATCGTACAAAACATCATGAACTCCAAACTGGAAGTCCCTGAAGGCTATATTGCTACATGTTTTCGTGCCCAAAACACTAGTCACACTTGGTGCAGGCAATATAAGCCAAAAAATCAACTATTGAAAAAATTTTTTTGAAACCGGTCTTTCAAATACTTTATCGCCGGTAAAGTACACATGAAACTTTCTGTTTAGGCCCGAGAGAAAAATTGGTGTAAGGTAAAAAAATTTTTCACTCAAATTTCCGAATTTAAACTGTGTGTTACCCTCAGTAGGAGTGCTGTTCTGCTATAGAACGCTTTTTAAATGGACCGGAAGGCTTACCAAATTTGCAATTTACGATTTTCGACATGTACACATTAAATCAACAAAAAACGTTATTTTATCGCCATGCAAAACGTAATATCAGCTTTTCTGCCTCCCATGCGTGTGTGGTCCAATTTATCGCACTACTTTCAATTAATTTTCATGGTATTTAAACATTTTTTGTAATTCAATGTGACAGGAGTCAGTGAAAAGTCTCATTTCAAGAAAAAAAATCGTACAAAACATCATAAACTCCAAACTGGAAGTCACTGAAGGCTATATTGCTACATGTTTTCGTGCCCAAAACACTAGTCACACTTGATGCAGGCAAAATAGGCCAAAAAAACAGATATTGAAAAAATTTTTTTGAAACCGGTCTTTCAAATACTTTATCGCCGGTGAAGTACATATGAAATTTTCTGTTTAGGCCCGAGAGAAAAATTGGTTTAAGGCAAAAAATTTTTCACGCAAATTTCCGAATTTAAACTGTGTGTTACCCTCAGTAGGAGTGCTGTTCTGCTATAGAACGCTTTTTAAATGGATCGGAAGGCTTACCAGATTGACAATCTACGATTTTCGACATGTACACATTAAATCAACAAAAAACGTTAATTTATCGCTATGCAAAACGTAATATCAGCTTTTCTGCCTCCCATGCGTGTGTGGTCCAATTTATCGCACTACTTTCAATTAATTTTCATGGTATTTAAACATTTTTTGTAATTCAATGTGACAGGAGTGAATGAAAAGTCTCATTTCAAGAAAAAAAATCGTACAAAACATCATAAACACCAAACTGGAAGTCCCTGAAGGCTATATTGCTGCATGTTTTTGTGCCCAATACACTAGTCACACTTGGTGTAGGCAATATAAGTCAAAAAAACAACTATTGAATAATTTTTTATGAAACGGTTCGTTCAAATACGTTATCGCCGGTAAAGTACACATGAAACTTTCTCTTTAGGCCCGAGAGAAAAATTGGTGTCAGGCAAAAAATTTTTTGAATCAAATTTTCGACGTTTAACTGTGTGTTACCCTCAGTAGGAGTGCTGTTCTGCTATAGAACGCTTTTTAAATGGATTGGAAGGCTTACCAAATTGACGATTTACGATTTTCGACATGTACATATTAAATCAACAAAAAACGTTATTTTATCGCTATGCAAAACGTAATATCAGCTTTTGTGCCTCCCATACGTATGTGGTCCAATTTATCGTACTACTTTCAATTAATTTTCATGGTATTTAAACACTTTTTGTAATTCAATGTAACAGGAGTGAGTGAAAAGTCTCATTTCAAGAAAAAAAATCGTACAAAACACCATAAACACCAAAGTGGAAGTCCCTGAAGGCTATATTGCTGCATGTTTTCGTGCCCAATACACTAGTCACACTTGGTGTAGGCAATATAAGTAAAAAAACACTATTGAATAATTTTTTATGAAACGGTTCGTTCAAATACGTTATCGCCGGAAAAGTACACATGAAACTTTCTCTTTAGGCCCGAGAGAAAAATTGGTGTCAGGCAAAAAAATTTTTGAATCAAATTTTCGACGTTTAACTGTGTGTTACCCTCAGTAGGAGTGCTGTTCTGCTATAGAACGCTTTTTAAATGGATTGGAAGGCTTACCAAATTGACGATTTACGATTTTCGACATGTACATATTAAATCAACAAAAAACGTTATTTTATCGCTATGCAAAACGTAATATCAGCTTTTCTGCCTCCCATACGTATGTGGTCCAATCTATCGTACTACTTTCAATTAATTTTCATGGTATTTAAACACTGTTTGTAATTCAATGTGACAGGAGTGAGTGAAAAGTCTCATTTCAAGAAAAAAATCGTACAAAACATCATAAACACCAAACTCGAAGTCCCTGGAGTCTGTATTACTAAATGTTTTCGTGCCCAATACATTAGTCACACTTGGTGCAGGCAATAAAAGCCAAAAAAACAACTATTGAAAAAATTTTTTTGAAACCGGTCTTTCAAATACGTTATCGCCGGTAAAGTTCACATGAAACTTTCTCTTTAGGCCCGAGAGAAAAATTGGTGTCAGGCAAAAAATTTTTTGAATCAAATTTTCTACGTTTAACTGTGTGTTACCCTCAGTAGGAGTGCTTTTCTGCTATAGAACGCTTTTTAAATGGATCGGAAGGCTTACCAAATTGACGATTTACGATTTTCGACATGTACACATTAAATCAACAAAAAACGTTATTTTATCGCTATGCAAAACGTAATATCAGCTTTTCTGCCTCCCATACGTATGTGGTCCAATCTATCGTACTACTTTCAATTAATTTTCATGGTATTTAAACACTGTTTGTAATTCAATGTGACAGGAGTGAGTGAAAAGTCTCATTTCAAGAAAAAAATCGTACAAAACATCATAAACACCAAACTCGAAGTCCCTGGAGTCTGTATTACTAAATGTTTTCGTGCCCAATACATTAGTCACACTTGGTGCAGGCAATAAAAGCCAAAAAAACAACTATTGAAAAAATTTTTTTGAAACCGGTCTTTCAAATACGTTATCGCCGGTAAAGTACACATGAAACTTTCTCTTTAGGCCCGAGAGAAAAATTGGTGTCAGGCAAAAAATTTTTTGAATCAAATTTTCTACGTTTAACTGTGTGTTACCCTCAGTAGGAGTGCTTTTCTGCTATAGAACGCTTTTTAAATGGATCGGAAGGCTTACCAAATTGACGATTTACGATTTTCGACATGTACACATTAAATCAACAAAAAACGTTATTTTATCGCTATGCAAAACGTAATATCAGCTTTTCTGCCTCCCATTCGTATGTGGTCCAATTTATCGTACTACTTTCAATTAATTTTCAAGGTATTTAAACACTTTTTGTTATTCAATGTAACAGGAGTGAGTGAAAAGTGTCATTTCAAAAAAAAAAATCGTACAAAACATCATAAACACCAAACTGGAAGTCCCTGAAGGCTATATTGCGACATGTTTTCGTACCCAATACACTAGTCACTCTTAGTGTAGGCAATATAAAACAAAAAAAAACAACTATTGAATAATTTTTTTTGGAACGGGTCTTTCAAATACGTTATCGCCGGTAAAGTACATATGAAACTTTCTTTTTAGGGCCGAGAGAAAAATTGGTTTAAGGCAAAAAATTTTTTGACTCAAATTTTCGAAGTTTAACTGTGTGTTGCTCTCAGTAGCAGTGCTGTTCTGCTATAGAACGCTTTTTAAATGGATCGGAAGACTTACCAAATTGACAATTTACGATTTTCGACATGTACACATTAAATCAACAAAAAACGTTATTTTATCGCTATGCAAAACGTAATATGAGCTTTTCTGCCTCCCATACGTGTTTGGTCCAATTTATCGCACTATTTGCAATTAGTTTTCATGGTATTTAAACATTTTTTGTAAATCAATGTGACAGGAGTGAGTGAAAAGTCTCATTTCAAGAAAAAAATCGTACAAAACATCATAAACACCAAACTGGAAGTCCCTGAAGGCTATACTGCTACATGTTTTCGTGCCCAATACACTAGTCACACTTGATTTAGGCAACATAAGTAAAAAAAACCACTTTTGAATAATTTTTTTTGAAACCGGTCTTTCAAATACGTTATCGCCGATGAAGTACATATGAAACTTTCTTTTTAGAACCGAGAGAAAAATTGGTTTAAGGCAAAAATTTTTTTGACTCAAATTTTTGAAGTTTAACTGTGTGTTACCCTCAGTAAGAGTGCTGTTCTAATATAGAACGCTTTTTAAATTGATCGGAAGGCTTACCAAATTGACAATTTACGATTTTCGACATGTACACATTAAATCAACAAAAAACGTTATTTTATCGCTATGCAAAAAGTAATATCAGCTGTTCCGCCTCCCATACAAGTGTGGTCCAATTCATCACACTACTTTCAATTAATTTTCATGGTGTTTAAACCCTATTTGTGATTAAATTTGACAGGCATGAATGAAAAGTCTCATTTCAAGAAAAAAAATCGTACAAAACATCATAAACACCAAACTGGAAGTCCCTGGAGGCTCTATTACTACATCTTTTTGTGCCCAATACACTAGTCACACTTGGTGTAAGCAATATAAGTAAAAAACAACTATTGAATAATTTTTTTTGAAACCGGTCTTTCAAATACGTTATCGCCGGTAAAGTACATATGAAACTTTCTGTTTAGGCCCAAGAGAAAAATTGGTTTAAGGCAAAAAAACTGTTGACTCAAATTTTCGAAATTTAACTGTGTGTTACCTTCAGTAAGAGTGCTGTTCTGCTATAGAACGCTTTTTAAATTGATCGGAAGGCTTACCAGATTGTCAATTTACGATTTTCGACATGTACACATTAAATCAACAAAAAACGTTATTTTATCGCTATGCAAAACGTAATATGAGCTTTTCTGCCTCCCATACGTGTTTGGTCCAATTTATCGCACTATTTTCAATTAGTTTTCATGGTATTTAAACATTTTTTGTAAATCAATGTGACAGCAGTGAGTGAAAAGTCTCATTTCAAGAAAAAAATCGTACAAAACATCATAAACACCAAACAGGAAGTCCCTGAAGGCTATACTGCTACATGTTTTCGTGCCCAATACACTAGTCACACTTGATTTAGGCAACATAAGTCAAAAAAACCACTTTTGAATAATTTTTTTTGAAACCGGTCTTTCAAATACGTTATCGCCGATGAAGTACATATGAAACTTTCTTTTTAGAACCGAGAGAAAAATTGGTTTAAGGCAAAAAATTTTTTGACTAAAATTTTTGACGTTTAACTGTGTTACCCTCAGTAAGAGTGTTGTTCTGCTATAGAACGCTTTTTAAATTGATCGGAAGGCTTACCAAATTGACAATTTACGATTTTCGACATGTACACATTAAATCAACAAAAAACGTTATTTTATCGCTATGCAAAAAGTAATATCAGCTGTTCCGCCTCCCATACAAGTGTGGTCCAATTCATCACACTACTTTCAATTAATTTTCATGGTATTTAAACCCTATTTGTGATTAAATTTGACAGGCATGAGTGAAAAGTCTCATTTCAAGAAAAAAAATCGTACAAAACATCATAAACACCAAACTGGAAGTCCCTGGAGGCTCTATTACTACATCTTTTTGTGCCCAATACACTAGTCACACTTGGTGTAAGCAATATAAGTAAAAAACAACTATTGAATAATTTTTTTTGAATCCGGTCTTTCAAATACGTTATCGCCGGTAAAGTACATATGAAACTTTCTGTTTAGGCCCAAGAGAAAAATTGGTTTAAGGCAAAAAACTTTTGACTCAAATTTTCGAAACTTAACTGTGTGTTACCTTCAGTAGGAGTGCTGTTCTGCTATAGAACGCTTTTTAAATTGATCGGAAGGCTTACCAGATTGTCAATTTACGATTTTCGACATGTACACATTAAATCAACAAAAAAAACGTTATTTTATCGCTATGCAAAACGTAGTATGAGCTTTTCTGCCTCCCATACGTGTTTGGTCCAATTTATCGCACTATTTTCAATTAGTTTTCATGGTATTCAAACATTTTTTGTAAATCAATGTGACAGGAGTGAGTGAAAAGTCTCATTTCAAGAAAAAAACTGTACAAAACATCATAAACACCAAACTGGAAGTCCCTGAAGGCTATACTGCTACATGTTTTCGTGCCCAATACACTAGTCACACTTAATTTAGGCAACATAAGTCAAAAAAACCACTTTTGAATAATTTTTTTTGAAACCGGTCTTTCAAATACGTTATCGCCGATGAAGTACATATGAAACTTTCTTTTTAGAACCGAGAGAAAAATTGGTTTAAGGCAAAAAATTTTTTGACTAAAATTTTTGACGTTTAACTGTGTGTTACCCTCAGTAAGAGTGCTGTTCTGCTATAGAACGCTTTTCAAATTGATCGGAAGGCTTACCAAATTGACAATTTACGATTTTCGACATGTACACATTAAATCAACAAAAAACGCTATTTTATCGCTATGCAAAAAGTAATATCAGCTGTTCCGCCTCCCATACAAGTGTGGTCCAATTCATCACACTACTTTCAATTAATTTTCTTGGTATTTAAACCCTATTTGTGATTAAATTTGACAGGCATGAGTGAAAAGTCTCATTTCAAGAAAAAAAATCGTACAAAACATCATAAACACCAAACTGGAAGTCCCTGGAGGCTCTATTACTACATCTTTTTGTGCCCAAAACACTAGTCACACTTGGTGTAAGCAATATAAGTAAAAAACAACTATTGAATAATTTTTTTTGAAACCGGTCTTTCAAATACGTTATCGCCGGTAAAGTACATATGAAACTTTCTGTTTAGGCCCAAGAGAAAAATTGGTTTAAGGCAAAAAAACTTTTGACTCAAATTTTCGAAATTTAACTGTGTGTTACCTTCAGTAGGAATGCTGTTCTGCTATAGAACGCTTTTTAAATTGATCGGAAAGCTTACCAGATTGTCAATTTACGATTTTCGACATGTACACATTAAATCAACAAAAAAACGTTATTTTATCGCCATGCAAAAAGTAATATCAGCTGTTCTGCCTACCATACAAGTGTGGTCCACATCATCGCACTACTTTCAATCAATTTTCATGGTATTTAAACCGTATTTGTAATTCAATGTGACAGGCATGAGTGAAAAGTCTCATATCAAGAAAAAAAATCGTACAAAACATCATAAACACCAAACTGGAAGTCCCTGGAGGCTCTATTACTACATGTTTTTGTGCCCAATACACTAGTCACACTTGTTGTAGGCAATATAAGTAAAAAAAAACAACTATTGAATAATTTTGAAACCGGTATTTCAAATACGTTATCGCCGGTAAAGTACATATGAAAATTTCTGTTTAGGCCCGAGAGAAAAATTGGTTAAAGGCAAAAAATTTTTTGACTCAAAATTTCGACGTTTAACTGTTTGTTACCCTCAGTAGGAGTGCTGTTCTGCTATAGAATGCTTCTTAAATGGATCGAACGGCTCACCAAATTGACATTTTACGATTTTCGACATGTACAAATTAAATCAACAAAAAACGTAATTTTATCGCTATGCAAAACGTAATATCAGCTTTTCTGCCTCCCATACGTGTGTGGTCCAATTTATCGCCTACTTTCAATTAATTTTTATGGTATTTAAACCCTATTTGTAATTCAATGTGACAGGCATGAGCGAAAAGTCTCATTTCAAGAAAAAAAAATCGTACAAAGCATCATAAACATCAAACTGGAAGTCCCTGGAGGCTCTATTACTACATCTTTTTGTGGCCAATACACTAGTCACACTTGGTGTAAGCAATATAAGTAAAAAACAACTATTGAATAATTTTTTTTGAAAACGAAGTCTTTCAAACACGTTATCGCCGGTAAAGTAGATATGAAACTTTCTGTTTAGGCCCGAGAGAAAAATAGGTTTAAGGCAAAAAATTTTTTGACTCAAATTTTGGACGTTTAACAGTGTGTTACCCTCAGTAGGAGTGTTGTTCTGCTATAGAACGATTCTTAAATGGATCGGAAGGCTTACCAAATTGACATTTTACGATTTTGGATATGTACGAATTAAATAAAAAAAACGTTATTTTATCGCTATGCAAAACGTAATATCAGCTTTCCTGCCTCCCATACGTGTGTGGTCCAATTTATCGCACTACTTCCAATTAATTTTCATGGTGTTTAAACACCTTTTGTAATTCAATGTGACAGGAGTGAGTGAAAAGTCTCATTTCAAGAAAAAAAATCGTACAAAACATCATAAACACCAAACTGGAAGTCCCTGAAGGCTATATTGCTACATATTTTCGTACCCAATACACTAGTCACACTTGGTCTAGGCAATATAAGTCAAAAAAGCAACTTTTGAATAATTTTTTTTGAAACCGGTCTTTCAAATACGTTATCGCCGGTAAAGTAGATATGAAACTTTCTGTTTAGGCCCGAGAGAAAAATAGGTTTAAAGCAAAAAATTTTTTGACTCAAATTTTTGACGTTTAACAGTGTGCTACGCTCAGTAGGAGTGCTGTTCTGCTATAGAACGATTCTTTAATGGATCGGAAGGCTTACCAAATTGACATTTTACGATTTTCGACATGTACGAATTAAATAAAAAAAAAACGTTATTTTATCGCTATGCAAAACGTAATATCAGCTTTCCTGCCTCCCATAAGTGTGTGGTCCAATTTATCGCACTACTTCCAATTAATTTTCATGGTATTTAAACACTTTTTGTAATTCAATGTGACAGGAGTGAGTGAAAAGTCTCATTTCAAGAAAAAAAATCGTACAAAACATCGTAAACACCAAACTGGAAGTCCCTGAAGGCTATATTGCTACATGTTTTCGTGCCCAATACACTAGTCACATTTGGTGTAGGCAATATAAGTCAAAAAAGCAACTTTGAATAATTTTTTTTGAAACCGGTCTTTCAAATACTTTATCGCCGGTAAAGTACATATGAAACTTTCTGTTTAGGCCCGAGAGAAAAATTGCTTTAGGGCAAAAAATTTTTTGACTCAAATTTTTGACGTTTAATTGTGTGTTACCCCCAGTAGGAGCGCTGTTCTGCTATAGAAAACTTTTTAAATGGATAGGAAGGCTTACCAAATTGACAATTTACGATTTTCGACATGTACACATTAAATAAAAAAAAAAAACGTTGTTTTATTGCTATGCAAAAAGTAATATCAGCTTTTCTGCCTCCCATACAAGTGTGGTCCAATTCATTGCACTACTTTTAATTAATTTTCATGGTATTTAAAAACTATTTGTAATTCAATGTGACAGGCGTGAGTGAAAAGTCTCATTTCAAGAAAAAAAATCGTACAAAACATCATAAACACCAAACTGGAAGTCCCTGAAGGCTATATTGCTACATGTTTTCGTGCCCAATACACTAGTCACACTTGGTGTAGGCAATTTAAGTCAAAAAAGCAACTTTTGAATTTTTTTTTTGAAACCGGTCTTTCAAATACTTTATCGCCGGTAAAGTACATATGAAACTTTCTGTTTAGGCCCGAGAGAAAAATTGGTTTAAGGCAGAAAATTTTTTGACTCAAATTTTCGACGTTTAATTGTGTGTTACCCTCAGTAGGAGTGGTGTTCTGCTATAGAACACTTTTTAAATGGATAGGAAGGCTTACCAAATTGACAATTTACGATTTTCGACATGTACACATTAAATAAAAAAAAACGTTATTTTATTGCTATGCAAAAAGTAATATCAGCTTTTCTGCCTCCCATACAAGTGTGGTCCAATTCATCGCACTACTTTTAAATAATTTTCATGGTATTTAAAAACTATTTGTGATTCAATGTGACAGGCGTGAGTGAAAAGTCTCATTTCAAGAAAAAAAATCGTACAAAACATCATAAACACCAAACTGGAAGTCCCTGGAGGCTCTATTACTGCATGTTTTTGTGCCCAATACACTAGTCAAATTGGTGTAAGCAATATAAGTCAAAAAAAGAACTATTGAATAATTTTTTTTGAAACCGGTCTTTCAAATACGTTATCGCCGGTAAAGTACATATGAAACTTTCTGTTTAGGCCCGAGAGAAAAATTGGTTTAAGGCAAAAATTTTTTTGACTCAAATTTTTGAAGTTTAACTGTGGGTTACCCTCAGTAGGAGTGCTGTTCTGCTATAGAACGCTTTTTAAATGGTTCGGAAGGCTTACCAAATTGACATTTTACGATTTTCGTCATGTACAAATTAAATCAACAAAAAACGTTATTTTATCGCTATGCAAATAGTAATATCAGCTTTTCTGCCTCCCATACAAGTGTGGTTCAATTCATCGCACTAATGTCAAATAATTTTCATGGTATATAAACCCTATTTGTAATTCAACTTGACAGGCGTGAGTGAAAAGTATCATTTCAGGAAAAAAAAATCGTACAAAACATCATAAACACCAAACTGGAAGTCCCTGGAGGCTCTATTACTGCATGTTTTTGTGCCCAATACACTAGTCAAATTGGTGTAGGCAATATAAGTCAAAAAAACAACTATTGAATAATTTTTTTTGAAAACGGTCTTTCAAACACGTTATCGCCGGTAAAGTACATATGAAACTTTCTGTTTAGGCCCGAGAGAAAAATTGGTTTAATGCAAAAAATTTTTTGACTCAAATTTTTAAGGTTTAACTGTGGGTTACCCTCAGTAGGAGTGATGTTCTGCTATAGAACGCTTTTTAAATGGATCGGAAGGCTTACCAAATTGACATTTTACGATTTTCGCCATGTACACATTAAATCAACAAAAAACCTTATTTTATCGCTATGCAAAAAATAATAACAGCTTTTCTGCCTCCCATACAAGTGTGGTCCAATTCATCGCACTACTGTTAATTAATGTTCATGGTATTTAAACACTATTTTTAATTCAATGTGACAGGAGTGTGTGAAAAGTCTCATTTCAGGAAAAAAATGGTACAAAACATCATAAACACCAAACTGGAAGTCCCTGGAGGCTATATTGCTACATGTTTTCGTGCCCAATACACTAGTCACACCTGGTGTAGGTAATATAAGTACAAAAAACAACTATTGAATATTTTTTTTGGAACCGGTCTTTCAAATGCGTTATCGCCGGTAAAGTACATATGAAACTTTCTGTTTAGGCCCGAGAGAAAATTGGTTTAAGGCAAAAAAATTTTTGACTCGAATTTTTGAAGTTTAGCTGTGCGTTACCCTCAGTAGGAGTGCTGTTCTGCTATAGAATGCTTCTTAAATGGATCGAAAGGCTCACCAAATTGACATTTTACGATTTTCGACATGTACAAATTAAATCAACAAAAAACGTAATTTTATCGCTATGCAAAACGTAATATCAGCTTTTCTGCCTCCCATGCCTGTGTGGTCCAATTTATCGCACTACTGTTAATTAATGTTCATGGTATTTAAACACTATTTGTAATTCAATGTGACAGGAGTGTGTGAAAAGTCTCATTTCAGGAAAAAAATGGTACAAAACATCATAAACACCAAACTGGAAGTCCCTGGAGGCTATATTGCTACATGTTTTCGTGCCCAATACACTAGTCACACTTGGTGTAGGCAATATAAGTAAAAAAAAACAACTATTGAATATTTTTTTTGGAACCGGTCTTTCAAATGCGTTATCGCCGGTAAAGTACATATGAAACTTTCTGTTTAGGCCCGAGAGAAAATTGGTTTAAGGCAAAAAAATTTTTGACTCGAATTTTTGAAGTTTAACTGTGGGTTACCCTCAGTAGGAGTGCTGTTCTGCTATAGAACGCTTTTTAAATGGTTCGGAAGGCTTACCAAATTGACATTTTACGATTTTCGTCATGTACAAATTAAATCAACAAAAAACGTTATTTTATCGCTATGCAAATGGTAATATCAGCTTTTCTGCCCCCCTACAAGTGTGGTTCAATTCATCGCACTACTGTCAATTAATTTTCATGGTATATAAACCCTATTTGTAATTCAACCTGACAGGCGTGAGTGAAAAGTATCATTTCAGGAAAAAAAAATCGTACAAAACATCATAAACACCAAACTGGAAGTCCCTGGAGGCTCTATTACTGCATGTTTTTGTGCCCAATACACTAGTCAAATTGGTGTAGGCAATATAAGTCAAAAAAACAACTATTGAATAATTTTTTTTGAAAACGGTCTTTCAAACACGTTATCGCCGGTAAAGTACATATGAAACTTTCTGTTTAGGCCCGAGAGAAAAATTGGTTTAAGGCAAAAAATTTTTTGACTCAAATTTTTAAAGTTTAACTGTGGGTTACCCTCAGTAGGAGTGATGTTCTGCTATAGAACGCTTTTTAAATGGATCGGAAGGCTTACCAAATTGACATTTTACGATTTTCGCCATGTACACATTAAATCAACAAAAAACGTTATTTTATCGCTATGCAAAAAATAATATCAGCTTTTCTGCCTCCCATACAAGTGTGGTCCAATTCATCGCACTACTGTTAATTAATGTTCATGGTATATAAACACTATTTGTAATTCAATGTGACAGGAGTGTGTGAAAAGTCTCATTTCAGGAAAAAAATGGTACAAAACATCATAAACACCAAACTGGAAGTCCCTGGAGGCTATATTGCTACATGTTTTCGTGCCCAATACACTAGTCACACTTGGTGTAGGCAATATAAGTAAAAAAAACAACTATTGAATATTTTTTTTGGAACCGGTCTTTCAAATGCGTTATCGCCGGTAAAGTACATATGAAACTTTCTGTTTAGGCACGAGAGAAAATTGGTTTAAGGCAAAAAAATTTTGGACTCGAATTTTTGAAGTTTTACTGTGTGTTACCCTCAGTAGGAGTGTTGTTCTGCTATAGAACGCTTTTTAAATGGATCGGAAGGCTTACCAAATTGACATTTTACGATTTTCGCCATGTACACATTAAATCAACAAAAAACGTTATTTTATCGCTATGCAAAAAATAATATCAGCTTTTCTGCCTCCCATACAAGTGTGGTCCAATTCATCGCACTACTGTTAATTAATGTTCATGGTATTTAAACACTATTTGTAATTCAATGTGACAGGAGTGTGTGAAAGGTCTCATTTCAGGAAAAAAATGGTACAAAACATCATAAACACCAAACTGGAAGTCCCTGGAGGCTATATTGCTACATGTTTTCGTGCCCAATACACTAGTCACACTTGGTGTAGGCAATATAAGTAAAAAAAACAACTATTGAATATTTTTTTTTGGAACCGGTCTTTCAAATGCGTTATCGCCGGTAAAGTACATATGAAACTTTCTGTTTAGGCCCGAGAGAAAATTGGTATAAGGCAAAAAAATTTTTGACTCGAATTTTTGAAGTTTAACTGTGTGTTACCCTCAGTAGGAGTGTTGTTCTGCTATAGAACGCTTTTTAAATGGATCGGAAGGCTTACAAAATTAACAATTTACGATTTTCGACATGTACACATTTAATCAACCAAAAACCTTATTTTATCGCTATACAAAACGTATTATCAAATTTGCTGCCTACCTTACGTGTATGGTCTAACTCAACGCACTGTTTTCGATTATTTTTCATGGTATTTGAACACTATTTATGATTAAATGTGACTGGAATCAGTGAAAAGACTTTTTTCGCCATGTACATATTCAATCAGTAAATACGTTGTTTTATCGCTACACAAAACGTTTAATCAACGTTTCTGATTGTTTTCAAGTTTAAAACTACTAAATTTTTGTGACGGTTATCTTGCAAGATCTTGCAAGATTCTTGCAAGATAAACGTCTGGATCATGCATCTTGCAAGATAAACGTTGTTTGCAAGAGTCTTGCAAGATCTTGCAAGATAAACGTTATTTGCGAGAATCTTGCAAGATCTTACAAGATAACCGTTGGAGTTCGTATGGGGCAATTCTTTCACATCGCTCTTCAATCAGTGAAATTTTCTCCAAGCAGTTTAATTATAGCTTGAAGTTTTGCTTCTTAAATACAGCATTACTGCGCACTAAAGCAATTATATTATGTTTTAAAGTTGAATTTTATGTTTCATTTTAAATAATTGCAATCAGATCAAAATTTTGCGAAATGGTTGATGAGCAAGGTCTCATAAATGACGCTTTAAATATACCAAAGGAAAAATATAGCAAGTAAGGTTAAACTTTTTTTGACATTAAACATTGAAAAAGCCGCAGAAGTAATTGAAATAACAAATTTGACGAAAATACATATCTGATAAGTTGTAAACTTGTAATCAAAAGGATAGACAGTTTTTCGTGCCTGACACTTGGCAATTCAGATAACAATATAAAAGTTCCATTTAATAAATTTCTTTGTTAGAGCTCGAATAATGTTGGTTCATTGATGAACCAACAATGATTGAAATCGCAAACACAGATTGAAACCGGGCAATAAGAGACGAATTACCAAAAATAGTTAAAAGCGTTGAAAACTTAAGAAGTATAAAGAGAGAATTTAGAGTGAAAATCAAGAAGCCTCAGCAATTTCAAAATAGAATAACATAAACTTAATCTGATTCTCGCCTGACTTAACATTTTGAAACTATTTGCTTTCAACAGGCAGTACAAGATTGATCACAAAAGCAGATTCTTTAAATGCATTTTTGATAAATGTAGCATAAATTTGCCTGTAAGCGAAAATGTCTAAATAGCTGTCAATTAATTGCAAAGCACAGGCCGCATAAAAACCGTAAACTCTGAACGACAGATTAAACAATGTTGCATGAAAATGTTGCTTCTACCCAATGTGCTGAAGAGGTGGGCAGAAAGAGTCGATCGAAGCAAAAATCTGTTTGACGAAATGAGAAAAAGGTACCCGGATAAGTCCTAAAACGCAATTCAATACATTCAACTAACAAAAAACCACGCCACCATTTTTTGATTTGATAACGAGAGGAATTTTTACTATTGATTAACCAATTGAAATTTAAAACTCGGAACAAAGTAGTGAATCTAATGAAAGATCACTTCCTAGAGCTATGATTGTCAAAAATTCATTGGAAACTTACTTGTTTAGACGCTATTAGAAATGTGCGCTCTACGAAAGTAAATACAGAGCGCTATCTAAAAAGGTAATAACCAATTAACTATGGCAAAATGAATCGAATAAAGTAATAACGAGTTCATAATAAATTTTGGCCTTACCATCACAACTATAATGACACGTGATCAATAAAATAAAATATTTACCATTGAAAAGCATCCTAACTCAATTTTAAAAATTTCCTTTCGTACATTGTGAAAGAACTATACAACAAAAACTTTTATTAAAACTCTAAATTGCTTAAAATTGTCGGATCAATGCCTTTCGAAATTTTGAAGGAGTTAAGCATGTGCAGCAGGGCTGAAAAAGTAATTATCACTAAAAGGAGCACAAACTAATTTTAAATCAAACAGGGTAACCAGAAACTAACAACCGAAAATTCTTAAAGCTCGCTTCTCACCATTTAAAAAATGTTAAAATTTCGCTTCAGAGCAGTGTCTGTCGAAATTGATGTAAAGAACAGAGACGTACGATAATCTTAACGCAAATGAAACGCATTTTGTTTTGCAAGTGAACAAATAAGTGATTCTTCTGAATTTCAAAGTAGATTTTCACGCCCTATGATTATAATATAAAGTAATAATTATATATACTTTTAATATTTGAATAACTCCACCTTGAATTAAATCGAGAGTAATAAGTAATTTCAACAAAACTTCCAAAATATTCAAAATGTGTGAGCAGTTGGAAAGGGACGCTCCTACCGAGCTCCAAACTCCATGAAATTTAAATTTTGGAACCTTAAAATATCTAACTGAGCAGATGACGCCTCTTGTAACAAATTTAGTTTGATAAGTGTTTTTTTCAAGAAACAAGTTCGGACAAAGACAAAACTCATTGTTGAAAAATTTTGGTTAATCAATAAAATCCCCTGAAAACAAATTATTTGTTGCTTCTGTTCGAAATCTTAAGGTTGCAAAACTAAGTGCTTAATGCACAACCTATTCATGTTTGGTTGGCGTTCTATCCTTTTTGATTTTGGACCAATCAGTTTCTGGAATGTGTTCATGTCCCTTTCAATGTTGGGCATAAGTTATCTTCTTACGTTTTGTGATATTTCTTGAATTCTTTTGAACATTTCATCATTTTAAGGCCCTCGGATTTTGTTTCTTTTGCAGTTATCTTTTACAATAAAGCTGGCCATTCATGTTAACGGAGGTAAATGATTTGCTAACTGTCAATTATTTGCAGCACACAGGCCGCAAAAAACCCAAAATTCTGAATGAAGGAATAAAACCACAGTGATGGAAAACATTAACTTACCTTATGCGTGTGAACAGGCGGGGAAAAAGTCGAATAAAGAAATGATCTGTTTGACAAAATGAAAAAGCATACAGTGATAAGTTAAGATGCTTAAAAGGTTTAAAAAAACTTAAAATGCAATTCGAATACTAAAAATCTCGCCAACATCTGTTTGATTGGATAACAAGAGACAGTTAAACCCTAAAAGCCTAGAACAAAATAGTAGATATAATATAAAACCACTTCCTAGATTTCCGATGGTCTAATGTTCATCAGAAAAATACTTGTTGGGATACTGGTAGGAATATGCGCCTTACGAAAGTAAATACTAAACACTATTTAAAAAGTTAACGCCAAATCAATTATGGCAACATGAATTGAAAAAACGAATAAAAAATTCTTAATTATTTTCGGCGTCAAATTTATAGATAGAACTATCTTTTACACTCGATCAATAATAAAAATAATCTACAATTGAAAAGCATACAAATTCCTAAACAAATCTCACTCCAGACTATGAGAGATTAATGTACAACAAAAGGTTTTTTTAATAAAATTCAAAATTGTTTATATTAGGTATCTGCAACACCGTTGAAAAATATTAAAATTCACAAAAAGGAAAACATTAGATTCAACATCAGACATCAAAAAATAATGAAACTACGACCGCAAACTCTTAACAATCGCTTATCACTATTTAAAAAATCTCTAAGTTTCGTTTCAGAACAAAGTTCTTCGAAATTAATGCAAACTTTAGCGCAAATAAAACGCAAGTACTTCAAGTGAAAAAACATTTGTTTAACACTGTAACGGCTGCTCTCCTACCAAAGTCAAGGGAAACTTTACACCGCCCAGTTCGTTTCAGCGGTTTGAAATCTGTCCGGATACTGTGTTTTGCAGGTAACTTATGTGATCTGTATTATCCGCTATACTGTAGATTACCGTTGCATTACTTGTTGCTCAATTAATCCCAATAACTATTGTTTCAGCTGTGCTGTTTAACAAAATTGTTTCTCTCAGAATAACAAAATAACTCAATTTTTTTTAGTTTTTGTTGATAACGAAACTTTTAAATCAAAAATAGAAATTCTAATACAGACAATTTCTAGCCCTATAATGTTGCTATACTTCTGAAAGTTTCTATCTCAAAGATTGCAAAAACAGTCCGAAAAAATGTATTTTTAACTGAAAGAAAATAATAAATTTTATGACTATAATGTTAGCAAGTCTCTCTATTGATTTCAAGTAACACCAATATTAAACTAGAGTAGCCTTCGTTAAAGCCATTAAAAGAAACTGACTCTATGCTTTGCACAAAGCTTCTCTCACTTAGGAACTTTGTTCCTCAGAAATAAAGATTGAGTATATCGAAGTTAGTTCTCTTTTCACAAGTCAAAATTAAGTCACAACTGTACAATAACTAATACGATTTACAGAGACACGACAAGTAGTTTACCGCTCAAGAAAGTTTGCTTCAATACGCACTGTATGTCAGTTTAATAAGACAAAATTATTGAGTTTCAATTGACTTTTGGTAGTTTTTCAAGCTTTATTTATACTGCCGTACATGTCAAAATTTCATCTCTGATTGGTTGTAGATCACTATGTCGTAAGATTCTCTGAATACACTGAGTTTGGGATTTGGGATGACATATAGGGTGCCCCGCAATATCTGAAGTGGTAAGAAAATTGCAAAATTCAACGAATCTGGAATACAAGTTGTGTTTCTCTTACTTCATTTGAGCTCAATTTTTTTTATTTTGAAAACTTGAATACGTGGCAATAAAAGCGTAGTTTGATTTTGAGATCCAGTTTAAATTCATGTATGACAATTGCGTACTAATAATAGTTACTAAATATAATTGTTGAACAAAGTGAACAAATCCGGATGGCTTTGACAGATTAGATTGTAGCATTAAATTTCGCTTGTCATGCTATTCTTGCTTTCCTACTTGAAATGGCCCTGAAGCGCTGTTCAATTTGGTTGTTGAATTGGTAAGCTCAGCTGCCACATCAACGGCCCAGTTTGTCATCGCGAAAACAATTTTTACATGTGGTACTGGCGCGAGCTTAACTACTGGTCTCTTGTAAACTCCGTCGTTTGTTCTAAATTTCGCTGATCAAATCACACCGTCGATTCCACCGATGGTCTCCGTAACTCGACCTAGGTGGTTGTAATATCCACGCTTATTGCTGTTTTCGATCATTCAAAAGGGATCGCCTTCTTTAAAGGTTTCGTTCTTCGTAGATCAACAATTTTGCCTGTTATTCAGAGTTGGCAGGTATTCTTTACGAAATTTATCCCATTTGAGATTTGCATATGCTTGAGTTTGCCGGAAGAGCTTCCGATGATCCACAAATTCTTCTGCGCTTGGTAGATAGCGTAAGCAAGAGTTCTTGTTGCCAAGCAAGAAGTGATTGGGGGTCAAGGCTTCTAAGTCATTAACTTCTGAACTGACAGGAGTCAAAGGTCTTGCGTTCAATGTCTGCTCTACAATACACATTGTAGCTGAAAGAACGTCCACGGTGACTGATCAGTTCCCCAACAGTACAAATATTGCTTTCTTGCAACTTCTGACCAACCGTTCCAATACTCCTCCAAAATGAGGTGCTGCGGTTGGGTTCAACTTTTATCTGATTCCTCGTTGAATTAGATGTTCTTCGATCCCTTCTTCGTTCCATGCCCCAACAAATTCTGCAAACTCTCTCTCAGCTCCAACAAAGTTTGTCCCGTTTTCAGTGATAATTGAATTCGGTTTGCCTCTTCCCGCAAAAAATCTCAATTGCATTGAGTCAACTATCTGTGTCCAAACTAGGTGCAACTTCTATGTGCACCGCTCCCATAGTTAGACAAGTGAGAGAAAACACTGTCGCTTTTCATTTCATCGCTCAGTCTTCACAATTAAAGGGCCAAAGTAGTCAACTCCATCATTTGTAAAGGCTGTTGAAGCCTCTAACCCCTCTTGGGGTAGATCAGCCATTAATGGTCCTATCGTTCGTGCTCTGCTTTTTCTACAGGTAACAAAATGGTTCTTGGTTGATCTTAAGGCGTTCCGTATGCCTAGGATCCACATCTTCTGCTGAACAATGTTTCTTACATGCTCAGTGCCTTCGTGTTGATTGTCCTTGCGCTCGTTTCGCAAGAATAATTCAACCGCGTGATGTTTCCAATGTAGCAATAATGGATGCTTTGCATTGAAATCCAATTGACTTTTGCCTATTCTGCCTTTGGCTCGAATAAGTCCTTCTTCGTCTAAGAAGGGTGAGAATTGTAGGATTTTGCTGCCTTTTGGAATTTCCCTTTCAGCTTTGAGAGATTTCGTCTCTTCACCAAACTGTTCTTGTTGTAGTAACTTGAAGATTGTTGCCTTTGCTTTTTCTCTTTCTTCAATGTTGACTACGAGTGTTGCAGGTTTGTCTTTGTTCAATGCTCGCTGTACGTATGCCACTGTATTCACTATTCTGTTAAAGTTTTTGAATCTTTCTCACTGGATAACAGATTTCTTCTCTTGAGCCTGTGTAATGAAGACTGATGAGGGTATATTCTCTTCATCTGAGACAAATTTTAGGTTCACTTGATCTGGCCAATCACTTTCGGGCCGCTTCAACCAGGCCAGCCCAGTGAGCCACTCACTGCTCTTGAGATCCTCAATTTTGTTTGCTTTGGTGCCAATGTCCGCTGGGTTGTTGACACCGCTCACATGTTTCCACTGTGAAACATCAGGCGTATCCAGTATCTCAGCCACTCAATTGACCATAAACACCTGTTGCTTACGATGGGAACTGTGTATTCACTGCAATACTGTAATTGAGAATGATCAAAAGCTGCAACTAGTTATCTTTATTTTGTGTTCCTTGACTGTCTGTTCCTTCAATCTCACTGCCATGACTGCCGCTTGAAATTCCACTCGTGGTATTGAAAGATGTCTCATCGATTCCACTCTGCATTTTCCTTTAACAAGTGCTAACTCAGATGAGTTTTCTTTTGGTTGTGAAATTAAATATGCCACTGCACACATCGTGTCCTCAGATGTGTCAGCAAACACATGAAGTACAGTTTTATTCCTCTCTTTGTTGAAGTACCTTCTATCAATGCTTGTCTCAGCTACAATTGGAAGTTGTTTTTTTATTGGTATTTCCATCTCAGGAATTCTTCTTCTTCACCAGGCTTCATTTGGTTGTCCCAATGTTTTGCATTCTCGGTTCAGATACTTTTCAGAAGTCTTCTCATGTGAACACTGAACGCAGCAAACAATCCGATCGGGTCGAAAACTGAGAAGACCAGTGACAGAGTCTTCCTCTGTGTTATGGATGCGTCAAATTCCTTGTTCGTACCTCTGCCGACTTGAAGACTATCATCGGTAGCAGTCCATTGTAGTCCTAGCACTTAGGATCCCTCCGTATTGGGTTCCATTTCGACTTGTTTCGTGTTGCTTATTGACTTCAAGTCTTCCGGGATTGCTTTCGTAACTGCATCGTTGTTGCTTATCCACTTCTTTGGTTCAGATCCATGTTGTGAGAGACAAGGTTTTAGTTGATTGAAGACTTCGAATCCTGCTTCCGGGGTTTCTACCGACTTGATGAAATCGTCCATGTGGAAAGTGTTTTGTATTGCTTTTACTGCAATCGGATACTTTTCTTCGTTGTCTAGTCCCATTCGCTTGAGAGGGTATATTTTACTTCGGATTCGTCTAATATCTTTATGAATCCCATTTCTACAATTTTATATATTGACTGTTGATACAAATCCTTCTAGTTTGGGTCCCTTTGGCACCTTCACTCCAGTTAGTAAGTAAAGCTGATCCAAGGCCGAGCGGTAGTTTTTGGGTAGGTTTAGCTCTGGTTCTCCACGGCATTCCCACTTCGTAACCGCTTGCCTCTGAATTTTGTCGCACCTTTTAGCATCTTTTGTGCCTGCAGTTCCTTGTTTGACTGACTGACGACGTTGATTTTGGAAGCATAGGTTTCAATGTCACACCAGGTGCGGATAGTTTCAGCCTTTTTCACATCTTCTGTTAAAGCAAAATGACAAACATTTTGTTTTCTTTTGCCTGTCATGGGTCCACTGACTACCCATCCTTGCTCTGTTAGAACGGCGAAGAGTTCACTTCGTGTTCCTATTTTTTATTCCAATGGGCGTTGTACCTCGTAAGCATCTTGACCAAGGATGATGCCAGCTTCCATCAAATTGAAGCTTTTGTTGGGTAGAACACTCAAGTGATTGAAGCTTTGCTTCAACTTGTTGTAGTTGTAGTTTGTGTTTCCCAAGGAGATTGACGTATGTATGAACGCTTTGATTGAAAGCACCTTTGCATGTAGTCCCTTTATTTTGAGAGGAACCTTTTCTGTCTTCAGATCCTTTGTTCCGTGCATGCCAGCTATGTTCAGCATCACATCAGTGCCTCGGGCTCGTAACTTCTCTTAAACACTTTGATTGATGAATGAAACCGTTGATCCCCTATCGAGGATAGCATATGTGTTCAGCCTGTTGCCACAGCTCTGTATTGAGACAGGAACTATCTGAAGAAAGCTCGTGACTTCGTTACTCCGGTTGATTAGTGCTGTGCTTACGTCAACTGCGTGATTGGCCTCATCCACTTGGTTTTCTGAGTGTAGCAATCGGTTGTGCTTCTTGATGAATCCATTGATGTCGCACACATTGACTTTACAGTCTTTGATTGCATGTCCATTGCCTAGATATCCGTAACATAAGCGTTGCTTCCTCACTGCTGCGTACCGATCATTCACACTCGTGTTCCTGAGTAATGAGCAGTTCCATTTCTTATGAATGCCATCAGCTAGCCTTTAGTGATCACTTTGCATTTGCTTCGTTTCTTTCACTTTCGAACTAGCACTGAAAATTGAGAGAACCGTTTTTTTTAGAACCGTTTGTCTCTATCTGTGCCCTTTCGGTCTTCTTCTCTTCGCTCTCCCTTGAAAGCTGAAAACCCTTCGTGCACGAATGCTATCCTAGATAGCCATTTTTCAAACATAATCAGATCAGGCCAATCTTTATTTTTATCATCAACATAGAACAACATTCTCTTTCAGGAATTGAGGTAGTTTATCTACAAACATATACAGTGTCGAGCTTGATTGCCGATCACTAATCTGCTTGTACTCTTTGAAAACATTCACAAAATTCGGAACAAAAACTGAGAAACTATTCAGACCTGTTGAGTCGTGAGATTTCACCTGACTAGCCTCGCGAAGGTTCTCCAGCTGTGCATCAATGATCACATGAGGCCCTCCAAACTTCCTCTCCAGAACGCTCCATGCAGCACCATGAAACTGTCCAGAATAGCCTATTCCAAAGATTGCTGACCTTGCTTTGCCTGTCAGTAGAGTCTTCAGATGGCTCATCTTCCCTGAGTCTGGTAATTGGCCTTGATCCACTGTAGCAATGAACATACTTGGACACTCTGGCCATTCCAGAGGGTTTCTGTCGAAGCTGTTAACCTTCAGTTTTGGTAGATTACTGCTATTTGAATAGCCAATGTTGCATCGTAGACCAGCTCTGGATGAAATGTCTCGATCTTCAACAATTGAGGAACGGTCTCGTGAACTGCCTTATCGTGTTAAGTGCCTATGCCTGCTCACTTCAGGGGTTACATCGAAGCAAGCTGCTGATCGAACTGTTGTTAGAGGATGGTCGATTCTACTGGCCCTGTCTGAGAGATCTCTCTTTTTTGGGGTCCATTTGAAAGGTGACTTGTCTCGAGCACTGGTTGACTGAGGACAAACATCATTCTTCTGTAATGCTGTAATTCACTTTGCGCTGTAGCTCACGCTCTTCCTCCAGTAGCTGATGCTTGGTTTCCAGTTCCTTCATTTGCATTTTCAGCTGTAGCCTCCTCCGCTTGAACCGTGCGTGTTCTAATATCATTTCGGTTTCGAAATCGAGATCAAATTTTTCATCTTTTTCTCGCGCCTTTGTTTTGCTGAAGATGTTTCCGAAACATTCTGCATCTCTTGACCGCTTGCTGTTGCTACACTTTGCACTGTTTGAGCAACTGGATTGTCTGTTGGGTAGTTGTTGTTACTCTCGGTGACGTTCACTGCTTGAGTTGCGTTGCTTTGCTCTGCATTCATTGTTGTTTGCTTGCTTTGGCTTATGTATGCAAGCCAACGATAGTCCAAACCTGATTTACACTTCTTTGCCTCTTTCAGATGTTCCTCAACTAAATTTGTTAGTTAGGGCATAAGCTTGTTTCGACTTTGCAGTTGCTTGGATATTTCTTCCGATAGAAGGTGAACAGTCTGTTGGAAGAGGACCTTTAGTTTGCTGGGTCGATCTGAATCTTCAATTATTTTGTAGCCAATCCTTGTTTTAGTGTTAACTTCTTCACTAAATCTTCACTAAATCTTGGAACTTCTTGTCGTACATCGAGCTGTTGATTGAAGCTCCTCTCTGTGGGTTGAGCTGTTGATTCTTGAGCTAATGATTCTTGAGCTGTTGATTGAAGCTCCTTTCTGTGGGTTGTGCTTGATTTGCCTATTTGCTGTTTGCATTGTCTTTGCATATTCTTTGCTAAGCTAGGTAAATTCTTCAACGTCTTTTTTGAGTTGCACTCGCATCTTTCGCTCTGCCTCCCTGGCGCTGCGCTGATGACTTGTTTGATTCTCTTTGGTGGGCTGCCTTCGGCACTCTCTTTGTCAGATTGGACAGCAGTTTGCCTTCCACTGTCCGGGTAGGCAGACCAAAAGTAACAGTTGCTCTCCTATCAGAGTCAGTGAAAATTTTACACCACTCAGTTTGTTTCAGCGATTTCTAATCTGTCTGGATATTGTGTTTTTACAGTTAAATTTTGTGAGCTGTATTATCCGCTACACTGTAGATTGCCGTTGCATTACTTGTTATTCTACTAGTCTGAATAACTAATCTTTCAGCTTTGCTGTTCAACAAACTTGTTTCTCTCAGAATAGCAAAATAATTCAAACTGAAACAATCAAATTTTTGTTGAGTTTTTTTGTTAATATCACAACTTATAAATCGAAAACAGAAAATCTATCGACACGTTCTAGCTCTGTAATGTGGCTATACTTCTGCAAATTTTCAAGGTTCTATCTCAAAGATTCCAAAAACCGTCAAAAATACTGTAATTATAACTGAACGGAAATAATAAATTTTCTGAATATAGTGTTAGCAAGTCTCACTATTGGTTTCAAATAACACCAATACCAAACTAGAGTAGGCTTCGTTAAAGACAGTCAGAGAAACTGACTCTATGCTTTGAACAAAATTTTTCTCACTTAGGAACTTTGTTCCTCAGAACGAAAGATTGAGACAACATTAATTCTATTTTCACAAGTCAAAGTTAAGTCAAAACTGTACAGTCAATAATATGATTTACAGAAACAAGACACAATAAAAATCAATTTACAAGAAAGTGTGCTTCAATACGCACTGTATGTCAGTTAAATAAGACAAAATTAATGAGTTTCAACTGTTTTTTGGTAGTTTTTCAAGCTCTATGTATGCTGCCGTTCATGTCAAAATTGCATCTCTGATTGGTTGTAACTTCATGTATGACGATTAAGTACTAATGATAGTTACTAAATACAAATGTTAAACAAAGTGAACAAATCCGTATGGCTTCGATAGAGTGTAGCTTTAAATTTCGCTTGTCCTGCTATTCTGGCTTTGCTACTTGAGTGGCCTTGAAGCGCTATTCAATTTGGTTGTTGAAATGATAAGCTCATCCGCCACACACACATCCATTGTAGCACTTCATGCCCTAAAACTATTCGTGCTATTCGTCTTATTATCGAGCTCCAAATTTGACGTCAATGATAATTCCAAAGCATTCAAATTGAGTGAGCAGTTTAAAAGAGTTGCTTGTACCTAATCTTATTGTTCGTTTGAGCACTGTTTTTACAAGAAACAAAGTTGGGCAGAGAGGAAACTCGTCATTGAAAAACATTGTTTACAAAACGATGTACTGTTTCTGTTTTCAGATCTTAAGTTTGCGGAATCTAGTACTGAATGCACATTCTATTTTCTGTTTGGTGAACGTCCAATCAATTTTGAATTTGTACCAAGCTAACATTTGTTTTCGTTTGTTAAAAGTTGGTAGAGTTATCTTCAAGCTTTTTGTGCTATTTCTTGAAATGTTTTTACCAGCTGATCAGTTTGGCCAGATCTGACATTAATGGACTTTTTGATTCCCAAAAACAGAACAACTGCAAAACAATTATATAAATGGGTAATGTAACTTTAAAAAGCTGATCAAATTGACTGCAGCCAAAAGTTGTCATTTATTTTTAAAATCTTTTCGATACATTCAATTACCGGAAACAGACAGCGGCCTGAAATTAACGTATCGCTTGGTCTGTTACGATGCTCAAAAAGTTGTAACCTATTCTTAAGTTTTAGAAATATGAGGGAACAATTATTGTAGTATTAAATGACCAAACTGCTGTTCAGGAAATATATTCCATTTTTAAAGCCGTTTTACCATTTGAAGAAACGCTAAGAAGCAGGTTATCTTTGTGTCCCTTCATTATAGTTCATATTTTATGTTTTAATTCCTGGGCTGAGGTGTCGACCCAGAAAAAAGCAAAATTGCGTAAGATTGGCGCTGAATGCGTTGAATTTATGTATTGCGGCTGAGCTTAACAACTCAGAAATCAAATTGAATAGCGCTGCAAGGTCATTTCAAGCCTTAAAGCTAGAATAGTGTGACAAGCGAAATTTAATGCTACATTCTATCGAAGCCAAACGGATTTGTTCACTTTGTTCAACATTTATATTTAGCAACTATTATTAGTACACAGTCGTCATTCATGAAGTCAAACTATAACTCAAACTCGAACTACCTCAACAACCAGCAAAACAATACTACGACTTAACAGTATTGCATCAGATTCTTTGCGATTGGATTGCGAATCAACCTGTTATTGATACAGAATATTCGACAAAACTTCTACATGGTTAACAAATTTCCCATGACATCAAATTTACACTGAAAAAGTGACGTTATGGAAAAGTGTTCACATTCTGTCGACATCATTATCTACAACCAATCAACAGTTGAATTTGACATGTAAATCCACGTGACTAGCAGCATAAAAGGAGCTTGAAAAACTACCAAAAATCAGTTGAAACTTGTGAAATTTGTCTTATTAAACTGACATACAGTGCGTATTGAAGCACACTTTCTTGAGCGGTAAAATACTTGTTATCGTGTCTTGTTTCTGTAGATCATATTAGTGATTGTACAGTTTTAACTTTACTTTGACTTGTGAAAAGAGAATTAACTTTGATATTCTCAAAACTTTCTTTCTGAGGAACGAAGTTCCTAAGTAAGAGAAACTTTGTGCAAAGCATAAAGTCAGTTTCTCTTACTGGCTTTAACGAAGCCTACTCTAGTTCAACATTGGTGTTATTGAGGCCAATTGAGAAACAAAAGCTGATGATTAAATTAACTCAGTATATTCAAATCTGAGGTGAAACTTGTTGTGTTATTTCTCAAAGACAATTCTACCGATTCCGTTCATTCCTTTTTCGTTTGATTACTTGTGTGACAATGTTGTGCACTGCCAAGTTTGCTCAATTTTGAATCATTACTTACCGAGTTATTCAACATTGAAATTTTTGCCCATGTATTAAGATTGGGTATAAAATATAAAAGGTAGCCCCACCGACGCAGTTTACCCAGCGTTGTTTAAATTTACATCAGATAGTAGGCCTACCTAACGTTCTTAACCCTGTGAAATTTTATCTCACTAGCTTTTGTGGTTA
Source organism: Convolutriloba macropyga (assembly GCF_964194025.1). Lineage (NCBI taxonomy): Eukaryota > Metazoa > Xenacoelomorpha > Acoela > Convolutidae > Convolutriloba > Convolutriloba macropyga. The sequence goes on from NC_134475.1 coordinate 26,552,162, forward strand.
AGGAGATATCACTGAAAAACCTCTAATTTGAACTAATTTGCTTATTTGGAATTTTGGACTTTTGCTTAATTGAAGCAAAGTTATTTGTTATTCAGCAAAGCTAAACAATTAGTTATTTGAAATTATTGAGTATCAAGTAATGCAACGGCATTCTAAAGTATAGCGGATAATACAGTTCACAAAAGTTAACTGCAAAAATACAATATCCGGACAGATTTGAAACCGCTGAAACGAACTGGGCGGTGTAAAGTTTTCCTTGAGTTTGATAGGAGAGCAGCCGTTACATTATGTGCGATATACCCTTGAGCGTAGATCGTACATAATTTTGCCTTGAATATAACCCAGGTATTACATTATTTTGCGTTGAATTGAGCGTTGATCTTACATAATTAAAGAAATTTTGATCTTCACATAAATAATAAAAAATGTGGTTCTTTGGAGCAATAACGGTATGGTGGCACAGTGGGAGAAGAGGTGGCAAGAACACAGGAGGTCAATAATACCATTATCGCAAAAATAGCTCTAGACGTTGCAATTTTGTAAGATCTACGCCAAAATCTACGCAAAATCGTGAAAGATCTACGCTTAAAAACGCAAAATTGTGTAAGATCAAGGCTTAGAAATGCACAATTCAACGCATTCATTGCAAAATTTATGGTGATTTTTCTGACTTGTCAACGCATAACAGTTATAATTTAGGCCGAATTCATTGAGATAATTTCGGCAGGGTTTTAACGCAGCAAAACAGATCAGTGCCGGCAATCTTTAATTATTATACGTTTATCATAGAGACGTTTTGGATAAGGCTGAAAAATGAACAAAGCTGATTAAGGCCCTCAGATTTTGTTTTCTTTTACAATTATCTTTTACATTGAAGCTAGCCATTCATGTTAATGGAGGCAAATGATTTATTAATTGTCAGTTATTTGCAAAACACAGGCCACAAATAACCCCAAAGCTCTGAATGAAGGAGTAAAACCACGTTGTAGGAAAAAATTAACCTACTTAATGTGTTTAACAGACAGGGGAAAAGTTGAATGAAGCAAGGATCTGTTTGACATGATAAGTTAAAATGCTTAATAGGTTAAAAAGCTTGAAAAGCAATTCGAATATTTTAAAGTGACGAAAGATCGCGCCAACATCTTTCTGATTTGATAACGAGAGATAGTTGAACCCTACAAGCCCAGAAAAAATTAGTAGATCCAATATAAGATCTCTCACTAGATTTCCGATGGTCTAATGTTCATCAGAAAAATACTTGTTGGTATAATGGTAGGAATATGCGCCCTACGAACGTAAATAGTAAACAATTCTTAACAAGTTAACGCCAAATCAATAATAACCGCTTGAATTGGAAAAACGATTAACGAATTCTTCTTTACAGATAGAACTATCTTTTACACTCGATCAATAATATAAATAATCTACAATTCTCGGGCCGAAGTGTCGACGCTGAAAAAACCAAAATTGTTTTGAATTGGGGATGAATGCGTTAAATTTATGTGCGATTTACGCTTGAGCTAAATCTTACATACTTCTGCCTTGAATGTAACGCAGGTTTTACATAATTTCGCATTGAATCTAGCGTTGATTTTTAAAAAAAATTTTAGGAATGTTTATTTTCAGATAAATTATAAAGAATGTAATTTTTAAGAGCACTAACGTACGGTGAAACATTGCGAGAAGAGGCGACAAGAACGCAGGAGGTCAATGGTACCAGTCTCACAAACAGAGCTCTAAACGTTGAAATTTTGTAAGATCTCCGTTAAATTCCACGCATATTTATGTAAGATCTATGCTTAGAAACTCAAAATCGCGTAAGATCTACGCTTAGAAACTCAATATCGTGTAAAATCTACGCTTAGAAACGCAAATCTATGTAAGATCAAGGCTCAGAAACGCACAATTCAACTCATTCACCGAAAAATTTTGTAATAAATTTGTGGTGACTTTTCTGACTTGTCAACGCTTATCTGTCATAATTTCAGCAAAATTCCTAGGCCTGGGTTTTAACGCAGCAAAACAGAACGGTGCCGGCGATCTAAGTTTTATACATTAATTATAGAGAAATTTTGCAACATTATTTAACCACTTAAATTATTTGCCTCTTACAACTTTAATGGCTGAAAGCTAGAACAATTATAAAGAGCCTAAATAGTCTTTATGAATACATTTCAATACCTATTATTAGTAAGTGGTATCGACAAAATGCAATAAAAACCTGTTTTAGAATCTATGCTGCTTTAAAGAACGTCTTCGTAATGTTTTCACGCATAAGTGGTCACTATTTGTAACGAAAATATTTATAACAAAAATTACCGAGAAAGCTTAAAATTGAAAATAAGGGTTTTAAACGGCTTAAGGGCGGGAAAGACTGAATAGATCCAATTTTATTCAAGAAAAAAATATGAAGCATCCCTTATTGAATTCATTCTTTATAAATTTAACTGACATTTCAATCACTTTTTTTAAAGTTCGCTGACTAGTTCACAGTCCGCTGGAAGTTTGAAGAATTCCGGGTCGCTCTGTGCCCCATCTGGTAGGTTCCAGTCAAAATCTGATATTTTGATATAAAACTTTGTAGTAGGTATTACTGGAATCTCAAGGTATACTGGAAATCCGGGCGGAGTTGGAACTGAATTGGTGAAAAATTCTGCAAAATCGTTCATAAGCTTTTTGAAGTCTTGCGATTCGACGCCAAAAAAATCGGTCAATTTTTCAGAACTAATTGGGAAATTGTTTGCTAGGGCCACTGACCCTTTCAAAGGCTTTTCCCAAGTAATAACTTTCATGGCCCTTCCAACGTAACATTTTCTTGCCATGTATTGCTCAAATGTTCCGGTTGTTTCTTTCGGGGGTTGCAAGTTACGCTCCGAAGCTGAAAAACTGGAACTTCGTTTGGATTGTTCTTGTATTTCGGAGACCAACTCGGGAGCTAAGTGTTCGTGTCGTTTGTGTATTGTTAGCTTGATTCCAGCCCATTTGTAAAAAAGTGTTTGGTATTGACCAATCTGTTCAAATTTCAATTTCCCCCGTTTGGTTTCAGCTGCGAATTTGATATGTTCTGTCCCGACATTAATGCACTCAACTGGTTGGCTTACAAGTTTACAAATTTTCGCCTCCAACTCTTCGTCTTTTGGCTGCTCATTAAAGTTTTTCACCTTGTAGACATTTCGGATCCTATCAATAATGGCAAAACTGTTTTTGCCGAATTTTGCAGCGTCGTATAAAAATGTGGTATGACCTTTAAGTGCACCTGTTTCCTTCTCCAATGCAGATATTTTAATTTTTCTTGGGGGTATGATCTTTTCTCAATAAAATGAGCCGAAATGCGCTATTGAACAGCACATTGTAACTCTTTCTATTGAGTTGTTTTCTCTTATTGCGCCTCCTAATGAATGCAGAAATCTTTTCCAATGTAGACCCCCCAGATGAAGTCCTCGACCGAAAAGTTATAGGTCAGACTGACTTCGGTCGTGGACAGGGGCTCAGACCGAAAGTCGGGACCTTTTGTTTTGGGTCGAAAACCTCATCCTGGCTCCTAATCACTTGTATCCTATTCCATCCATGGCTATTTTACCAGAATGGGGGTCTAATTTTAATACTCACATTTTAATCGATGAGTCTATATCTCTTTGTAAAAGTTTCTACTTTGCAAAAAATTACAGGTATTTATGTAAAATCCCACCTACACAACTCCAACTGCAATTACAAACATTCAAGGACTTTAACTGTTTGTCTTCAGAATCTCGGCCTAGCGTGTTTATCACTGCCCCAAAGCGCAACTGAGTTTGTCATTCATTCTGTTAAGCTGATATACCAGCTGGTGGTTAGCTAGAGCATACTTGTTGATAAATTATTGTTTCAGGTTAAAATAGGAAAACTACATCTAAAATGCTCGTAAAAAGTAAAAAGGAAACATTTGCAAAAAGACCTTTCATTTTGACTGTTTTCTGACTGATAGAGAATCCTGTGTCAATACGCATTAATTGACCCCTTTTGAATATTGTTACAGTATCACTTGGCAAAAATCTGGACACCAATGGAATCCATGATTTGACGCGCCATTTCATTTGGAGAAAGAGATCTCCAGTTTTTCCAAGAAACTTGTCAACGAAAGGCCCAGACTCCTCTGCAAATGCGGATTCATGTTTGAACCTCATTTTGAGAACTTCTTTAATGAGTTCGCGGTTTCCTAAAATGATCAGGTCGGTACTTACCTCTCTTTATCGCAAAAAATTGAACTGACAATGAACTTAGTCAATCAATGTATTCATGATCAACAATAATGACAATTAAACGCTACGGTACCAAAAAAATACGTACACCAGTAGTAAATAATAAGAGCGTTAAGAGCGGGGGGGGGGTATTCATGCGACACTAAACATGGGAATAAAGGGAGGGAGTGATCATGAGTGGGCATTCCTAGGATCTTGAGTATGTGATTTCAGGAGGTCATGCTGAAAGGGTGATCCTGTGATACTTAAACATGGGAATATAGGGGGTGATTTTAATTGGGTCTTTTACGATACTTAAACATGGGAATATAGGGGGTTTTTAAATGGGTATTTTTTACGATACTTAAACATGGGAATATATGGGGTTATTTCAAGCGGGTATTTTTACGATGAATAAACATGGGATTAAACGGGATTATCCTAAGCGGGCATAACAGTATAGGGTTGGAAGGATGGGGGGTGATCGTAAACGGGTCATCGTTGAAAACCATTGAAATAGGTTTGGTTGGATTTAATTGCAATTTCTTTCTCAATATTTTTTTGTTTTCTATGTATCTACCTATTTGCTTAACAACAAAAATTGGGTGATTAGGCTTCAGGTGTCATTTCACAAGGAGCGCTCAATGGCAACGATTGCAACGTTAGATTTGAAAAGTATTCACGAGCTATATCTTGAAGTGAAAAAAGAATATTCAGGGTATAGTGAAAGGTATCTGTATTTCTTAGCTACTTGTTTTTACCTGGATCCTGATCTGAATTTGGATATTGCTTTGAAGTTAAAACCCTATGGTGGTCTCATTGGCATTGACAATTCTACACTTGACAAATATTTCAAATCATACAAAATTTTAAGATTGCATGCTAATCTCCATGACGCTTACGGTTTTGTCTTTGAACACAGCGAAAAAGGACCGGGTTATTCTTACGTCTTGCCCTGTCCAGTCACAAATGAGTATCTCGGTCACGTGACAGGCATAGCTTTCTGCCTCTATGTGAAAACTTTTAAGAAAAATTTGTTCAGTTTATTGGAATGTTGAAACTGCGACCAGTTGTTCTTGATATTGAAGGCTTTCGACATAAAAAATCGGGTTTTATAATCAAAGAATTTTCTGTATGTACTCATAATTACAGCGATACAGTTTCTTTCCGACCCCCAAGTTCCTTCAATATACTTTCCTCAAGTGAACAAAAATTTTACCAGTGGGTTTCAAAATTTCTTCATGACTTGGCTTGGGAGAGCGGAGATTACCCCAAATGCTATTTGCAGCAAATTATTCAAAGCATCAAACTTCGTTTTCCCTGTGCCGATTTTTATGCAAAAGGAACTGAAAAAGCGGACACTTTGAAGAAGTTACTTCAAAACGACGTTATCAATTTGAAGACGTTGTTATGTCCAAAGGTTGAAAGCCTAAAATTATATCGCGACATACCAATTTGTGATCTACATGCAGTAAGTTGTCCCAAACGACAACGAAGCAGACACTGTGCTACTAAGAACCCCAAATTGTTTTACCAGTAGCTGACGAATGAGTCGTCGTTTGGAAAAATCAACTACATCTCTCCTTCAAGTGAATTTGTCTCAAAGTTTGACAGTTTACGGTTACATAACGGCTGAAGACCAGCTAACCGTTACATTTGTTAAAGAAGAAATAGTTGATACTCGTGGTCAAACTGTGCTAAGGAAGCAACAAGTTACCTGTACTGACACAAAAATAGAAACACTGAAAAAGTACCTTTAACTCTTGGAGTATTTCAAATTATACCATGTCTGTGCAAGAGAAAGCGCGAAGACTGAAACTAACCCCTTTACCTATGCCCAAGCATGCAGTACCAGTTCAGATATCTCCAACAGATGAAAGTCTTCCGGCTGAAATCAAGGAGCGCATCAGAGACAGCAACGTAGAGTCAGTTGTGTTTAGAGATAAAACTGACAATGTGAATGCAAACTATACTATTGCCTACCAAAAAACTGATAAAAATTCGCAATTTGTTTGTTATGAAATTTTTATTGTCAATTAAATTTGCATGAGCCTGACCTTCAATTGATTGTTTAATTTGAAAAACTGTTTCAAATGAACCAACCCGAGAACAACATTGACGCTGGGGGAGCTATAACTGACTTAGTTTTTGACGAAAATCACCAAGAAATCCGATCTTGGCGGTTTTGTAACTCTAGAGTTCCAAGATCTGAGGTCGTTTATTTTACGCAAATTTTCATAATGCTTTTTCTTATAGGGGTTTCTTTAGTCAAATTGGTGTTTTTTAAACTCGATTGTGAAGAATCAACATTCTGGTTTTCACTCCTCTCGTGCACAGTTGGATACGCTCTACCTAACCCGAAACTATGAACAAAATAATTTCAACTACCGATAGACTTTTTATGGCTGTTTGTGGCCCGTCATGTTGTCGAAAAACAGAATTGATTTTCAAAATGTTACTTCAAAACGCCTTCTCACCCAAGTTTGAATCAACATTCTATTTCTACCAGCATGACCAACCTAAATTTCAGTTCATTGAGAGAAAAATAAACATACAATTTAAAAAATTTTCCAGTTTTGAGCAAATATCAGAACTAGATGATCGTTTTTTGGTATTTGACGATTCATGTGAAGAAATTTGTAATGATAAAGACTTTTCTAAATTAGCGGTCATAAAAAAATCAGTGTGATTTACGTGAAGCACAACTTATTTCAACAGAGCAAATGGTCCAGAAGGATTGATTTTAATACAACAAACATTGTTTAATTTAAATCGCCCCGTGATGTTCAACAAATTGGTTTAATTGATCGACAACTCAACAACACACAATTTTTGAGAGAAAGTTACGAGTTAGCAACAAAGAAACCTTTTGGTCATTTATTAATTAATCTAGACCCAAAAACAACTTCAGACACATTACGTTACTCTTCTAATATTGTGCCTCCAGGCCCCTCAGTTTTTTACTTACCTTCAGCAAAAGCTGTTATTACAAATCTAACCGATGAAAGAGAAAGAAGTATGTATGCTTCAGCAAATGCTACAAGTATCGGATATCAAGCTAAAAAATTAATCAAGTCAGCTACTAAAAAATTTATTTATTTTCTTTGAGAATGCTTCCTGAACGTTGTTAATGGTAACGTTCCCATTAAGAAAAACTTGATAAAAACCGAAGAAAGTTCATTCAGAAAAATTTTATCTAAACAGACAAGTTTGAAGGCAAAAAAGAAATTTTTTGTAAGAGAAATAGAACTCATAGAAACGGTTAGCTTTGCTTGTTATCTTTACCTGAAAAAACAATAACGCATGCAGAAGAATTCGTTCTGATTCCGAAGCGATTTTTCATGTCAAAACAACCATTAAAAAGCGAAATTCTTGACAACCCTGCCTATAGAAACATAGCAGCTCAGCTAACACTCATGCAAAGAAATATGCCAACGGCAGCGTAGAAAGGGCAGATGGAGTAGTTCAAACAGCGCCAGTGTTAAGTGAGCGGGAAAAAGAAGTAGAAGGACCCGAAAAAATGGACTCGATTAGTGATGACAGCGATATTGATCTAGTTGTCACAAAGAAATCGGAAAGTTCCCCCGCAACTTTTGAATCAATAATGGCATTAGTGAAACTGAAAGAAAAAGACAAAATCCAACGTGCAGAAATCTTGCCTGATCTTATCCTCCAATCAGAAGCAGTAACAATTGGTGAGGAAAGCAAGGTACTGTACATCAATCAAGAACCAACAAGTGTACAAGTCTCCAAACTTTTGCATGATCTACAACAACCTACTAAAAAAATTGATCAATCAGAATACTCCCAAATTTTAAATGTTCTCCCGATTGAGCCTGAACTTGTTGCAAACACTTACGCCAAGCAAATCCTATGAAAGTGAACAAGAATTCCTCCCAACCCAACAAAATCCACAATCAGGAAGTGGTAATCCAAAACGGGCCACAACAGGAAAAAATGACAAAATCAATAAGACAAACAAAAAGAGAGCAAACCAAAAAAATGGGATCCCTGCTTCTTCTGAGATAAAAACATTGGAGCACCTTTATTCAAAAGGCCCTGCTTCTTTTGGTAGCCCAAAGCGACTTCATACACAAAGCAAAATGTCAATGGCTAAAGTGAGGTCATATTCAGAAACAAAACCGTCCTTCACAAAATACCGCTCAATTCGTTTAAAGTTCCCAAGACTAAGAGTCATTGTAAAGGACATTAATGAAATTTGGCCTCTGGATTTAGCCCATGTTGATAAACGTGCAAAGTACAATCGAGATGTCAAATACCTTTCGGTAGCAGTTGACTGTCTGTCACGATACCTAAGAAAGGAACCAATGAAAACGAAATATGCGACAGAGGCAGCCCAAGCATTCAAAAAAATGATCAAGTACAAACAACCATTAAAGGTATGGGTTGACGATGGTAAAGAGTTTCTTGGAGCTTTCGAAAGCTTGTGTGAGAAAAGAGGGATTCATTTATATAGCACCTTTAGTGAAAAAAAGTCTGCGTTTGCAGAGAGAAACATTCGCTCGCTAAAAATTTTCATCTACAGATACCTTGAAGAAAAATGGACTTACTCTTATATTGATAAATTGGGTTAGTTTGTGAACACAATTAGTTCACGTGTTAACCGGGTCACCAAACTTGCCCCCAATAAAGTTACAAAGAAATATGCCCCAAGACTGGTCTCCCTAAGTGCTCAATTAAGTATCCTTCAAAAACCCAAGTTTTATATCGGAGACTTTGTTGGAATTGTCAAAAAGGACAAAGCGTTCAGAAAAGGATACAAACAATCCTTTACTGACGAGGTATTTGAGATTATAGATATTCCAACGTTGTCACCGCCAACCTACTCTATTATTGGCGCAAACAAAGCAAAAATAGAGGGTAAATTCTATCAGACAGAATTACAACTGGTTCGTGAACACAGCAAATAAATTGGCGCGCAATCAATTTGAAGATGAGTTCACAGTTTATGTTATATCGTCTGCATCGATGCAAATATTCAAATCAAACACTCTAGCGTCATTTAAAAACTTTCTTAATGATGAAATTCAACTTTCTGGCGATTGGGGGGTAGCGTTAAGTGAAATTTTTTTTCCAACAAAAATTGAAAACGTTGTGGAGGGGGAATTTATTGCTTTCAGCTTGAAAGAATATGAAGAAGCTACGAAAAAGGCTGCAGAAGCCAATGTTATCTCACGACCATACAATGGATCAAAATTAGGGTTTATTCCAGGGATACTTGACAACGTAAGTCAACTTCTAGCGTTAATTAGGCGTCCAGCCGGATTGCCTCACTTTTCCTTCAGAGAAATAAGAAATTCTGGAAAATACGAAATTTTGTACGGAAAACATGAAGGGATTACGTTTTTTTAAGCAAGGAAATTCCAAGTATCTTTGGTTTTGAGGGAGTTCCTGATGGCAATGGTATTCATATTGGCTATTAAATTAACACGACTGCAGATAAGTTAATGAAAAGTGACGAAACGAAAGCTCATTATGGAGAGCTACCAGCGGATCTGTTGGCTGGTAAACATTTGATATTTGTATATGCAAACATTATTGAATATCAGTAGGTGGGTGATGCCAAAGCGCCTTTTTTACGAGTCATTGATTCAAAACAGCGTTTAAAAAACGGTAGTGTGTGCGAAGTTGAGCCAACACATCGAATAGTTTTTTCGAACTTGGATTACAAAAAGCTAGTGACAAACACAATTCAGTCCATTTCTATTGAACTGCGAACAGAAACAGGTGACTTGGTTCCCTTCTCGGGAACAGGACAACTTCTCTTGACGTTACAATTCAAAAAGTTTTCAAGTTAAAATGGATTCATATTAAGCAAATCAAGCAACTTCTTTGCCGCATTTTTCTGGCCACTATCGACAATAAGGTAGTGGCTTTTGAGCTTTGGCTTCGGGCATTGGTCGTGTTGCTCTGCCCTTAGCACGTCGATTCATTCTACCGACTGCCAAACGTACTGGAAAGGAACTGTTGAAACAGAGTGTTCCAGAGCTACTGGACGTAGTAAGCAGTAAAAAATCTCCAAAGCAAGCGCTCAAAAACACAATTTCTAAAACAGTTAAAAAGCAGACTGGTGGATCACGAAAAAGAACATTACGACAACGTAGACTAAGAAGTTGGTCAAAGAGCTAATCCAAAAGGTCAACAGCAGTAACCAAACGGAAAAACATCAATTCCATTCGGAGGCCCCTAAAAAGAAGTCGGTCAGATTTTTTCGCCAAAGTTAAGATGATCTCTAATTTATTGCCAATAGAAGCAACTCACAGTTCTCCGGATTTATTTGAAAAACCAGCTCTCTTAGTAACGTTTGATGGAAGTTTCTGCTAAAAATTGGGACCTGTCTACAGTCCAAATGGACCTATGTTAGAGTTTGAAGTCTCTGGTGATCGGAATAATTTTATAGATTTACAAAAGATTTTTCTCGAAATCAAATGTAAAATTGTTCAGTTGTCTGGAGCTTATTTGAAACACGATGCAGGAGCTCCCACTGACAAAGCGAAAACTGATGCTCCATACTTTTGCAAAAATGTGTTACATTCATTGTTTTCTGATTGTACGGTATCTGCTAATGGACTGAAAATATCAAATTCCAACGGAAACTGTGCGCACAAAAATTTTACCGAGACCGAATTTTCTCACGACAAGGACGCAAAAAACACATGGCTAGCATGTCAAGGCTACTCATTCGAAGAAAACCCGGCTACGTTATCGACAACAGAAATTGACAGGAGGAAAGAATTAGTTAAAAAATCAGCCGAATGCGCTTTTTATGGAAAAGTTGCCGTTGACTTCTTTACCTGTGATCGAAATCTGCTTAGCGGTGTTACGCTTCGCATTGCCTTCCGACACTCTATTGATGATTTTGTCATCATGTCCGATGACCCTGCAAAACATTACAAGGTAGAAATTTTAGAGGCCAATTTGTATGTAGTCACGATCTTATCCCTACTCCGAAACCTTAACAAAAACGTTTTTGGCTTCAGCTGGTCTTCATAGTTGGAAGCAAGAGGATATTTTCTCGCGGGAACCAATCCGCAGACTTGCAATTTGTTTAAACACTAACGAAGCTTTCTTAGGCGATAACAGACTCAACCCAGTTCATTATCGGAAATTTGGTCTCGAACAAATATATGTTTATCGCAACGGACTGCCTGTAGCGGATAGTCCAATATCAACAGATGACGATAAACGTCTTTTTTTAAACACAATATCCGACTTGGCTTTTATTGACAACGGTCATGGAATTAAACTGAGCGAGTATCCCAGCCATTTCCTTATGGTTTTTGACTTAACCAGCACGCAACAAGCTTCCCATAATTTTATTCATCCCGAGCTGACAAACAGTTCAATAACCGTTGAGCTTAACTTCTCAGCGGCTCTTCCAAACAACATTGAAATTTTTATAATTGACGAAAAAACCAGTACAATTTAGGTTGACAGTGCACGACGTGTGTCGAAAAACCATATACTGACAAACTAATGAACGAAGACGAAGTAGGTGATTTAATTCAGCACTGCAAGCTACTGAAGCACAAATTTCTGGGTGTCTTTGCAGCAAACAATTTCCCTAAAATTTTGCAATCAAATTCATTTATAATAGTCAATGCATCAACGTCTGATAATGCTGGAACACATTGGCTCCTATTATGCGTCAAAAACAAGACGCCGATTTTTGCCGATCCCCTGGGGCAACCAATATTGTTCTATAAGGATGTATATCGAAGACTGGTTTCTACCCAATGAGACGTTCAGCTATGTCAAGTTCTAGAAAACCAGCCCATTCAAAGTCGTGGACTATTTTGTATTTATATTGCTCATATTATTTTCAGTTTTCAGCCCATTGTTAAATGCACTGATAATGATTTGATACGGTTTCCTCTTCATATGATGATGATCTAACACTACTAATGTTTGAAGTAAGTGTTTGACGTAAAGTTTCACTACTGAAATTATCTGTTTGAGTTTGTTTGCCCGGCGAAATCATGTTGTGCAATGACTTCTGCACCACCGTTGTTTTCACTGACTTGACAACATTTTCATTATTTTTGTTGGAGTTTCCAGTAGTTTTGGTCTGGAGGAGTTGCTGTTGTGATGATCAGGTTTTTCTTCGTTTTAATGTTGAAATCAACCGCTAATTTCAATTTAAAAAAGACATCGCCTTTTGTCTCCAAATCGGTTGCTGATGAAAACAAGTATCGAAAAGTTGTGAAAAGAAAAGATACGGGGAAAGCTTTGTTTTGCTTAAAAATGTCATCGTAAGTTGTTGCTGTCTGTTTCTGATGTTTAGATTTTGTTGTTGTTGTCAACTGACAAAATGCTGAATCAAAATGAGAACACACTGCAAAAGTTTTCACGCTTGACAAATTAATTTTTTAATTAGTGACTAAAAATTTGAAGTGCTTCTGAAACAGTTTGAAGTAACTAGGTGAACGCTCAAACATTGCTTCAACCATGACTTTTACGTTGAGCTTATTTTCAATTTTTTAGCAGGAGAAGGTCCGTCAGTCTTCAATTTTGATTCTGCTTCTTGTGAACTGATTGGAACAATTTCCCTAATTTTTGGTGCTTTTTTTAATAAGTTTGTCAAATTCTTCGGTAGTCCATGAGAGACGTTGTTGAAATTCGCAATTGTCGTCATTTTTCGTGAATAGTTTCAGAAACACATATAAAAGAAACACATACAAAGAAAGTTCAAAGATCAAATTGATAAGAAGACATAAAACAGGTATCAGAAAATTTGGGGTCATAAGAATACATGTAGAAAAACTACTATTCTATAAAGCCCTTGTTTGTTTTGCACGTGCAGTAAACATATTTGTTTCATGAAACTTTATTACTATTAAGGTCAGAGATCAATTTGATAAGAGGCTATAAAGTTTACATTTACGTAGTAGGAAAAGTGGGCAAAAAAAGGAAAATTCAAAACATATGTAGAAAATACTATTCATAAAACAGCATAAACCTAAACATGGGACATATAAGTATATATGTCGTTAAACGTTGGTTTTCTGGTGCACAGATAACAGCTAACTTCAATAAGTTTGTCTTCCTGTGGGTAATATGCAAGGGATCAAAATCGTAGATAATTGATTGAAAACAAATTTGAACTAAGGGAACCATATAATCAATTTAGTTATAACACTTGAGACCATTTTCCTCAGAAGTTAAAGTTGCTCTCTCTCTCTCAATCTTTCTTTATCTGATTTCTGTTGCTTGTTTAAACAATTCTTCAAACTTCAAAACTTCAGAATGTCTTTTTACATGATCTCTTATTCTGACGAGTCCTGGCAAAAAACTATAGTATATCAGACCATGTACGAAAATTATGTTGTTTTTAAATTATGTTGTTTCAACAGTACAAAGACATTTCTATGAAAAATTGGATTAAATCAGACCGCTTCATTATACCAAAATCAATTATCGATTTTGTTGCTACTTTGCCGGGAAAAAGGTTACCTACTCATGGAAGTGTTATAACTTCTGGTGGTATAGTGATACCACAAAAACTGCAGTCGTGTGAGCCTCAAGACATTGCAACATTGCCCGATGAGACAAAGCAACTTCTCTGCAAGTACGATTGCGATTGCGTGCAACTATTCGAAAACCAACTTGGAGCTCAAAATGCTCGTGACAATTTAGCCAGTCTTTGGGGCATTCAATTGTCGCCCACATCACCAGCAAGTTCTTCAGGACAAAGCTTACTGACAACTCCGCTGAGTGACCCTAGCGCTACAACAACGCCTCATAGCAAAAGCCCGTCATTTTTTGAAGCACTCAGTAGAGATCAAGTTCCTTGGATATTTGGAACTGGACAGACAAGCCAGGAAACACCCGATACTACAATGTTTTCAGAGGCAAATTTTAAATCGCCAAAAACACCAGTTCTAGAGAGCGATGGAGAAGACAAGACTATCACACCAAACAATTTGAAGACGCCTAAAGTATGCAGAGCACCTAAAAAAAGAAAGTCGGACACTTCTCTGTCGGTGCTTTTTGAAGACTAGACTTTTCATCAGCATCACTTGCTCTGCTTAAATATAGAGCTTCCCATAATTTATTTCTCTTGTGTGTTTGTATGTAAGCGTTTATTTGATGTTTATACATGAAAATTTTGCAAAGATTTCAAGTTTTTTCAAATTGAACATGTTTGAACTTGTTCTGTCTTTTAAATTATCCCATAAGCAAGAACCTAGAAGAGTTTTAGCCAATGGAAATTACGCTTAAAACTTAAGTATCAACTTTTGTTTAACTATACTCCTTCATGGAGTGCTTTGACTTGGATTTTACAAAGTTTTTCAACGTACAAACAGTAAAAATTAGTTGCTTCAGCATATTAAAAAAAACAAGAAAAACAAAATTTTTAACAGTTTTTCTCTGGTTACGCAATACATTGCATATAGTTCTTCGTTTGCAGTGTTGAATAGCAGCTAATTTTATCAACTTATCCCTAATAAGCACTATTGTAAAACTAAATAAAAAAAATTTCACAAAAAAAAAATTTCTTGGAATGAAAAACCAGCAATTCGTCATAAGATTTTTAAAATTTCTTTGGATGCAAACGATAGGTGTCTTGATATAAAAGGTAACAATGCTAATAACTCGCTTTGAAAAAAAACTGAATGAAAAGCCACTAAAAATAATTTAAAAGAGCCAAAAAAATGTAAAATTCAGGCTGAAACTTTGACGTTGTACTAATTATACATCAAATGACAAGGCTAAACTATTAAAAATATGGTAAAAGAAGGATTTGGTATCATCAACTAATTGCCAACCGGCTGTTCCCATGCTAAAAAAGAAGATGTTTGAGAAAATATTTTTGAGAAAAACTTTAAAAAACGCAATTTTTTGCTATTTTTTTTAACATATTAACAGTAACTTTTGACCCCAAAAAAAGTGGGCTCCAAAAAATAGTTGGGATGAAAAGGAGTGTTTCATTGGCATCCGCAGACAATGAGCTAAAAAACTCTCATCACACTCGTCAAATTTAGACAAATAATTAATGAGTTAATTAGCCTTAATTAAGAGCTAATTAGTGCTTAATTAGCCTAATTACTAATTAACAAAAAATTTGATATTTTTGCAGATTTTTAATGCCCTCGCTATGCTTGACAAGTTTGCTCATAAGCATCGAGGTCGAAAAACTGCTCCTTAACCGATTTCCAAAACATCTGGCCATTCATGTCCCATTAACATCTGGCATTAATTAGAACACCAACTACCTGATAAAAAGGAGTTAGGACCCTGTTTTTCGCAGTTTTGCACTCCCCGGCGGCATCATGTGAAGTTCTATTCTGAGACCTGTCATCGAAAAATGCGTTTAAAGAAGAAACATGTGTAACTGTCATGTAATTTTCATGTTTTGACAATTTACGACTTGATTAACAGAAAAAAACTAAATTTTTTCTGATGATGTTGGAGCAATTTTTTCAACGGAGCCCTACGTTTCATGACGCCACAAGCATTTTTCATTCCCACAACTTTTGCGTAGCGTTGCTGTAGCATCCACTTTCAGAAAGTAGTCAAACAACGCCCTCATATGGGATTTTATTCAAAAAGAACATGTTTAATTGCAAACCAATTACATTTTTTGCATTTAAAAAGTCATCGCATTCTGTCTATCGGTTGCCCGCTCACCTATTCTCATGGTATCTAGAGAAATAAATTGAAAAAAAAATAGCTTTAAGATATAAAACTTTACAAAAATTTGAAATAAAATAAGCCCCGCCAAAACCGAAAACCATGTTGCAGTATTTTAAAATTTCAAATTTGGCGCGCAAAGTATTCCATGGTCTACATTTCGGTAAAAACCGAGAAAACATTATCTGTTCTTTCGTCTCTCAAGTTGAATTGTTATTGTTCAAGCAAAAGCTTTTGTTGCTACCCAAATTACAAAACTCAAAAATGGTGTACCTTTGCCGTTATTGCGATTCTGCACTCAGTACAGCTAGCAATCGGACTAGACATGAACATCATTTCCACCCGGATGAACGTGGTTTACCCACTTACCGGCGTTCATTATGCGAATTTACTTCGTGAAAAATCTCGAATCTCGAGCAGCACATGAGGACCGAACACTCGCGATTCCTCAACTGTTGCCGCAGTTGTCATCTTGGGCTTAATGACTCTCACTTGTATGCTCAGTATATGAATTCTGTGCACTCTCTACCCGTTTTTGGCGAGGAGTTTGAACCAAGAGATACGCCGACGGAGAGTGCGTTCAACGGTCTCCTGCGAACCTTTGAAACAACTGACGCAGATGAAGCACGTGATCTTGAAACCTTCATGCGTGCTCAAAAACCCAGAATCGACAGCCTCATAAATGAGCAGTTATGCCATGGGCCACAAAAGGTTCAGTTGTGTGCAAAACAACAGCTGATAAAGTACCATAACGACCCGCCTGATAATGCAGAAGGTGAGCACATCGAAATATACGCCAACTCACTTATGACTCCAGTCTATGCAAACGGTCTCACGATTACAGCCTACTGGGGATTGGTCGAAAAAATGATGAGCGTTTTAACGACATTTGCTTCGATGGGTAGTGGATGGGTACTGGAAAAAGTGTTGAAAGTTGATGTGAAATTCGCACGTTTCAGACCAATTCGCGGCTCGTCCTATATTGCATTGCCTACTAAAATTGCCAATTGTCGCTGTCTGCTCGACATTAGAAATCATGGCGACCAGCAGTGCTTCAGATATTGCTAAGTAGCAGCATATCATCTACATCACGTAATAAGTCTGGACAGAGTTGATCAGAACTACCAAAATGCCGAAACATCCACAACCACTTACAATCAACCGGGAATTCATCAACCATTAGGTGAATTCGATATGCCTATGGGCTTCGAGGATATTCTCGAATTCGAAAAACTGAATGATGTTCCAATTAATGTGTTTGGCTACAATAACGGGCAACTTTTTCCACTCAAAATTTCGTCGCATGAATCTGAATTTGTAATGGATTTACTTTTGTTGTATGATGGCGATCATCACCACTATGTACTGATTACTGACCTTGTAAAAGTCGTTTGCTACGTACGACTTATTGACGTTCATTATTCTTATCAAATCTGTCGGAATTGTTTTTGGATATGTCGAGACGGCCTCGAAAGTTACAATGTGCACATGACTAACTGTGGCAACAACGCTCCCGCAGTTATCCACATGCCTTCAAGCAATCAAAATTCATACAACTTTACAAACCTCTCTGCAACTTGTTTCGTACCTTTAGTAATATACTTCGACTTTGAGTCCTTTCTCAGACCCGTGTCAGGATGCAGAGCAACTAGTAGCAGAGCATTTACACAAATAAAGGAGATTCATGAACCGTGTGGGTTTGCGTTAACAGTAATTGATCACCACTCTAGCAAACCAATTTTTTACCAAGTTTACAGTTCTGAGGACTGTATGGCTAATTTTGTGAAATTGCTACACAAGCTTGCAAGAGATATCCACAAGCAAAAGAGAAAATATCCGTTTTTCAAAGGCGACAGGAGAAGTTTGGACAAATCTCAAGCTACACAATGCTGGATTTGTGAGAAACCGTTTTCGAAAGTCGAAGATCAAGAAAACTCGATTGACTTAGACCATTCTCACTATAGCGGCAATTTTCTCGGGTGGGCGCATGAAAAGTGCAACCGAGCAAGGAGACACATCAATTTCACTCCCGTCGTAGGTTATAATACACAAAATTATGACCTACACCACATTTGCCTAGCTCTGAACAACTGTGAACCAACAACGACCATCAGCGTCATACCAGCCACGGACAAAAAATACATATCTATGACCTTTGGTGTGCTCATTGACACATTTTTTAACAAAAAAGGGACAACGGTGAAGGTGTATGAATATCTACGGTTCATCGACTCCTTTAAACTGATGAATAGCTCACTTGAAAAACTCCTGGAAATACTCCTGGAGAATCAATTTGCAATAATGAAGTCAATGTTTCCGACGGTCTCAGGTGAAAATATTCAGCTGCTAAAAAAGAAGGGCTACTATCCCTATTCGTATATGAGTAATCGTGCCAAGTTCTCTGACACACAACTACCACCACTAGAAAACTGGGAAACACCTTAGACGGTGGCAATGTGAAAAATACAGATAGTAATTTAGCTCATGCAGGCAGGATGTGTGAAATTCTTGGCTGTGGAACACTTCAAGATTACCACGACGCTTACTTAAAATTAGACTGTGCACTATTGGCCTGCGTCTGTGAATTTCACCGAGAATTGAGTTTTACTACCTATAAGTTGGACTGCATGAACTTTTTTACTTTACCCAATATGGCCAAAGAGGCTTCATTGAGGATCTGCAAAGCAAATGTCGAGTTACTGACAGAGCGAGAACATCTAGATATGATCGAGCCTGCAATCCGCGGGGGCGTCACATCTGTCTACGAAAACCGGCGCTTCATTGCTAATAACCAATACATTCCAAACTACAATAGCAAATAAGATCATCAATTCGGTTTCTGTGTTGATGCGAATAGCTTATACGGTGGAGTGATGCAACTTGAAAAACTCCCCCTCGCAGAGTTCGCATTCAAAACAGAAGTTACAATTCAAGAGGTCCTAGACACACCCGACAACGCCAGCGTGGGTTATTCTGTGGAGGTCGATCTTTCATACCCACCAGGATTGCATGACGATCACCGGGATTTCCCCCTGGCCCCTACCAAGGACATTGTTGAGGAGGAGTGGTTGGGAGAATATCAACTCAACTTAAAAGAGCAACACAACCTGCCCACATCAAAAGTGATGAAATTATTACAAACGTTTTCTGATAAAGAGAGATATGTGGTTCACTACAAACTGCTCAAACTGTATATTGAACTTGGACTTGTAATCAAAAAAGTGCATAGAGTGCTGCAGTTCCGCCAAGAAAGCTGGCTATCACCGTTTATTACGTTAAACAGTGAAAAACGACAAGTCGCAGCTAATAAGTTTGAGGAGAAATTTTACAAGTTAATGAACAACGCTGTATACGGCAAGAACTGTGAATCTAAGCGACGCCGCATTAAAATTACAATCACGCGTAATGCTGAACAAGTGCTGAACGTAGTGTCTAAGGTCAAGTTTGACCGCTACATGATATTTGGTGACAACATGGCTGCTTTGACGACACGCCCAAAATCTATCTTTTAGAACACTCCGACTATTGTGGGAGCCACTATCTTAGATTTGGCGAAATATCACATGTATTATTTCCGCTATCGGGTCATGCGTCCAAACTTCAATTGTCGCCAATTATATAGTGATACGGACAGCCTCTTATATTCTGTTCAAAGTCCAGACTTCTACAAGCATTTATCAGAAAAGCCGCAGTCAGTTCTGAGCCATTTCGATTTTTCAAACTACCCGACTGATCATTTCTTGTTTAATGCCTGTAACAAGAAAGTAGTCCTTAAATTTATGGATAATTTCGCCGGCGACTACATTACCGAATTCATCTGCTTAAAGCCAAAGCTATACTCCATTCTGTCAACAAGTAAGTTTGTTCTCTTTGAAATCAATAATAATAGTCTTACTATAAATATATATATAGTTGGTTAGTAAACATCTGGAACTTGTTAGTTTGTATTGTTATTATATAGAGGGTTAGTAATTAAAATAGCGCCTATTTTTTCTCATTTTCTTTCTATTTTTTCAGGTTGTATAAAACTCTCAGCAAAAGGGGTGATGAAGGCTGCGCAACTACATCTACGGCACGCAGACTTTGTGAATACCTGTCAGGCAACAGTGTACGTGCAGAGAACACCCGGATTGTTTCTGACCACCACTCGTTGAGCACAGTAACTGCAAAAAAAATCTGCTTGTCGGCGTTTGATAATAAACGCTACATACTACCCGATGGCATAAAAACCCTCCCTTTTGGCCACTATGAACTGGGCGATTATGCCATAGATGAAATAAATTGGAGCGACAACGATGTGGAGTGGGATTATGAAAATTCTGGCGATTTTAGTGACTTACAGCTTAGTTCAAGGCCTGAGTGGGATAACAGTTTCGTTGTGCCACAATCGTCTCCAAAAACCAACACCCAAAGCTCCCACACATGGCAGCCACCCAACCCTGGTTTTCTAGCTGCGGAGTTGATAAACGATTCGGATATTGAGAGCAATGATATGGTCGATTTTCATGCAAGTTGGGATGAAAACTCCAGTCCCGATAACCCGTTTATTAATTTTGAAGCAGAGGAAGCCAGTGAAAGTGAACCAGAAGAACCAGTGTTTAAAACTGCAAGGCGTTATTAGACCATGTAATTAAATTTAATAGCGCAGAAAAGCGCACGCAAAACTGAACAGGTCTTGATTTTGCATGGAGTTAGGTAGTTGGTTTTAATTTAAATTGATTGAGTGTTTTGAAAGCGCTAAGACTACTGAGAAAGCGGCAAGAAAGAAAGATTTGAATAAAGCGGAAAGGAAAGGTTTTTACATGTACAAACTATTCAATCCCTCCTAACCTAATTCCCACTCATGATCACTCCCTATATTCCCATGTTTAGTGTCGCATGAATACCCCCCCCCCGCTCTTAACGCTCTTATTATTTACTACTTACACCTAAATGTAACAATTTTTTGAGAAAACGTCAGAAACAGCAAATAAAGCCATATTTTCATTTCTA
Organism: Convolutriloba macropyga; assembly: GCF_964194025.1. Taxonomy (NCBI): domain Eukaryota; kingdom Metazoa; phylum Xenacoelomorpha; order Acoela; family Convolutidae; genus Convolutriloba; species Convolutriloba macropyga. The sequence goes on from NC_134475.1 coordinate 26,573,026, forward strand.
ATCAGTTCGCTACTAAACGAGTTAATATGCCTTAAGCGTTTTAGTGTCTTGTAGACTATCTGTATAGTTTTAATACATGTGTCTCTTCCAATTTTATTCAAAAATTCTATCACTTTCTAGATTATTCTAAGTGTCTGTTTTCGCAATCGCTGCTTCAAAATCACTCATACGTTTCCAATTGGATTTGGCCCAGACTATGTGCACGAAATTCCAGCACCTCCTTCTCAATTTTTTGAATAAATTGTTGACGATTATTGCTTTTTCTTCATAATTTCTCAAAATTTTTACATGAGCTAAAACGTTTAGCTTGTTTAGACATTGAAGATGTTTCTGTCCATTTAATTTTATTGCACCACAAACCATAAGAAAGCGCTTGTCGGTACTCTAATTAACAGATTTTGTGTTCCATTTCGTGGCCAAACTCGTAAACTCCCGTTTCCCGAGATGTGCACGCTAATCTTGTTAGATAACAATCATTGAGCCAAGAGAAGAAAGGTTTCTTGAGAGCAATTAAAAAATGAATTTAAGTGAAAGCAATTGCGTTCTCTCCATTGCATTTCTTGACAACACTAAAACATTTTTAAGATCTCATCTGAGTGTCCTTCGGTAAATGGTCTCATATCAGGAAAATGAATATAGGTCATTTTGATGCGCTCCAATAAAGTTAATTTAGGCGTTCGCCTGCTCCATTTCTCAGTATCTCTCATGTAAGTTTTTACACATTCTGTTCTGGATTTTGATCTCACGTTGAGCAGTTCAGTTTCACATATTTGTTCGAAAAATCTCGCATTTTGCAGCGTAACAGACAGGCAGGAAAAGAACAAAGCTGTACATAGTTGTTGCTATGATAGTTTTTACTATGAATTAGTTTGAAGAATCACCCAGCACCAGTTGGTCTTGGGACACAAACAATCGATGGCTTAAAATAATGCAAATTGACTAACACAATTGAGTCCTAACTTACAATAGTTACCTACCACCAGTTTATACTGCCCAAATGATTGAAAAGCACCCAAGCTATTGCAGTTCTGGATTATCACAAAGTAGAATTTAGATGTTTTTGGCGTTTTTAGGTATAGTATTTGTAATAAATAGTTGGATCGTTTGCCTGCTTTTATTATTCAGTTAGACTAGACTTAGTACAGGATTTGGTATATGCAGATGTGGCAGTAAATCTCGAGGGTATCGTTAAGGTAACATGTTATCAGCTTTATCGAGGAAAACTATTTGACTATTGCGCAATTAAAGAATGAAAGCTAGCATATTTCAGTGAGAGGCATCTAAAATTCAACATCCATACTGAGTCGCCCAAAAGTGGGGATACCTTATATAGTTGAACCAATTGTGCGCAGATCTTGCAGAATGATAGCTGAAGTATTAGCGCTTAAATCATGTGTCACCCAGAAAGAGGGGATTTTTATTCGTCAATTGGTTCCCTTCAACACACCCAATGAGAGAGAATTGGAAAAAAAATGTGTTGACGGAAAATATGAAAACAGCAATTGAAGAAATTTGTGAACTAAAAGGAGCACTTTAACAGAATTAATGGACTAAAAATTTAAATTATAAAAATAATGTTTAATCAAGTAATTTTCAGCTTTAAATATTATTTCAGGGATGAAAATTATTTTGAGAAAAGAGCACCTAGCTAATTATATGTAACAAAATTAAAACTCGACAGGTTCTTGATAACTTCACTTTTCCTCATCTATTATTAGTGATTTGAACAGATGCTTTCTATTATTTAAGTAACATACCTAGAACCACGGCTTCATCCAACACAGACCAGCTGAGAGGAGGCTGTGCCTTGGTGTGCATGTGGAAGTATTTGGGATCCGCCTTCTCCAGAAACAACTTGATGAACTCCAGCCTTCCCATTCTGAATGCCAAGTGAAGAGGAGACAGTCCGTGAATATCATGGATTTTTAGTGCTTCATTCAGCTTCTCCACATCGTTTTGCCACACTGTCTCTATTTTGTCCACGTTATTATCAAATACGTCTCTGATAGCAAATTATTGTTTCTTTATGACAGTTTCAAACAAATCAATATTTCTCTACATGACATGCCATATTTGAAATCTTGTTCACACAGCATAAGAAATGAACGTTTCTGACAGGTAGCCGTAGGGGGAAATGGTGGAACTTTTACGTTTTCTGACTGGTAAGATCGTTTTTGACCGTTTTTAAAATTGAAATCATAGTTTTTGATCGCTTAGGAAGTGACCGTTTCTGAGCAGTTCTTAAACTTAAGAAATGACCGTTTTTAACCCTTTTATTCCATGAAATCAACAATTTTGAGAACTTTCTGAAACTAAGAAATGATCGTTTTGAAAATTTTTCTAAAGCGCAGAAATGACCGTTAGTAACCATTTTTTATTGGCATTTTGACCGTTTTCAGCCTTTGCTCTAACAATGTCTGTTTCTGATAACAAAGAATCATGGAATTGCAAAAGTTGTGAAATATTTGAAACTTCTACGTACATAAAGGACTTAAATTGTCGGAAGTTGAAAAAAAAATCGAGAAATATCGACCAAAACTTTGGAATTTTTTTTTTCATTATGATAACAAAAACTTTTCCGGTTTGCATTTTGGTTTTAGAGGAGCCTTTATCACCTCAAACTCAATATACACTTGGCTGATGGTTTGTCGAAAAAATGGAACAATGCAACCTTTTTGATTTTCATTTTCTAGTATTTTGGTGGGAAAAATAATACTGAATATCTTGACCAAAAAAAGCAACGAGTTATTTTTAGTCACCAAATTTTATGTTCGCTTTTGTTTGGGAAAAGTGAAATCAAATTTTTTTTCTTCCCAAATATGCTACAATTTAAATGTTTGTACATCTCATGCTATCAACTGACATTGAAATGATGAAAACGATGAACCCAGGCCCAAAACCGATAATTTGATTAAGGCTTCCTGTTACTTGCAGAACAGAGTTTCAGACTATTCGCCATTATTTTTCCGCAATAAGTATCAGAACCTAAAAAACTAGACTGAAGTTTTCAAATTTTTGGCGAACAACGCCCATTATCAAGTCTCTCGCTGTAACTGAAACATGGCCGACCTAAAAGTTTTATTCTGAAAGCAACATTCTAACGGCTTCAAAAACTTTCATTGGACAAGCAGATCAATCAGAACGAGGGCTTCAAAGGGAAAAGGGGTAGAGAAGAAGTTTTTGATCCAAAAAAGTTACAACCGGTTTTTGGTCAAATTTTGTATCAGTTGAGTGACATATTTTCGAATGCGTTTGGGTTCAAAGAAGTGAACATCTGAATAATATACTATTTGCTAACGAAAAACTTTTTCTAATGCCAGAACAAACGTTTTCTAATGTCTTGGGGTCTATTTCATTTATCAATTTTTTTAATCGAACTATGAGGGGCATATACTGTAACGTACAGCCTTATTTTGCTAGGAAATTTTAACTCGAACTATATGAATAATACAGAAAAAGGTAAAGTAGACATCGTTGGGTCAAATTCAGGACTAGAATTTTTTAACATCAGTGATGTAGTCAGATGTACTGAAAGAATTTTTACGGTAATTGATCACTGTTTCATTTGAAAATACCACATTTTCGAACAACTCCTTCTAACAGCGACCAATTTCTTGTAATCTTGATACTCAAACCTTGCAATGTGAGTGATAACGTGCTAAAGACAAGAAATTTGAGACTTCTTTAAAGCTCTAAACTTGTAAGAGATTTTGCTCCTGCAGAGTGGTGGAAAATGTAACAATGTGGTAACGATAATGTTATGTTTGGATCATTAATCAATAGTTCTGAGAAAATTGTTGAAAATGCGTACCCAACCACAACATTAGGTGATCGAAATTTTAATATCTCTATAGCACTCAGACCATGACTAACACAAGTATTGAGGAACTTGATTTTTCATTGAAAACATGGAAAAAAACGTGACATTGAGACGTACAAAGAATATAGGCGTTGACGAAAAACATAAAAAGGGACTAAGAGAGGCGCACAGCAATTACTGCATCAATTTTTTTTCACTGCCACCAACAAGTAAAGAACAGTGGCGTCTAATATAGAGGAAGTAGTACAACTGCAAAAGAAAAGTATGAAGTTTGGTCCAATCAGATTAGATTGGATTGTGAATGTTCAGACCTGGCATACAATTACTCTGATAAATAAATTTATTCAAGATGCAAATAGAGAAGATTTCTGTTCAGTTATGTAGTCACAGGACGATAAAAAAGCAGCGACACATAGTGAAATAATGGTTCCTCTCATAAAATCATGCTAACGTTGCTATAAGCGTACATCTACCGTGCGCATTAAATGAGTGCACTAGGGGGGAATTTTCCTACCAAAGCGAAACAAGCCGTCACATATTATGTTGAATAATTTAATTTTTCCCGGAAGAAAAGAAAGGCTGTTTTTGTTTCTTGCTAGCCGCAGACAAAAAATAGAATTTAATGGCCTCTTCGCTGATCGAAAAAGTGTGAATCACGGTGCGCCATAGAGAACTGTTTTAGGAGGGCTCATTTTTCTTTTTATATGTGAACAATTCTTCAACTGACAAACACCAACGAGAAAGTAATTCAGTCTGCTAAGGTCATTAGCTTTGTCTGATGTGGAAAGGAAAGTAATTTACCTGGAAGAGTGAACGAAATCTTGCAGAAAACAGAAGAATATTTAGAGGTGTCCAAACTTACTTTGAATACAAATTAAACCAATTTCATTTTTTTCCCGCAACGGTCCCAATTTGGGATCTTTTTCTAGTAAAAATGAAGGTTTCACAGCAAAAAAAAGTTGCAGATACCTTGATATTTAAATTGACAGCAAGCATATTTTTGATGAGCAGCTGAATGAAAGGTAAAAAGAAAAGCCCAGGCTATACAATCAATATACATAACAAGAAATTACATTTGTCTGTTGAAATCACGTGTGCTTTCACGCTGATAATCTTTTTAAAAAATTATCTGAAAAGAATCTGCAAAGCATTATTCGCAAGATTTACTGAAGTATAAAGATGTGCTTCTTAAGTAAAAATATGACAGTGCACAAGATCTGCTGTTCTAAACCAAAATCTTACATACTGAGCTCATAATATCAAAAATGTTCGTAATAAATTTCCATTATGACATAATCAAACCATAAAATTTCACGGGTATATGAGTCTCCTCCAGAAAAACGTCTGGACCAAAAAATGTCTCCGAAATAACGTCTCCAAAAACATTTATAGTTCGAAACCAACTTTGGATAGTCAATGCATACAAAATTGGACTGAAATACCACAATGGCTTCGGTAATAAAGAAATGAAGAAATAATTAAGAAAATGCTCAATGAGTTTTTCGGTCTCAAAGCAATTCCTTCTTTCGATTAGAGACATGGGAGCTTTCAAATGTGATTTATATTTTTAGGAAGAAAAATTTTTCGAAGAAATTCATTTAATGTAACTTCTTAACGCAATTGATTGATGTTTTTAAATGTGGGCTTGAATGAGTTGGAGTATTGCTTTGTTGCAAGTACATTTAGTGGCATGTTTATATTTTCAATTTACTTGTTTTAAAAAAATCTAAATTTTAACTCCGTTAAGTATCTCTTATGCCAACTTAGAGATTGAAATTGTTAATTTATGAACTGAAGATATCAATTTTTAAAATTCTAGGCCGATCTTTGAAGATAAGTTATTCACCCAAACCAGAGCGGGGGGGGGTTATCCGATTTCTTTGATAAAGATTACTCTTTTTTGGTTCAATTTGATACTATTATTATTAGGTATAATATTGAACACAAAAAAGAGTAAAAAAGAATATGGATTGAATGATGCCTCTTTTTTTAGCCGTGCCAGAGATGGTGGCTTTGGGTTTTCCGACTTTAACCCCACCCCCCCCCCCCCCTCAATTTAGTGGGCATATAAAGAAAAACGCAATACCGTAAATAGACCCTCAAGGAGACCACACTTTAGTGGGAACGCTATAATGGGAACGTCCCCCGCCTTTCGTACATGGTAGTTTAGATTTTATATTGCGAGCACGATGCTAATGATGCAAGTTTTAGCACGAACTACTGTCTACAGTAGATCTGAGGATAAAATTAATCAGGGACTTTGACATGGGTCCCCTATCAAACATAAAACAACTAAGCGTCGAATGAATTGCATTCGAACGACAAGCTGCTGGGGGGGGGGGTGTAGGGGCTTGCTACTTGAAGGGGGTAGGTATGCACGGGGGATTGGAAGATAGATGGGGGAGAGGTGGCGGGTTCTGGGGGCACAAATGGAAAAGATCCCCGTAACCTTATGGAAGTCAATGCCAGATAGAGCAAAAATAATCAAAAATTGAAAAAAACAGGCAAAAATCAAAAACTTTGGAAAGCAGTGACGCAAAACTAAGAAAAAATCATATCTACAGGCCAAATCCTTTAACTAAAGTGTCATGAATTTAAAACCGATAAAAAAAATTGGATTTATTCTGTTTTGCCCCCCTGCTTAGTGGGTTAATATGTTTCACGCCCCCAGGCTCACGTGCTATTTTTGACATAGTACCGTGCTATATAACAACATATAATTTGTAACTGTGCGCCGTGAAAACACTGGCGGCCGAAATAGAATAGATCCAAAATTTTCACAAATATTCACAAATTCACTTTAACCTTTTAGAAACAATTAGTACCCCATTGAATGAAAACGTTGGCACAAAAATTCACAAAACAGTTCACCATACTAGAAGGCCTATCAGAATTTAATATTTATGACCAACAAGAAAAACTACAACATTGAAGACGAAAAAATAAACTTTTTTCGAAAAGCAGGTGTAAGAATCTTAAAAACGGTTGCTATAAACTCAAGCGGACAATTTAATTCACCTATTATTCGATAACAACCGAGGAAAACTGCCAGGAGATTAAAATGATAAGAGAGCAGGATGTTTTCCGTTTGTTCCCGCCCTAGTATACTCCCCCCAGTTACGGAGCACGTGTCATTGCATATTAATTCATTATATAAAAAAGACAATTGCGTCTGGGGGTTGCAAATGATATGCAACCACTACGCTGGAGGCACAAACGGAAAATATCCAAAGAACAATATGAACAGCATAAACTAATAAAACAATAATTTGTAAAAATCTTGAAAAAACAAAAAACGGGATCTATTGTGTTTTGGGCCCCAGCTTAGTGAGCATAAGTTTTTTATGACCCCCGACGCCCGTGCTACTTTCTTATAGCATCGTGCTATATAACAACATATAAATTGTAAATTGGGGTCCCAAAAAACATTGAGTGGCCGAAACGGAATAGATCCAAAAAACGTTTAGGTCAAAGAAAAAATAACTGAAAACAAACGATCAGTGCGAATATTTGGCAACCGATGAGACTTGCCATTAAGGAGACAAATTGAGCAACAAAAAATGTCATACCGAAAAATTCAATGACATTTCTTGAAAAGAATGAAAGTCAAACTCCTAGAAAGAATTACTTTTGAACTGAGACAAAAATATTTATCAAAATAAATCATATTAGTTACCTATGAGACCTGTCCCTAATGAGGTTAAATGATAAGACAATAGTAAGTACAACAAATACTCTTGAAACTCAAAAGAATCATTAAATTATTATGAGAACAAATAGTGTTAAAGTCATAAAACAACTAGCCATACACTCAAACACCTAAATAGGTTCATTTATCCATCATTAGCAAGTAATTGTACTGCCATTAATGATACTTGGTGATAGGACAAGAAAAATAATAAAAAAGGAGCAGAAATCAATACTTCTATTAGATTTTATGACAACAAATAGTGTCAGTTTAAAAAAGATTAGTTCGTCGACGAGCTCAATCTGTTTCAAATAGGCGCCTTTAGAACACGTATGGGGTCTTTCCCATTATAGCCCCCCCCCCGCTTAGTGGTCAGAGAACCTATAGCCCCCCAATCATGGTGATTACACCATAATGGGGGGCTATAATTACATGGGGGGTATAATGGGAAAGACCCCACTTATGTGCCATATTAATAAATAGCCCCAAGCGAAGAAGCACTGAAAGTAACAATTAAATTTGTTCAAATACCAACTTTTCACTCCACTTTAAAGGTATTTGGGAAAAAAATCACGCTTCAAACTTACTGGCATTTTCGCTCACGTTACTACGCCAGCTTGGTTAAGATCACCACCAACCATGACTTCTGACTGACGTGAAACAGCCGACAAAAATGTGAACAGATCTTAAAAAAATAGAGAGCACACCAATACAATCCAAATACCTTGCATTGTAAAAAAACTTGTAGAATCCCAACACTCCTCTTTGAGTCGTAAAAAGACCAACAATAAATGCTTCAAACTTCATTCAAGAGCAATTAAATGTAGAATCGTTCCCACCATAACTCCTCAGCACCCCCTACCCCCGCCCACCGCTTAGCAGTATAGCCCCCCCCCCCCCCCCCCAGTACGACTAGTAAACCATAATGGGGCTATAGGGCTATAGTTTCTAATTTCATGGGAATGGGGCTATATGGTCCTACCTCTTCTCAAGTCATGTATACATGTATACCATTATTACTGCAAAAAATATTAATTTGTTGACACAAAGTTATGAAAACAAAAAGGTTGCTCAGGGGAACAAAACACAGATTTTAGCCGGGCTTCTCTACAGGAGGGGTTTTAGGTAAATGGGCAAATTGAAAAAAAACAATATGCAATCCTGTTCAGCTCGTATGGGTCTGCTTCAGATGGCTCTGCTGCTGCATTTTCAGCATTGGTCAAGTTGTTCCACCCTCTACTGGCCATAGATGTCACGTTCTTCCACAGTGTGGGAGTCTTCCTCTCCCCCTCCATTGACTCATCAACTTGCATACTGGACCCATTTGGCTGCTGCTGCTGCTCCTCATCACTAGAGCCTGGCTGACGGTGTGTTTCTTTGGCATCGTCAAAAAATCGCGAAGCCAGAGATTCTTTAGTGGGAACGTTACCCATGTTAAAGTAAAGTCAGAATGAATGTAGTAAGTTGCGGATTTGTCTAAAATAGCGGCTCTTTCCCATTATGCACCCCACACCCCTACGCCCCACACAGCTTGGTCAGCTGTAACGTTCAGCCCCCTTACCGTATTTTTACCATAATGGGGGTTATCAAGGGGCAATGACCAGAAGAACACTAATAGTTGAGTATATAATTGGAGGTCAGAATGTAACTTTTACGAGTTGGATTTTCCCACTGCACGCCTTCCCCTGCCTCCAAAAATAAAATCTCAATGGAGAGAATGAGCATCTAATCCAATTCGGATTCTCCCCATCAAAAAATACCCCGGCAATTTTAGTGTAAAAACAGAAAATGGTGCGGAGCTTAAGGGTTGTTTAGGTGAAAACCACCCCCCCCCCCACCCCACCACCAACCACCATCACCACTAGCGTATTTGTATTATAAGGGGCTATAATTACACTGAGGCTATATTGGGGGAAAAGACGAGGAAAGAGCCGACGAGGTGAGGTCCGTTAAGTTCTCAAATTCATTAACAGGATATCAATAATTTAGTTTTAGTTCAAATTTTGGTTTGTTTTTCTTTGTCTCTATTGTGAAAGAAGTCCTAGTTGTAAGTGAGTAGTTTGTGTGCACATAAATATGCACGTGTATGCACGTGCATCACTTTCACAATAGGTGATAATTTACCCTTCATCCATGATACGCGCTCAATTGAATGAAACATGTCAAACAATGCGGTTCTGTCCCTCATCATCCTTCAACGTTCACTGATTTGGGGGTTGGTGTAAGGGGTTATATAACCCCCCCCCCCCAGCTTAGGGGTTATATAACGCCTCCCATCCAAAAGATCCTAAAAATTGCATGGTAGCATGATGTCACATAACACCGCAATATGCAACGGGGGGTGGGGGGGGGGGGGGGGGGGTCATAGTCGGCACGGGGGGATGGTTCCAAAACGGAATATATTTGACATTCATCATACTTGGTCCGTGTATTTACTCAAAGGGGAGTCTTTCCCATTATACCCCAACTTAGAGGTCATATAACATAACCCATATAACGCGGAGGGAAAGAACCCATATTTTTACATAAACATTTCCTGTAAAATAGACCGTGCTCTGTAACTGGGGAATGCACAAATTACGGGATGGGTACAACCGGAAAAGATCCTATTTTTTAACATTTCCTTTACACGCAATGACAGCTGCCAAAGACAGCGAGCAACTGTATTTCTGTATTGAAACTACACTTGTGTCTCTCACTTCCCTTACAGCTTTGTGGTCATTTAAAGTTTTCAGGCCACCCAATTAACATTTGTATGCCAAAATTGTTGACAATAATTCGGGTGGCGGTCTTTATGGGAGAGTTGTTTCTATATCCAGTTTGCAGCTTTCGATTTGTAGATAAAACAAAAATCTAAATTGTTTGTTAGTACTCCATAATTTCAGGCTCTGCTGCTCCGTCTGAGAACCCACTCCAACTGATTCAGCTCGAATTGCGTACAAACAAAGCAAAGCAAGCAAAAAATAATAATAAATGACACTGATCAGTTATACAAAATAGATCTATTCATTATTATTGTCGTGTTCTATAAGACGAGTCGAAAGAACTCATTGAGTTTGAATTAAAATTGGTTCTGAAAATATAAAAATTGTAGGGTTACTTTATGGTGCTTGTCTATGCGAACTAAATCGAAATAAGGAGGCCTCGTAATGTGCGTTTGCACATAAAGTCCTAACTGCTTAACCACGTTTTTGACTTAATTGTCTATCAAATGAGGAAGAGATAGAAAATTTTCAAAAGTTCATATTTTGTTCGAAAATAATTGGTTTAATAATTTGGTTTATGCACAAACAACTATTTAAATTAAAGAATAACTCTTTATAGGGCCGATGATACCTGCCATTAAAGAGAGTAAGAGACGAGACAAACGACAAAATCAAATAAAGATACCAAGCATTAAATACGACGAAATCTCAATACATATCTATTTTTAAAAAACTTAATGCAAGAGTCAAAATAGCATCCAATTAAACCAAATTAAACCAATTGACTTGCATTTAAACAGAAAAGGCATGGCACGTGCCATTGTTCAGTACATTTAACAAGTAGACGACAGAAACAAAAAAGGGCAAATTCAAAAAACACGTTTGTACTATTTGAAAACAATTAATTTCAAAGTCACGAAAACCATTCGCTATCAACTGAAAAAATTGAACACATTCAATTATACTTACATACGAAATCATTGAAGACTATCGTTATCTAGAATATATAACGACTTCAAAAGAACAAGTTAAAAAAAATCAAGAACAAGTTCGAAAAGAAAAAGTCAACAAAATTTGCGAGGAAATGGTGTCCAAGTCTAAGAAACCATAATCCATTCACTAACCAAATATAATCAATTGCGTCTCAATTCAAGGCCACTAATGCAAAATCTGGCTGGTTATTATATTGTCATTGATCTGATAATCAGACAAGACAGCGAGAGAACGAAGAGCTCAAAAAATGGAAAATGTCCCAAAAAGGAACTATGAAATCTCAAAGTATCTACGACAAAACCCCTAAATTAATTCATGAAACAGCCAGACTGCTATAAGATTAATTGGAAAGATAATGCGACTTTTTTTACCGAGACTACGCTAAGAGGTGACAGAAAAAAGATTAAATGTGCCAAATCTCAAAATAATTGAACAAACTCTTCATAAACATAAGTTATAACCAAAAGTTTCCAACTGAAAATTAGTAAAAATCAAAACGTCTCACATACTTGGGAAGTCATTAGGTTTTGTCATTAGCGAGACTCAGTCTAAACACTACAAAGCAACAATGAAAACCGACAGAACTCAAAATGTTCACAATTTTTTTTAGCAAACGGTCAAACGGTGTTGAAGCAAAGAAAAGCAAAAGATTTTTGATGAAAAAATCGTGTAAATTTATTGATTCTCAATTGCACGCAATACTAACCTGTCAATAATTCAGCTTTCATTTGAAACCATTATTTTCTGTTATTAAGTTAAAACAAACAAATGTTATAAATATTGAAATGAAAGTACACAAGCCCATTTAAATCCGAAATAATTAATGGTTTCAGAAATTCCACAGTTCGACAACAAATTGTCTTGTTTTTGTTGGATTTCAATTGAAACAAAAAATAGTGGCAATTGTGACAAAAAGAGTTATTTTAACCAAAAAATCATATAAAAAATAAATATTGAATATTTTGTTATGCTTCGGGTTATATTAGCGGAAGATTTTTATGTATCAACTGAAATAATTGGATGGTTGCGTAAACAACTCCATAGATACCGAAACAGAGATTTGTTTGGTTCAACTTAGTGTTAGGATTCTAAATAGAAGATCAAATGCTGTTAAAACTCAAGTACACTTTAAAACTCATGGACATTTGTCGGAGATATTAAAACCATAAGCTTTACTCAGAAAACACAATATTTATTCACGGGACGTTATTTGCACATAAGATTTAGCTCGCAATAATTGAATTTTCAAATGATGGCAGACTTGCCTGTTGTTATGAAAATGTGCAAAGAATTACTTAAAAATGGAAGACCCATAGTATATTCCGAATCATTTTTCATTGCAGAAATCACTGAGTAGACTAAAATTGGCTGGGCTCAAGTGTTAGAAAACCCAATTGTTCCAAATAGTTGCCTAATAGTTTTTTAGCAAACAAAAGTCATGAAATAATAAAATTAAAAGCTTTTTTAAAAGGATTGACTTAAATTAGCGAAAGACCGGTAAAATGTCAGTTCTAGAACAATTTCTCAAACAAGAGGTAAAAACAGCAATTATGTGAATAAACGGAGACCGTGATAGCAGTGTTTACTGTATTACCATTCAAACTGGAAAAGTTGGCCAAATAGGCATTTTTGATGCAATTTCGTATGTTGAAAAGCTGATTTCTTAAAAGCCTAGACGAAATTTCCGCCAAAAACAGTTGTTTCAAACAATCAAGCAAATCCCTTTAAAAGTGAAACTAATGAATATTTTTTAACAATTTTGTCATGTATTTTGGATTAACAGATCAAAGTTTCAGCAAAAATTGCGAAAAATATGAACAAAACAACGGAAGTTAGTCTAATGTTCACAAAAGATGTTCTTAAGATGAAATTCTACGCTTTAAAGCTTTCTAATGATATTACTACAAATCTGTTCGACGAATATATCGATTGGCAAAAACTGACAGAACCAAAATCCCATTTGAGTATATGGTTTCGGCTCCACTAAAGTGGGTCGGGAGCAACAAAACTCAGATTAGCGCAAAATATTTCACATGCTCGGCATGTAAAAAGATTTTGGTTCCTGTATCCCGAGTTTTATTAGGTCTTTGTTACATGCAAAATATTCATCTTATTTATTTTTGGCACGCGGCACCAGAATAAACAATCAAAATTTTTGTTAGAAGTCAGTACGAACAAAATTCTCTAAAAAATTAGCGCAAGACTCAAAAATTCCGGGATTGCTGATTGCTGTAACAGATCTGAAAGGTTATTCATGTTATAATTTTGGCCCTGCAACGACAGACAGTCTAGTTCTTCAATATCTTGATGCCGGGCTGATTTAAGTTATAAGTTAAGCTTGCTCATAAGTGGACACATGGAGACTTAACCACCTATACCATTTTAAAATGAATTTACCTTGTTTTGAAATTACGACTGTCCGTCCTCTGATTGCCATTGTCCGTTGACTAATTAGAAAACAAGTGGACAAAAATTTCTCACCTTTCAGTGTTCACTTACTGCTAAATTAAACTGCACTGAATATGGAAATGACATTGAAGATAAGATAGAGATGTTATGGCCGTAAGATAAATCAATCAAGTCTTTCTTGCAAAAGCATACCATCAATAAACCGACATAAAATCTTAGTACCCCTAATAATGGAGCTTCTGCTGTAACACACTGTCGAAAATAAGATGTATCTTAAATCGAGCTCACTTGTGAGTTTTTATGAACCATAAAAGGTGTCTTATGGCAAGCAATTTGGCCAGCTTGAATGCAGCGTCATAATTTCGCTAACGCAAATCCACAGACCGACGCTAGCAAACTTTTATCAAAATGTTTGTCAGGAATCCATCACCTCTGTACTAGTGTTTAACTACCAAATTCAAAATGAATCCATTGCATTTTCAGGAACAATTGCAATTTTTGCTCCTATAAACAAGTTTTTCGTTTATATACTCTCCGAAATAAACAAATCTCTTCAGGAGCCCATCCAGGAGTAACTTTTTTCTTTGAAATTGATTTGTTTAAACAATGTTATGTCGCTGGTAAACAAATTCAATTCAATTTAACCACTCTTTACATTAATCTGTACGCAAGCGCCTGAGCTCAACCTATAAAACTCTTTTTGAGAAACCAACCCATACTTTTTGATGAAGTCGTATTATTTTACATTTTGCTTTTTATCTTAATACTTCAGAATCATCAGTTTTTGTTTTGTACATTGCATGGTATCCAGCAACAATGATAGAGCACATTGTCATTTTACATTCCAATATTCATTTCGCATGCACGCACAAAGTCAGCACAGTTGACTGCTTAGAAAACAAGTAGGCAACAATTTCACGCCTTTTAGTGTTCACTGACTGCTAAAATTGTGTTGCAAACATTACAGTCAATGTATATTAGATTTAAATTGCATTATGCTCAGTTAACACGTTTTTCATTTGCTCGAGGTTGCCTTCTAAACATGGCATCTATTTCTACCATTTTCTCAATTGGTTTAAGAAATCGTGGAATTCTTACAGGGGCAGAAATAACTGGAATGTCAACATCTATTTATTTTGTTTGAAATTCTTTTTCTTTACAGCTATATCTTTTTTGCAATGATAGTTTTCAATACAATTCATATTTTTTTGTACAAAAATATCTCCATTTTTCACCACAACCTTTCCTTTTCCAACAGCCCGCCAGTTTACATGTATCATGTATGCATCTTTTCATACATAGTAAGGCAAATTTCATACATATTCACTTGCATTTGTAAGGAGTGAATATACTAAAAATAAGTGACTGTTTTAAAATCCTATAAATTTAAATCTATCGTGGGGTGATTTTCTCTAGCGTTAAAATTTTTGAAGCAATATTTGTGTCTGTTTGTTAATTAGCTTAATCTTTTTTGTTTGATATTTCATGTATTACTTTGCGCTGATACTGTTTAACATGTATAAAATAAGTCCATACACAGCGGTTTGTTACGACTGACATTTTATGAGATTCGGTGTTTTTAATCCCCTGTTTGTAGATTAAGCTGCTATATGAAAATGTGGTGACAGAAATAGATATATTAACTTGATATACATCACTCTATCAATCATTTAATCAAACAACCTACCTTCATACAAATGAACAACGAGGTCAAACTATAACATCAAACAATTTAAAAACTGCCGAGCAAAAAATCAACATCACAAAAGCATCAAACTTAAGTATTACAAAAGAAACACCGATTCAAAATGAGGTACATTACTGAGTCCAGTTTTGCTTTTAAAACTCTTTCAGGTTTTTAAAAACGGAATCTGTTTCCTTTTTCACTGCCAGGACATAATTCAACAGTCTTTAAATTGTATTGCCTTATCATTTGACAATAGATACCTTCATTACTCGATACCCTTTGAAAGCAATTTCAAATAAAAGAATGCTACTCAGTTGATTCAGAATTAAAGTGAGCAAAGGTTTAATAAACAATGAAATTAGGATGTTAAGGAAACAGTTCCACCAATCTGTTCAGCTTGTCGTTTTATATTTTCCCCTGTGATCCCTTTTTACCAATTAGCGATTTGTGGATGTGAGGTATAACACCACCACCTGCAATGGTCGCCTTGATCAAGGAATCGAGCTCTTCGTCACCGCGAATGGCCAGCTGCAAGTGCCTCGGAGTGATTCGCTTGACTCTTAAATCTTTGCTTGCATTGCCAGCCAACTCCAGCACTTCGGCTGTTAAGTACTCCAAAATTGCAGCACTGTAAACAGCTGCAGTAGCTCCCACCCTGCCGTGTGAAGTTGTGCGAGATTTGAGGAATCGGTGGATTCGACCAACTGGGAACTGAAGTCCTGCTCTTTGTGATCTGGACACTGCGGATCTCTTCGCCTTGCCGGAATCTTTTCCTGATTTTCCGCCTGCCATCTCTGAGAGCTAACTCTTATATTAATCTATGCTTAGTATTTGTGGTATTTGAGGTAAAATAGCTACGCTAGCAACGATAAATATTTATTAAGTAACTACTGTGTCGCATGTACAGCTCTGAAATAAATATCAACAAAGTAATTAACTTTTATTAGTCATCAAAATTATCTACAATTATAAACATTTGGCTCAATTATTAACGAATAGCTAAACGAGTTCTAATTAGCACTTGACTGATAACCAAAATTCAACAAAATTGTTCAAATTTAGTCAAATTGCAAAATTTTAATTAAGACCAGATCTCAACAACGCAATGTAAATTTCACTTGGTCTATCTATATTCAAGTAAGCTTGCGTTTTCAAAACCAATTATACACTTTTAGGCCGAATTTGAATCCCCTAAGTGACTTTTTACACGACCCGTTTTCGTTCGCTAATCTGGTTGAGATTTGAGCATGAAAATTTGCTTATGAATACATTGCCATGTGTACAGCGCCAACGACCATCATGGTTCAGTTTATTAATAATAATGAATGAGCTATAAGTTATAACCACGATATGCCACCTTGGCTTCAAGTCTGCAAACACATTGCAATTGAGAGTGCTCTGACCCCAAACTACAGTTAACTTCTATTGTCTCTCTCTAGTTTACTTAGTCAACACCACAAGGCTTCTCGCATTCATTGAAAGATGGTAAAGGGGTTCAAGTGAGGCATGTTAGAAAATTGAGGCATGTTCAAAGTTGTTTAATATCAAGACTGTTTTGGAAATTTTAAAGCAAAAGTCTCAAGTGCAAAAACTAATTTAGTAGACCACCTAAAATTGCAGACTAGTAATTTCTCAATAAAATGAGTACACAGAAAAGATGCAAAACTTAAACGATTTATTGAATGTTGATATGATCAATTTAAAATGCTCTTAGTTTTGAAGTTCATTTCCAGGATTTTACGTGTTTGTTAATGAGTTACACAGCATATGCTGCATGTCATTGAAACCGGCCCTCAAATATCTGTCTTCATAAAAAAAATTTCGATAACCATTCACGCAATTTCACCTCGATGCAATCAAATGCGAAATTTAATCCTGGTTCTCCAAAAACAATGTATTCTGTAAAAGTTAAATTGGCATAACAAATTAGATTATCAAACAGGATTTTTCAACCAATTTATTTCCAATGCCACACACGGAATTTTTTGAGCGGATTCCGAATATTTCACTGAGATGCAATTTCGTTTAACAACGCTGCAATTAATATGGATCCACCCAAGAATACTTTAATATAAATTTTGTTAGGTGAAATTAGAGCATTCAATCTAATACAAAATGCTTTAAAATAAATTAATATTTCTGTATCAAAAATCTTGCGTATCATTGCCAATGAAGGGAACACGTTGAAGCATTCGCATATTGAGTTCACCAAAATTTTGTTTGAATACAAATAAAAACAACGGAAGTCTATGTACGTATGATGTCAGTATAGGCTGATAGATTTGAATGAAAGATTATTTCTAAATGTATAAATTTAAGCAACTGCTTCCATAGAAAACCCCGTAAAATACGAAGGACAAAACAGGCCATTGCAAGATAATCGAGAGATCAACTGACATGGATCCGAGGCCTTAATCAGACTCTTGGGGAAATTATTCAATGCACGATAGATAGGTTAAAGGAACCTTCCTAAACTGATTCAAAATATTGCAGAAAGTAACTTGTTCTTCACAATCCCTAGGGCCATAAGTTTTATTTTAAAAAAGTGGGGTTTTTGGGGAAGCAGTTTGAAATATGTTTACAATTTATTACCGAGCACATTCCTAATTACATAATGCCTCCGTCGTCGTCATCATCATCATCGTCGTCGTCATCGTCATCATCATCCTCATCATCGTCTTCCTCGTTTTCCAGGGATTCATCTTCATTGCCAGCGTTTGAACCACTTTCATCGTCAAGAGCTGCACCAGTAGCGCTAGCACCCGCTGTCGTTTCATCTTCCATCATCGTTGTCAAGTCTTCCGTCAGATCCATAGATACTGGACGTCTAGGATCTGGTATTCCCAATCGTTCCCATCTGGGGACCATATCTTTCATTCTGTCTTTGTAAGAGTCTGGCTTGGTGGTTACTGCTTGTTCTGCTTCCTTTTGCTCAACCTCGATCATTCTCTCAAGAATTTTAGCCATCTGTTCCTTCTTACGCTCCATCTGCCCAGTATGCTTGTCGTTTTTCGTACTTTCTTCCGGCTGTCTTGCTGTATCGTCAAGATCACCTCTTCTAATTTTTCTGCTGATTTCAACATTACGCTGAATAGCGGCAGTAGCTGTATTTCGGGGACCTGGTGCATCAAAGTTATATCCGAATTTTATTAGTGTTTTGTTCACTTGAAGGATCTCGGCAAGCCTCATTTCCACAGCCTGTCCAGCTTTGGTAAACTGGTTTGCGATTCGTAGCTCTTTGAGGGTCGTGTTGCGTTCAATTGCGTCACAGATTCGCAAGACTCCCCCACTGCCAGACAGGAAATTACTTTCCAAGTTGAGAACTTCGATCACATCGTTGTTCTCAATTATATCAGCCAGCGCAAATGCAACGCAGTCTTCCATTCTCGTGTTAGCCAACAAGACTTGTTTTGCTGTTCGGTTGTTCTTAAGCGCATTGAAAAGATTAACAAACTTTTCCTTCGAGATGTTCTTAACATTGTTCAAGTTGATCTCAGTCAGACTTTGATCATTATCGGAAGCACGTTTAATGACATCATCAACATTGGCATTGTTAATTTCGTTACCAATAATCAATGGGATGTCCATCTTGACTGTACCACTTTTGATTTTAGAAGGCGTCAGTGTGTCCATTTTGCCAGTGGTTTTCAAAGCTACTTCCTCTTCAAGGCCACTCGACTTTTTGCTGTCTTCTTGCTCAAATCGCTCTTTCTTGTCTTCTGCTAGAATCAGCTGGGCTGCTTGATACTGATCCTGGTTGACAAGATGGCCCAGACCCAACAAGGCAGCCATGTCAGCGATATCTTCTTCACTGGCAGCATCGATCATCATTTCCCAGTCCTCGGCTTTAGTAATTTTATCTGATATTTCACTGCGTACTTGATACTTCCTCACCTCCTTCTTAGGCCGCCAAGGCTTACCCTTCTTTTCCCCAGTATACGGTTCGTAGTGATCCTTCGGTTGATATTGCTCGGCTTGTTTATCTAAGAAATTCAGCAACTTATTTCGATCAAATGTATCTGTTGGGCTCTTATCAGAGTGATATGCCGTTCGCTCACTCGGTGGAACGCCCTCCCCACTTTGCAGCACTGCTGCGTTTGTGTCTAAGTCACTTAGAAAAATTGCCAAATCATTTATGTCTTTATCACTCAGTCCCTCCAAGATTCCATCAGTGGGGTCTGCTTTAGGCTCTTCTACGAATTGTGTCATTTTTACCTAAAAAGTAGCTACATACTTACTTTTACTGGCTACTAATACCTTCGCTACATCGCTTTTAGAGGCACTCAAAACAGACAAGTTTGAAGAATTAGCACAGAGCAAGAAATTTTATCTTTTCCCTCATTGCAGCCTTCCCTGCCCAGTAGCACGTGACATCAAGGAGTAAACTAATTTCAAGCGGAAAAGATACCTATTGTTTCAAGATAATAATAATACAGGATTTTGAGTTAACATAAAAGTTGTTCACTTATTTTGCAGTTCCTCAGTTGTTTTATTTTGTTTATAGGGTTGGTGGCCACATCTGCATATCGTTACATTTATTTTCTTCGGAATAATGGTTCAGGAAGAAATTCCAGTAAATCTTTTGAACAGTCGCTTTATTGAGGATAGCCCCAAAACTTTCATAACTTACTCGAATAGTGTAGTTGAAGAGCAGTTTCGTTCTTCAAAATTTTTGTTGATTTTATTTAATCGAGTTTTCGATAACTGAACTTTGCCTCGGATGTTCTGTTGAGTATTTTCACTAACTTTTTAATTTATACAAAATTTTCTACGTTAAAATATCTTCTTTTGATGAATATCAACATTAACAGATCATGCTATCACCCTTTAGTTATTACCAGGTCTGCGTAGCAAACACAGCAATCGGGACAACATATAGGCTTAAAACTGTGATAAACAAATTGTCATGAAAAACTAGCCTAAAGGTTGTGATAAACTTATTAAAAAGCCCGGCTGTTTAATAAGTCAATTTAGAATAACTGTTAATTAAACATCGATAAGAGATGCGTCCTACACGAAATAACTCTGCATACAATTTACTCAAGAAACAGGAGGGCAACAAAGATCTTGTTGAGTGTACTGGAGCCGGAGGTTAATGGGAATGCCTGCATCAACTGGTCAAACATCTGGGTGCCGACTCTCCTCCCCCAAATCTTTTTCGCAAGGCCGTTGTTCTGTGGTTTGTGTGTTGTTAAGGAATTGAAAAAGAAGAGTTGTTCAGCTTTGCAGGACCTGCTTTCAGTCATTGACGCTGACAGCATAGAACAGTACCGAAGCAGTAATTAGGTGGAATATTGGACAGAAGTAATATCTTCCGGTGTCACTTTAGCCCCTTCTTACATACGCGTGTAATCGAGACACCAAAAACAGAAATCAATGACTTTTTTTTTACCGCAGATGAGCAAATTAAAAGCTTTGTTTATGAATGCCCTTTAAAAACAGCGTTGGTTCTGTTTTGTTTACTGATTTGAGCTTCGGAAATCAAAAGAACATCATAATAAAAGTATTTTATCGGAAAAAAAATTTAAAAAAGCGTTGTTTTGCGAATCATTGTCAGATTTCCATGGTTCAGTGTTTATGATTGTTCAAAAGCCAATGATATGTTTAATGTTTTTCATTTTACAGTAATTTGTTTTATATCAGGTGCAGTGGAGAACAAGCCCTACCAAGGTATATTTAAGGAAAAAAGCTCAAAGACTTGAGGTCTGCTACATTCCCTTGTTTATATCAACGACCTGCCAAATCACAATAAAGCACAGTAACTTTTGGTCACGCCGACAATTACTAATTCCTTTGATCAAATTCATCACAATTAAAAGCAGACTTGACTTCTTTCCTCAAATGGGAGTTGAAAATAACTTGAGGTTGCATAAAGAAAAAAATAATTAGCTAAAAAAAGGGCGCACAACTTTGCCTAACTAATGAACGAATAACAAACGCAACAGAACGATCTGGAAAATATTGTTCGAGAAAACCTCAATTTGCATGAACATTCAATACGATGAAAATCGAAAGCCGAAAAGTCCTTTTGGTTCCTGAAAAGGAGCACCCACTGAACGACAACACTAAAATCGAAGTTAAAGACATATGCAGGATATGTTGTCCCTGTAATAACGCACGAATGTCTTGTTTGGTATGGAAGAAATTCAAAAAAAGCGCGAAAAGGTGAATTATAGGTACAAACGAGAACTACGAAGAACGCTTCATGAAAATAAGCACCTTCTCCGTTTGTGCCTCCAAGTACGTTATGCGCCCTTACATAGTAACTAATTGTGTTACAGTATGGCACGTGCGTCTGGGCGCGCAAACAAGATAAGATCCGAAACTAAAGATATTACCACTTTCACTATACTTTGAGCTGCAAACTGTTTTACTTTTTTTGACCTAACTGTCGGTAGATGGTATCAACAATGTTTATCCTATTAGTTTCAATAAACACAAATCGTACTAGACAATGAAAAAGTAGCGAATTGAAAATACTGATAACTAGATGTAGAGAAGAAGTAATTGTCAATTAAAATTTAAATTGATTAAAAAACGAACGTTTTCGAACATTGCAGTCATCGTCAGGTTTTAAAAATAAACGAAATCATTTACGAAGAATATAAACTTGTCTCTGACTCTAATTCTGAGAAATGATGTAAAAGAAAACGATTTGTCAAAATAAAATTACTTCCGATATTTAAAACAAACGTTTTTGAAATTTACGTTCATCGTCAGGTTAAAACTGTTTTAGAAACTGTTAAAAGATCAAATAAATATGTATTTACATTTGTCTGAGACCATACTTTAAACAATTCTAGGAACTATTCTAAAAAATTCGATAAAAAATTTTTCTATACATACAATATTTAGCCTTTTTACAACTCACATTTACATCCCTCGCCAATTTATTTGAAAACATTCCTATTCCGAATTTAACGATTTTGGCCATGTTCCTGTATTTTTAGGGTTATTCCGTATTTGCCCTAAATTTAAGTATACCTCTTGTGGAGGTTTTGCAAATTTTGTTTATCATGCACAAAATGTTTTTTGTCCTATGTATCCTCATCTAGTCAAAATTATAATTTGAACTAATATTTTAACGTGAGTTCCCGCCCCCTATATTCATCGCGTGTGTTCAGTGCGGGCATCAGCTTGCTGAGGTATATAGCTTCGATAATCATTAGTTTTTCTGACGTCCGACAGGCGTCCAGAATTTTCCATTCAATGTCATTCGTGGCACCGCGACTTTCAACCAGATGTTGACCCACCTGTGAATCCTTCTTTTGATCTTCTGTTATCCTTGTGGTAACATGTCAGCTTGTTTGCCCAACATATATGGATCGGCATCTATCACATTTAAACTCATATACCACGTGGGAAATCAGGTCTCTATCGAAAGATGATTTACAGGTGCGGAGGCATGATCTTAATTTTTGCTTTGTAAAAACCACTTGCAATTCGCATAGTTTGTTCAATTTGCCTGCAAAGTTTTAAGTAAGGATGCCTCTATATTGTAGAAAAATCATTGGCTTATCATAAGATTTAGTCTTGTTTTTTTGATGCTCCGCACACTTTTGGTGTTGTTCCCAATTGGTCTTTACCGCCACTTATGATCTTTTCTAGAGTCTGGTTCACAATTTTTGAAGACCAATCTTCTGGATATTGATTTATGGTCCAGCAAGTTTTGTTCTTTTCAAGAACCTTATCGAAGGCCAACCAATAAAAGGTTGCTTTTAAAACCGTATGAACCGGCCCTCCAATCACTTTTTTCTTATGGTGAAGTGGTGCACAGCTGTGAAAATTCAGTATTATTCCATTGTCAGTTGGTTTTTGATACCAATGACAAGTGATATTACGCTTGCTGCTCACATTTACGTTAATGTCAAAAAAGACGAACTCTCTTCCATGTTAATTTTTTCTAAAGTAAATTGCAGTTTGTTGTGAAAAGAATTTGCAAATTTTAAATACTCTTCCGGGTCACCACGAACCGTGCAGATAATATCATCCACCTACCATTTAACCAATTTCATCTCCTCAAAACGCCCCACTATCTGTTGGTTGTTGCAATAAGTACAAATCCAAACAACATCCTGCATGTTGGCGTATTCCTCATTCGATATCTTTTGGAATCTTGCATGAGACCAGATTTTTGCATGACTCACATTCTACTCCTCTTCCTCAGAAAGTCACTCTCCAGTTACATCCTTTGCACTTCTCGTTTTGGTCGGATCTGGAAATATTTTCATTGAGCTCTGGTTTTTGCAAAGATGTCTCAAACAATTTCATCCACACGTTTGCTAGTTTTACAGCCAGTGTTGCACCCATAGCCAGACAATCTGATTGTACATAACAAATTCCATTACATTTGAAATGAACATTTGTCACAGCAAGCTTCAGCAAAGTTTTCATGGCGGATCTTGGGGTATCTGGAGCTAGGTTGCTTGAATAGAGTTCCCTTAGAGCACTTTCTACAGCCTCTTCAACCGGAACGTTTGTGTACAAACTTTTCACCTTAAGAGATACTATCTGCTCGTCATCTTCAAGAGTGAGTGACTCTAAGGCCTTTCTAGCATCTTGCGTGTTGGTTTGAATGTTTGCGCCCGCTAGTTTCTGGAAAAATGGTGTCAGAAATCTGTTAAAGTTTTCGTAGCTTCTACCAGGTATCGAAAGAATAAGTCGGAGAAGTGTATCTTTTTTATGTAATTTTGCCAGGCTATAAAGCCTCGCTGGTTGTCAACTTGTTGACCTGAGTCTTTGATAAATTTTGCTATTAATTTTCCCTGGCTTCATTTATTGTTGCTGGCTGTTATTGATCTGTTTTTCATTTTTGATCACAATATCATCTTTTTTCTCCATTGATTTTTTGAAACTGATCTGAGTTCAGCACCTCGTCAAGTTTTTCCATGTACGTTGACTTCTTCATCACACAGAAACCGCAGCTTTTGTCAAATGATACCGCCAGCAGATCATTGGCTTTTAGATAATCATGCACTTTTTTACTTTTTTGACCCATCTATCCATTGGGGTTTCGCGTACATTTTTTGCGTACCATTTTGCGGACGCATCAATTTCACAAAGGTTCTCACCCTCAGTGTTATTCTCGCGTAACTCACGTACAAGATTGTCTACGTCTGCAAGGAAGTGCACCTCATTAAACTTGTCCCTCACCGGGTGTTATGGGTCCAAACGATAAGATGTCAAGTACAAACTTTGGAAGTTCACGACCATCAATTATCACAACATTACTATGTGAGCCATTCTGCAGCGCTCTATCCCGTCTCTCTGACAGCTTATCAAGTTTTCCATTAAGTCTGTTTTGAAACATTGCGGAGTGATTCCTCATTTCACGCCTAATGCTGCCAACAACGGATGGCATCAGTTCTGGTCTCACATTCTCCCTAAAAAACTCCTATCTGTTTCAAGTTTGTCCTTGAACACTTCACGGTCTTTCTCCGCACGGTTTATTTCTTGTTTCAGGAAGTTTAATTGAAAACTGTGCACCGCTTGTTCAGAAAAGTTTTATTTTTAGGAGCACGAAATGTCAAAAAAACCGGAATTAAATCATTGTTAAGGCATTGTTTTAAAAACTCAATCCGGTAATTTTAGCTAGTGACCTTATTTAGGGTTTTCAAGTAATCAAGATAAAGTTTGTAACAGTTTGATCTTTTCAAAATAAACCTGAGCCACGACTTTGGTAGCAGCAACCACATACCTCAATGAAGCTGAAGGACAGGGGCAATGAAACCCGATTATTCAAGAGCTCCTCCTCAGTCTGTGTCTGTTGCTTCTTCCTTGCCTTGGCTCTCGCTTTCCTCTGCCTTTTGCCCCAGTTCTTGCCTTTTCTTTTCTTGAGCAGCCCTCTTAAATTGTACTGTTGGCGTAGTTTTGTCTCCAGGGTCCCAATTTCCAACCCAGCCTCTTGATGCAGCTAGGAATACTTCCCTGGCTGCGTCTTCTTCTTTCTCTTCAAATTCAGGTGCTTGGTTACGCTTAGCACCAGTACCTCAGACTTCACCGGCACTTATTATCTTCTCTAGAGTCTGGTTCACAATTTCTGAAGACCAATCTTCTGGATATTTATTTTTGGTCCAGCAAGTTTTGTTCTTTTCAAGAGCCTTATCGAAGGCCAACCAGTAAAAGGTTGCATTTAAAACCGTATGAACAGTCCCTTGAATCACTTTTTTCTTATGGTGAAATGGTGCACAGCTGCGAAAAATCAGTATTATTCCATTGTCAGTTGGTTTTTGAAAATCGAAAGCCGAAAAGTACTTTTGGTTCCTGAAAAGGAACACCCACTGAACGACAACACTAAAATCGAAGTTAAAGATATATGCAGGATATGTTGTCCCTGTAATAACGCACGAATGTCTTGTTTTGTATGGAAGAAATTCAAAAAAAAGCGCGAAAAGGTGAATTATAGGTACAAACGAGAACTACGAAGAACGCTTCATGAAAATAAGCACCTTCTCCGTTTGTGCCTCCAAGTACGTTATGCGCCCTTACATAGTAACTAATTCTGTTACAGTATGGCACGTGCGTCTGGGGGCGCAAACAAGATAAGATCCGAAACTAAAGATATTACCACTTTCACTATACTTTGAGCTGCAAACTGTTTTACTTTTTTTGATCTAACTGTCGGTAGATGGTATCAACAATGTTTATCCTATTAGTTTCAATAAACACAATCGTACTAGACAATGAAAAAGTAGCGAATTGAAAATACTGAAAACTAGATGTAGAGAAGAAGTAATTGTCAATTAAAATTTCAATTGATTAAAAAACAAACGTTTGCGAACATTGCAGTCATCGTTAGGTTTTAAAAATAAACGAAATCATTTACCAAGAATATAAACTTGTCTCTGACTCTAATTCTGAGAATTGATGTAAAAGAAAACGATTTGTCAAAATAAAATTACTTCCGATATTTAAAACAAACGTTTTCGAAATTTACGTTCATCGTCAGGTTAAAACTGTTTTACAAATTGTTAAAAGATAAAATAAATATGTATTTACATTTGTCTGAGACCTCACTTAAAACAATTCTAGGAACTATTACTTAGCCAATATACAACTCATATTTACATCCGTTATCAATTTATTTGAAAACATTCCTATTCCGGATTTCTCGAATTTGGCCATGTTCTTGTATTTTTTAAGGTCTATTCCGAATTTGCCCTAAACTTAAGTATCTCTTTGTGGAGGTTTTGCAAATTTTACTTTGTCATGCACAAAATGTTTTTCGCCCTATGTATCCTCATCTAGTCAAAATTATAATTAGAACTAATAATTTAACGTGAGTTCCCGCCCCCTAATTAGTTAAGTAACATCAAATTTTTGAAACTATTTTTAGTTAAAATCAGATTTACAACATTTTATTTACACTTATTACACTAAAATCAATTGAATTTTTATTCCGGAGTTTTTGAAAATCCCGGGTATATTGCTTTCTATTCCTTAAAAAAGTTTTTACCTTCATTCCTATCTATCTGGTTTGCAAAATTGCTAATTAAACGTACCAGAAGAAATATTGAATTTCAGAAGTCAAATTTTTTGCATTTGAACTAACACTTCAATGTCAATTCCCGCCCCCGGAACTCATCGCGCGTATTTATTTTTGGCTTCAGCTGTCTGATGTAGATCGTTTCTATTGTCATTAATTTTTCAACCCCGCGACATGAATCAAGAATCTCCCAGACAATTTTATGCGCTGTACCACAACATTCAACGAGGTGTTGTCCTGCTGGGTTATCCTTCTTTTGATGCTCCGAAACTCTGGTGGTAACATTTTGGCTGGTTTGGCCAGCCTAGATGGAACTGCATCCCTTACATGTAACTTTATATACCACATGGGATTTCAGATTCTTATGAAAAGGTGATTTCAGGATGGGCCAGCAGGTTTTTAGCTTTCATGTTGTGAAAATGATTTGAATATCACACAATTTTTTCAGTCTACTTGCAAAATTTTGAGTAATATTTCTTCTGTTTTGTGCTAAAAATCTCGGTTCAAGCTCCTTATAGGTGAAACTTTTAATTTTTTTCTGATGTTGTTCGTTTTGTGGGGGTTTTGCAGTGACCTTTTTCCCTCGTGACTATTTTATCGAACGTCTCGTTAACAATACTGGAGGACCATTTACTTGGATCTGGACCACTCACTTTCAGTCCATATCTCTTGATTTTTCTTGAGAGCTAAATCAAAGGATTGCCAGTCATTGGTCGCATTTAAAATCCTTTGCACAGTCCCTTGAATCACATTTTTTTGTGTTGTAATGGTGAACATTTACGGAAATTTAGGATTATGCCGGTATCTGTGGATTTTTGATACCAATTACAACTTCTTTTCTTATCTTTGTTTACGTTTATGTTTAGATCTAGCAATCCCATTTCTCCACTAAATTTGGTGTCTAAAGAGTGAATTGTGGGTTCTTGTGGAGAGAATTTACATTTTCAAGGTAATCTAGAGGGATCACCTTCACGGTGCACACTATGTCATCTACACAGCGC
This sequence comes from Convolutriloba macropyga, assembly GCF_964194025.1. NCBI lineage: Eukaryota > Metazoa > Xenacoelomorpha > Acoela > Convolutidae > Convolutriloba > Convolutriloba macropyga. Next base: position 26,600,814 of record NC_134475.1, read on the forward strand.
TTGAAAAAATTCAAGTCCTATGTGTCCTTTTTGTATACTTTTCCGCACAATAGGGACAAATCCAAACAATGTCCTAAATGGTCCTGAAAACTACTCTTGGTGGGAGTGACGAAAAATTTATTTGGCATGCAGCACTCATTTTTTCAAAAATATTAGCAATGTTTTGAATCTTTTACACGCTACTGTACGAAAATGAACTGAGAATGAACGAAATCATATAGAAAGTATATAAACTTTTCTCTGACTATAATTCTGAGAAATGAGTTAAAATAACATCGAATTTTTAAAACTATTTTTAGTTAAAATCACATTTACAACATTTTGCTTACACTTATTACACTAAAATCCAATGAATTTTCATTCTCGATTTTTTGAAAGTCCCGGGTGTATTGCTTTCTATTTCTGAAAAAATTTTTACTTTCATTTCTGTATATCTGTTTTTATTTTTACTTGTTGGGTTTGACAAAATTTCAAATTAATATGTACTTGAATAAGTTTCGAATTTCAAAATTCGAAATTTTTGCATTTGAACTAATACTTTATTGTCAATTTCCGCCCCCGGTACTAATAAATTTCCGCCCCCGGTAACCATCAATAAATACTCGCGCGTATTTATTGATGGTTTCAGCTGTCTGATGTATATCATTTCTATTGTCATTAGTTTTTCAATCCCGCGACATGAATCAAGAATCTCGCACTCAATATCATGCGCTGTACCATAACATTCAACGAGGTGTTGTCCCGCTGGTTTATCCTTTTTTTGATGCTCCGAAACTCTAGTGGTAACATGTCGGCTGGTTTGGCCTTTATAGATGGAACTGCATCCCTTACATGTAACTTTATATACCACAGGGGTTTTCAGATTCTTATGAAAAGATGATTTCAGGATGGGCACACAAGTTCTTAGCTTTCATGTTGTGAAAATGATTTGAATATCACACAATTTTTTCAGTCTACTAGCAAAATTTTGAGTAATATTTCTTCTGTTTTGTATTAAAAACCTCGGTTCAGGCTCCTTATTGGTGAAACTTTTAACTTTTTTCTGACGTTGTTCGTTTTGTGTGGGTTTTCCCAATTCAGCTCAACCTAATATTTTTTTTACGTAGTTAAGGTACTGAAAACACTAGTTTACCACTTTTATGCTATCTAATTCTTTTAATCTGTTCAAAATGAACTTGCCTGCACCATTTCAACTTTTGCTACAAATTGCTTTAACTATCGCTGATTTATACGTGGTCCATTTTTATAGACATGATTTCATCATAATCAAATAATTTGATGCTTCAGAGTTTAACTCTAGTTCACAGTTTGGTTTAATTTTTATTGCTTGATGGAAAAAAGTTTTCTATATCTTTAACTATTTTTTGCTCAACTAATCTCTGTGACCGCGCTTGGTTTTTTGGCTATTCCTTATGATTTGGCTATCAAATTTCTGCTCTGATTTTGGCTCCTTAAAAAGCTGGTAGATGTATTTCTGTCTCCTTATTTGTAAGTATTTACTGTTTGCGCCTTTGTTGGTTCTTCGGATAATTTCTTAGGCCGGGAGTCCTTAACCATATGTCTTGCTTTCCCGCAAATGAGGCATTTGCGTTTTTATTGTAAAAAGTACTCTCCCGCCTCCTTTTAACATTCTCGTTGTCACAAGGCTATAACTTCTTTCTTGTTTTCTTCTGCATTTCCATCATGTGTACAAAAGTTTACAAGATATGTGAAGTTCTCATATTTTTTAAATACAATTTTAAGATCAATCATAAGATAAATTGTTGGTTCTATTTCTCAGACGACACAAAAGCTTGGAAGATATTTCGATATGTTCAAAAACTTTGAGAGCCAATAACTACATAAGCTTTTAGCAGCAGTCAATAGCTTGGGAAAAACAGAAACGAAATTGTAATAGACTACTTAACAAGAGCAAACAACAGGCAATAAAAAGTGACAATGGTGAATGGACATTGGTGAGCGGACAACATAATGTGACAATGGTGAACGTAACATTCTGACAACGATATCCATTTCACAAAATTTGTATGCTTTACCATAAGAAGGTCATTTCCTCTATTCTAGCTAATCCATTGCTTTAATAACAGCTTGTGTGCGTCGCTCAATTAAAATTTTAGTTAATTTTAAGGAGTTCAAACGAATTTTAAACTGTTCTATAAAACCTTAAAATTTCATTCTCATCCTCACTACCCAGGTTTAGGTCCGGACCCAAATTAAGCTATGATCTGACTATGCAGACTGAAATGACCTCTGATCAGACTTTCCAGACCGAAGTTGCCTCTGATCAGACCTTCCAGACCAAAATGATCTCTGATCAGACTTTCCAGACCAAAATGTCCTCTGATAAGACCGAACCCAGATCACTGTCCATACTACAGTGCGCTTGTGATCAGACCCAAATTCAGACATTGTCCAGACTATAAACAGACTATGATCAGACCATCTTCAGACCATGGTCCAGACTCAATTTCAGACCATTGCCCAGACCTTAATCAGACAATGATCAGACCCAAGTGCGCTCAAAATAGTCTGATCAGAGAAAGATTTTAATTATGAACAAATCTCTTAATTTTGCTAAAATATATAAATTTCATAAAAACCGGTGTTTGCAGTATTAATATCATTTAAGGAGAAGCCAATTCTGAAAATATTGCCAATGAAAACAAATTTTGACTGTTGAGAAAAAAATTTTATTTACCATACCCCTTAGTTTATAATTCTGACATAATGGATGAACTTAGACAGCTTTCCACAAGAAACGTCGTGGTCTTCAGTTAATCACTTTATTTGTTTTTGGTCGCAGCAAAAATAACGATAACATAGACAAAAATAATGAAGCGTTAGAAAATGTTGCAACGGAGTTGAGTGGAGTTTTTGATATTGACGTTGTTTTTTTGAATAATATACAGGAAACGAAAGATATCAGCAATGATGGAGTACACCCATCAGTCAGTCATGGTATACCTAAACTTGTCAGAAATATTTGGAACTTCTACGTGCATCTCGGGCTTACCGTGTCAGAAACTGAAATAAAACCAAGAATTATCAACCGAAACTTTGGAAAAAACTTTGATCACTATGATAACAACAATTTTTTTGGCTTCCATCCAAAACAAGCAATTTTACCTCCAACTCATTATAAATTTGGCTGATGGTTTGTTGAAATATAGAACAATGCGACTTTTCTAGATATTTTCAATATTCAGTATACTTATGGGAAAAGAAAATCATACTGAAATTCATAAGCGAACAATTGAAAAGTATTATTCCAACAAACCTGATGCTTGTTATTTTTTTAAATCAGTTGATTCATACTTTTTTGGTTTCTTCCTAAAACTGTTAGTTTTTTGTTCACTTGTACATCTCCTGCTGTAAGGGGACATTGAATTGAACCCAGGGCCTCATCTGGAAAATTTGATTGCGTATTGAAGTTACTTAAAAAACAGGAACAAGCCACTCGCCTTTATTTTTCCTTATTAATAGTCAAAGCTTAAAGAACAAGTTTGAAGAGTTTGCAAACTTTTTGCAAACAGCTCCCATTAATACGTTTGTTGCTGTAACTGTAACTTGGTTGGACACTGATTGTAATATTGAAAAAAATTTTTTAACGGTGTCGCGTACTTTCTTTGGGAAATGTAGATCAGACAGAACAAGGTCTTCAAAAGGCGGAGGAGTAGGTATTTTTGTCCCAAAAATATTTACTGCCAACAATAAATCAAGTCTTGAAACAATTGATGAGAGTTTTTTGGGATCAATTTGGGTTGAAATAGCTGACCCTCTGACTGAAAAATTACTTGTTAACTCTTATTGTCCAAACAAACGTCTTGATGACTATTTTCTTGGTTAGTTAAGTACTGAATTATCGGTGGCAAATAGCGTTACAGATAAACTATTTTGCTGGGAGATTACAACTTGAATTATCCGAGCAAGACAGAAAAAATTAAACTAGATGTTTTTGAGTAAAATTCAAGATTAGAAATTGTTAACATTAGGGATGCAATCACAGGTACTGATACAACATTTACACTTATTGATCACTGTTTCATTTCAAAAGATCAGATAATATCCTGCCATGTCACAACAACCGCTTTCAACTCCGACTATTTTCTTGTTATTTTCGAATCAAACCTCTCATTGAATTCTAGGAGTGACAACATAATAACGATGAGAAATTTTTGACTTTTCTCACGCTCTAAATTTAACAGAGATTTTGCCCTGGCCGGATGGAGAAGAATGTACCAATGTGAGAATGGCAAAGATATGTTTGATTCATTCATCGATATTTTTGAGAAAATTGTTGAAAAACACGCACAAATTCAGAGTGTTAAAAATGGGGGAGAAACTTATAAGACTTCTAAGCCCTGTTTAACACAAGAAATGAAACATTTGATTTCCCAAAAATATTTTTTGTTCAATAAATGGACAAAATTTCCTGACAGCGAGACGTACAGAGAATTTAAGCGCTTAAAAAACTTAGTTTATAGGAGACTAAGGGAGGCGCACAACAATTTTTGCATCAATTTCATCCAAAAACTACCAACAACTAAAGAACAATGGAAATTCATTAAACAAAAGACCAGTCCGAGTGAAAGCATTGTCAAGGTTGATGAAATCAGATTAGACAGTGGTGAAACTTCAAGGGAACCAAAACTATTGTCAATTGTCTAAATAGAGCATTTGCTAATCTAGGAGTTTTCAAAGGTTTGGATATTGCTTTAAATACCCTGATAAACTTAACATACCTGAATTCACATCCAAAACTCAGACTAGAAAAAAACTTTATTCAGTCATTGACTCGCTGGACGATAACAAAGCAGCAGGGCCTGGTGAAATCACAATTCGACTCATAAAGTCTTGCAAATTAGCTATAGGCATACATCTACAGTTCGCCTTGAATGAGTGCACTAAGGAGAAAGTTTTACCAACTAAAATGAAACTAGCTTATATAACACCAGTTTTCAAAAAAGGTGATCAGTTAGATAGCACAAATTATCAACCAATTTCTGTAACTCCGAGTTTTGCAAAAAATTTTTGAAGGCCTCTTTCTGACTCAGATGATGGAGTTCATTGATAAGCACAAAATTATAAGCAAAGAGCAATTCGGATTTCAGAAAAAAGTCGGCAACAGATGCAATTCTAGATCTGGTTGAAACAGTTTCGGCTAATTTAGATCAAAGCAAAGAAACTGTTGCTATTTTTCTAGACCTTGCAATAGCTTTTAATTCCATTTCGCTTAACATTTTCCTGAAAAAAATTGAAATTTATGGTTTTTCCCAGGAAGCGAAAGAATTACTGTTTTCATTTCTTGCCAACCGCAGACAAAAGGTAAAACTTAATGCTGTATTCTCCGATTGTGAAATTTTGAATCACGGTGTGCCACAAGGAACTGTTTTAGGACCACTCATTTTTCTTTTATATGCTAACAATTTCTCATCTAATATAAGCACAACGGAAAAAATAATTCAATTCGCAGATGACGCAAATATTGTCTGTTGTGGAGAGAAAAGTAGCTTACATGGAAAAATCACGGAAATTTTTACAAAAAACAGAACAATATATAGATATGAACAAACTAACTTTGAATACAAACAAAACGAATTAATCTTTTTCTCGCGCAATAATTCTGAGTTCGGATCTATTTTTTACAAAAACGAAGTTCTCACAACACAAAAAAATGCAGATATATTGGTATTCAAATGGACAGGAATCTTAGTTTCGAAGAGCAGCTGAATAAAACCTTGAAAAAGAAGGCTCATGCTAAGATCAATTTACTTTATAAGATATCAAGTTCCCCTGAACGCGCGCATTGTGCTTTTAAAATCACTTCTGCTTTCACAATTATCCTTTTCGGCAATCTTTTTTCAAAATTTATCTGCAAAAAACCTATAACGCCTTAACCGACAGATTAACTGGGGTATAAAGGTGTGCTTTCTACGCAAAAAGTATGACAAAGCGAGAGATCTGCTAATCCAGACAAAGACCCTACCAGCTGAGCTAATAATAGCAAAAATGTCGCTGATCAAATTTCCTTATGATATCGCTAGGCCACAGAACTCTGAAAGTTTTCACGGCTATCTGAGTCTTCATCAAAATACTTGAAAAAAAAACAATTCAAAATTAGACAAAATGCCAAAACCAGCTTTGGAATGAGTTCGATTGTTCGTAAATGCGTACAAAAATGGAATAAATTACCACATTGGCTTTGGTTGGCAAAAAATGGAAACGTTTTTGAGAAAACGTTTAATGATTTCTTGCTCTCACAACATGAAAAAATTCCTTTGAATAGTAACGTAGGAGCTTTTAAAAGTTATTTTTATTTTTAGGAAGAAAACAATCGAAAGAAAATTTCATAATGTGATTCTTTAAGAAAATATTTGATGTATATTATATTATTTTGTTTGAATGATACGAAATATTTTTTGTTTCAGGTATATTTAACCGTATGGTTATAATTTTAATTTACTTGTTGCAAAAAAGAATCAAAATTTCCTCTTGAGGGGACCGGCATTTGCTATCAGCTGGACTCCTTGCTTCTGATCAGACGAACAACATAATCAAATAACAAAAAAAAAACAAACATTAGTTACATCCAAAACTTAAATGTCCAAAAAAGACACCCACTAGCTGTGCAGTCTCTTTCTCCGCAAACAAAGTCCCTCAGTCAGCTAAAAACCTTTGTCTTCCAAAAATCTTGCATCCGGCTGCAGAATCTTGTTCGCCACAAACAGAGTTTACAGTCAGCTATCCATTTGGCATTTCCACAATCTAGCTACAAAAACCAAACTCCTTATTGTCAGTAAGAGTAGCCTAATCCAACTGAAGTACGCCCTGTTTTCCTTCAGAGGTAGTGTACACAACACAGCTCGCACACACTAAAACATCAATACCACTTGTTTTCCTTCTTGAGGAGTGGCGTTTGATCACTTCTTTGCTACCAGGCTTGCATCTCCTTGAGCCTTTATCAGTTTGTCCCGGTGATTTCCGGAGTATTCTGATGAATCGCGGAAACAAATAAACAAACTATTTTTAAGTTGGGTATTAAGTTGGGAAAAATTATTAATCTTAGAGAAATTGTGGGCGCTTAACCTGTCGGCTAATGAGAAGGCAGAGAAAAATTTTGTAACCAAATATTTAAATTGGAGTTGATAGCTGACAAAAACTATAACATACACAAATCTGGGCCTATATATATAAACATTTTTCTCCGTTTTTCTACAATCCATACAATTATCTTTGGTTTACAGCTTCTATTAATTATGGTGACATGTTTTCTAGCATTTCCTCATAGTGATTGATTAAAAGAAATAATCAATTGTTTTTAAATAACATGCTGAAACTGCAATTAAACTGAAATATCATTAAAATTGGCACCTGAAATCAGCACTCTTGTCCCAACAAAGAAAATGTATATGATGGGCATAGGTTCGGGTGAGTAAATTTTTCTGAAGTCAAACAATTGGTTTTTTACATTTGGTAGCTCGGAACTAAAAAGAAATAAACATGAGCTGACATCAATTCTCTGTTGGGAAACACTATTTGAGTCACTTAAAGGCCGTCACAAGTCAACGGCAGTGCAAAGCTGACAGCGGTCTCCAGGCAGTCAGCGGCAACTTAGCAAGAGAATCACTCTACCTGTCTTAAGCTGAACAAAGATTCATTAAAAATTTTCTTTGACTCATGAATTGAGCCCAAATTAAATTTTGTTTTTCATGATGTTCATTTGTTCAAATTTCTAGCATAATTATTTGTCAAATGGAAAAGCAGCATTAAAAATAGAGAGAAAACATTGCTCAACTTTATAGATTTTTGTGACAAAGAAATACAGAAAGAACGATTTGGGTAGAGCTAAAAACCTGTTTTAAACATTTGGGTCGGTCATAAGCACCATAAATTGATAAGGTGGAGCTATTTTGCAGGCCTTTTTTTGCATCCTACGGTTTTTTCCTACTATATATTTTTCTTCGTTGAGAACGGTGATCAAATGAAACGAAAATTTTTAACGAAGAAATTTTAAAGATTTCGGGAAACTGATTCGGAGTAAAAATTTAATTTGTGTTATTACAAAAATTACTGAACTGCTTTTTTTGTAGACTGATGTCTGTCAATTAACACCAAATATTTAATTTCCTGCGTTGAATTTTCGTAGACTTTGACGTCATAATGAGAGGAACAAATTTTGCTTCCGTTTCAATAATAACGATAAAATTCGCACATAAAGTTCCGACCCCGCTCATCCACAATTTTGGCATAAATGTCTACCAAATGAGAAACAGATAGAAAACCCGAAAAAAATTCAAGTATTTTCAAAAAAATCTATGAAAACAGATAGCCTCCAACGCAAATAACTCAGTGGAGTAAAAATTGCCGAATTAGATTGATGAGATCCTTCAACATTAAGAAAGCCAGTCGAGACAAACAACAAAATCAAACAACAAAAACAACAAACATTAGTTACATCCAAAACCTTAATGTCCAAAAAAAGCCCCCCATTAGCTGAGCAGTCTCCTTCTCCGCAAACAAAGACCCTCAGTCATTTAAAAACCTTTGTCTTCCAAAAATCTTGCATCCGGCTGCAGAATCTTGTTCGCCACAAACAGAGTTCACAGTCAGCTATGCATTTGGCTTTTCCACAATCTAGCTACAAAAACCAAACTCCTTATTGTCAGTAAGAATAGCCTAATCCAACTGAAGTACACCCTGTTTTCATTCAGAGGTAGTGTACACAACACAGCTCGCACACACTAAAACATCAATACCACTTGTTTTCCTTCTTGAGGCGTGGCGTTTGATCACTTCTTTGCTACCAGGCTTGCATCTCCTTGAGCCTTTATCAGTTTGTCGCGGTGATTTCCGGAGTATTCTGATGAATCGCGGAAACAAATAAACAAACTATTTTTAGGTTGGGTATTAAGTTGGGAAAAGTTATTAATCTTAGAGAAATTGTGGGCGCTTAACCTGTCGGCTAATGAGAAGGCAGGGAAAAATTTTGTAACCAAATATTTAAATTGGAGTTGATAGCTTTCAAAAACTATAATAGACACAAATCTGGGCCTATGTATATAAACATCTTTCTCCGTTTTTCTACAATCCATACAATTATATTTGGTTTACAGCTTCTATTAGTTATGGTGACATGTTTTCGAGCATTTCCTCATAGTGATTGATTAAAAAAAGTAATCAATTGTTTTTAAATAACATGCTGAAACTGCAATTAAACTGAAATATCATTAAAATTGGCACTTGAAATCAGCACTCTTGTCCCAACAAAGAAAATGTACATATGATGTGCATAAGTTCGGGTGAGTAAATTTTTCTGAAGTCAAACAATTGGTTTTTTACATTTGGTAGCTCGGAACTAAAAAGAAATAAACATGAGCTGACATCAATTCTCTGTTGGGAAACACTATTTGAGTCACTTAAAGGACGTCACAAGTCAACGGCAGTGCAAAGCTAACAGCGGTCTCTAGGCAGTCAGCGGCAACTTAGCAAGAGAATCACTTTACCTGTCTTAAGCTGAACATAGATTCATTAAAAAATTTTTTTGACTCATGAATTGAGCCAAAATTAAATTTTGTTTTTCATGATGTTCATTTGTCCAAATTTCTAGCATAATTATTTGTCAAATGGAAGAGGAACAATAAAAACAGAGAGAAAACATTGCTCAACTTGATAGATTTTTGTGATAAAGAAATACAAAAGGAACGATTTGGGTAGAGCTAAAAACCTGTTTTAAATATTTGGGTCGGTCATAAGCACCATAAATTGCTAAGGTGGACCTATTTTGCAGGCTTTTTTTTGTATTTTACGGTTTTTTCCTACTATATATTTTTCTTCGTTGAGAACGGTGATCAAATGAAACAAAAATTTTTAACGAAGAAATTTTAAAGATTTCGAGATACTGATTCGGAGTAAAAATTTATTTTGTGTGAACACAAAAATTACTGAAATGCTTTTTTTGTAGACTGATGTCTGTCCATTAACACCAAATATTTAATTCCTTTCGTTGAATTTTCGTAGACTTTGACGTCATAATTAGAGGAACAAATTTTGCTTCCGTTTTAATATTAACAATAAAATTCGCACATAAAGTTCCGACCCCGCTCAAACACATTTTTGGCATAAATGTCTCCCAAATGAGGAACAGATAGAAAACCCGAAAAAAATTCCAATATTTTCAAAAAAAATCCATGAAAACAGATAGCCTCCAACGCCAATAACTCAGTGGAGTAAAAATTGCCGCATTAGATTGATGAGATCATTCAATATTAAGAAAACCAGTCGAGACGAACAACAAAATCAAACAACAAAGACATTAAACATTAGTTACATCCAAACCTTTATGACCAAAAGAAACTTACTAACAAGCTCAAAAGAGCGTCGGATAAAACTGAAAATGAACGAAACCTAACGAAACTAACTTTTAATTCAGTAGAAAAGATATGGGATCTTTTTAAAGAGGCTCGGTAGCAGTCAGACAAAAAAGAACAAAAACAGCAAAAAAAGGAGAACCATTAGATGACAATTGAAAACATTAAATATGTTTCTGATAACGTAAACTTTTAATGGAGAGCATTAGGACCTGTCATTAATCAGTTATTTATGCGGTTACAAAAAGAACAGAAACTAGAGACAACAAAAAAATTCAATTTAAATTTGCGAGAAAACGCTGTCGAAGACAAAAAACCATATTTAACCCCCCAAAATGTGTTCAACTGAGCCTTCCTTGAACAAAAAAAAATGTGGTATAGGTCTTTTTATTAGTGAGAATAGGTAACAACTAGAACACAAAAAAAAATAAGCAAATCAACACTTTTGTTTTTTTTCGAAAACAGTTGTTTTCAAAGTCAAGAAAGCCATTAGTTACAAAATGAACTAATTAAGTAGAATGGTATATTCGACCCAAGAAAGAGCTTGAGACCTGCAATTTTTCAAAATTTGTCTTACGTCTACAAAAAGAAGGTTAAATATAGTCAAAAATCAAAAATTAATTTACTTTTTTTGCGAAAAACCCGTTTCGAAGCCAGTAGTTTCATAGCAAATTCTTTTTAAAAACGGATCATATTTTGTGCATTTCTACCTTCTGTTGACAACACTAATGTCATATGTGACCTGTAATTAATGAGATTAGGTAAAAAACAGACAAAAAAAGAACAGACTGCGAAGTTAAACAGCGTTAAAAAAAGTTTTTTTATTTTTCAAAACAAATGTTCTCAAAGTCATGAAAGCCATCAGCTATCTACTAAAATCAGAAAAATGGCTCATTTATTCCGTCAGATAATGCTAATGAGACCTGACATTATCCAGGTAACTTCAAACGATTGAAAAGACAGAGTAAAAACGACAGTTATAGACATTAGTAAAAATTTCAATTCAATTCGAGAAAGGGATGTCGAAGACGTTAAAACGATAATGTAAGCCTTTCAAGACTTTTATATGCTCAATTGTTCTTTTTTGAACGTCAATATTGTAATATGTGGATCGTAAATAGTGTGATAATGTGACCAAACGAGAAAAAAAAAGAAAAAGGGGTCAAAAGGTGAAATCTAATAGTATCAAAGCTATAAAATCATAACTTTACTCGTAAAACCGCAAAAAAAGGTTTAATTTTAATACAGTAGAAGAAATAGGAAAAAGAAACATTCGTTCTTTGCTGATACTAAGCTACCAATTGACCAAGTTAAAAGAAAATTCATGGGGAAGTTCAGTAAGCCATTGTTTATTTAAAAAGCAAACACTTTTGAAAGACAAAACAACCCTGTCTTTCGAGTAAAGAAATGGGATATATCATTTTAATAATTGTTTAGGAAGCCATTTGGACCTTTCAAAAGTGAGCTTTTATATGAATCGTTCTGTTCTTTAATTAACATTAAAAAGCTCGAATTTTTTTTAAAAGACCGACCGATTACAATCAGAATTATCTTTTCGATTGTAACAGTCCAAGATTGAACCATGACAGATCCCGCTATCGCTGTTTGTCCGTTTAGAACACCCAATTCATTCGTATGCTTCAGATCTGGATAATTTGTTAGTTAAAAGATAAAAAATAAATGCTTTGTTTTTGATATTCATAGAGTACAGTTAGCAAAAAAAAAGCAAAATTTTGATTCTAGACTACTCTCGATGGAAGTGGAAGTGAAACTTTTTCCCACTGTAGTTTACAATGATTGTGTTTATTTTTTTGGGGGGTGTACTTTCGGAAAATTTAATCAAAGTGGACTAAAAAGCTTATTTCGGGCATTTTTTGCTGAAAAAGGCTGAATTTTGAAAAATTTAGCCATAATTTTAGCCAGACAAGTAAAATCAAAATAGTCAACAATACTTTTTTAATTCTATAAACATAATCAACCGTACTTTTGTTAACATTTTTTACAATATTTGGCAAAATTGACGAAATTTTAAGACAAAGTTCCGGAAAATGTGAATAAAAACTACGGAAATTGTCTATGTTTCACAAAACTTGAAACCTCGGTAACTTCCTGTAAAATACGAAATTCAAAAAACTCTATTTAATTCCGTATTATACGCTGGAGGGGCTTTTAAATGATACCATTCATAACTCTGTACGATGAATATATCGATCGGTCGAAATTGTCTGACCAAAAAAACATATTTGAGTATATAGTTCCTCATCCCGTCATGAGGGGTCGGAACAATAATAAAAACAATAAATCCAACATGAGTTCTCTTCTTTGGAGGATTGTTTTCTATATCCTGGTTTGTTCAGGACCGATGAGGAAAAACTTTAATTCCAGTCAAATCTAAAAAAATGAGATAACTGCCAAAATTTACCTCTAACTTAATAGCAATTTTTTAATGAACGTTTCCAAAATTCTGACAATTTAGGATAATCGACAATCTATTAAGGTAACAAACCTTCCATTTTAAGAAAAGTTCCAACTTCAGATCTGGAAAATGGCATTATTGAGAAGCTGAGTGTTATAGTTTTCAGTATACTGGACGTGAAAAACAAGCAAATGAACCGACAAATAAGAGAAAACACATTCCAGTACAGGGTTGTTGGCCATAGCGACCACTCATCTCCAATGTGCCAGCATAAAATTTCACAGGTGTAAGTTATTAAAGCATCAATTATAAGTTATTTCAATAGGAATGAGATTGGGTATACAAAATGATCTTAATATAAAGATATTTAAGTTAAATTAAGACAGCAACAACCCTTCTTCTACTATGACGATAAAAAATCTTCGCAAAAGCGGTAAACTAAATGTTGTCCTGGTAATCACGTCACAATTTGAATCCTTTCATTTCACGCTAATTCGTGAGCAAACCTCTGTGTGTCTTTCGCCACTGACGGGCTAGCTCCCCCCAAAGCAGAAGATGACCAGGGGACAGAAAATTCTCTCCTGGACGTCAATTCCTCTTCGTTGTACTTCAAATTTCTTATGGTCCTAAGACTTTTGTGTGAATTCATTCTAATTTAAGGGCAACTCTTAACAAAAAGATTATAAACGCTTTTACATCGAAAATTTTTCACTGAAGTGTCAACTGATCAGTCCCACTACTTTGATACTATTAGAGGGTCGTCATGAGTTGTGTGTGTTAGTTCCATTTGCTAATGGTTCTCAGTGTAAAGTCTGAAGGCAAGTATCCACTGCAAAATCATCACTTCATGGAAAAATTTGTCGAATGAGTAACGTATATGAGTAAAGCCTCATTTTGGACAACCAAAAGCATTAAATAAAACAAACGTGTCCCCAGATGCACAAGTGGATGCTATTTCTACAGTTTCCCAGCCATATCTGAAGGCAAGGCCATCTCTAAATTTTCCTTTGATTAGATGGAAGTTGTACCTTTTAATCGGAAGTGCATTCAACCAGCTCAGCGTTTGCCTCTTCTTTGCGCAATTGAGACAATAAGCAACAGTTTTATCAGTGATACTTCTTACTTGTGACATTCCAATGCAAACCTGTAGCCGCTTCCTTTTCGTGTTTTTCTGAAAAATTTGTCGTTGCCTATTAAATAGGTCCCCAACGGTGGACTCATACAAAAATTCAGAGAGTTGAAGAGCTCGTGCGCACATTAGCCAGGAGAACGGTTCGGCATTGAATAATTGGAATCGTTTTTAAATTCTATTTTTCTTGGGAAGGAGATTGCGGCTGAATGTGGCGTCGTTCTTGCAAGAACAGTGAGTTATTGTTGGACTCCGTTTAAGAAACACTTATAGACATTCTGAGGAAAAGCGTGCTTAGCAAGTTTTTTAGAGTAGGACTGATTAGTTTTCCGACAATTGTTCCTTCAAGAATTGTTCAAGAGAACGCATTACCGATCCTAGAGCACGACAAATTTCATTCACTTACTAATGCAATTTCAAAAATATTTTTAAGTTCTTTCTACAAATTTTGATTTCGAAATTAAGTGACGCTTCGATATTCTGACTTTTCAGTTATTGGTAATAACTCTGGTCTCCGAGCGTTGTCATTGCTGTCAGATGCCCTTTCGTCATAACTGTTGCCGCTTTGAATCATTATTTTCTATCAGAAGGTCTGCATTGGTCTTATCCGGATTTTTAAATACGAAAAAAGTGAAGGAATTAGTTTTGCAATCTTATTCGATGCAAGATACCGGATAACTGTTGAATGCGTTATTGGGGCCAATGATTATAATTGATTCTGTAACTTTATCGCAGAAGCACCAAACAAATGCTTGTGAGGACATTTTAGACCCATTTTTTTTAAAAAAAATCCCTAGGTAAACGTGTAAATTTCGCTCAAAATGATTTTTCTTTACCACTTCCAACGCTTTTTTCTCACAACTTATCTATGCCAATAAACCCCAGACATTTTTCTAGGTTCGCTTAACGGAAAGAGGTTTATTGAGAACAAAAACCTAAATTCTCAGCAGCAACTTTTTAAGGCCAGCTTTGACAAAGGCCAGCTTCGTTTGAGAAAAAAAGGATGAAGTCTCTGATGGTTTGATGGAGCCTTTAATGGTGTTATGATGGATGCCATTCGGTTGCATAGTCCGCTACTAAAGCTATTATTAACTGGCGCCCGTATGTTTTCTTACGCGTTCATTTCATTGAAGACGAATTCTTCAAATAGTAAGTCACATTCCATCAACGAGACAAAATTTAACTCCCATTTTGACTACTCGAATGCTTTCTGCTTTTGATCTCCAGCACTGTTTTAATTTTTTGATTTTCATCCGGTTTATTTGAAGTTGAGAAAATACCACACTTTGAATGAGTTGACAAGGGTTTTAAATTGCTTGACATCTTATCATTTTCCAATAAATTATCAAAGGATCTGTATTGCTTCACTGTTCATTATCTATTAATCTTGCTAAGAAATTTCTGACTTGCCATTGGTTCGCTGTGTTTAACAGGTCAAAGCTTTGTCTCATCCAAAAATAAACTCTTCTCTTCCAGAGACTGCTTTTGATGTGAATAACTCATTATCAATTTTTGATGTACTAGGAGAAATAGACCAGTCATTACCATTGCACAAATCATTACTTCCGTTTTGCAGATTATATTCAAAGGTCTCAGTGAGGATTATGTTGAGGTCTTACTCTAATTCGAATGCAGTTCTCTTTTCACCAACATTTGAAAAATTTACTTCCAGTGAACGACCTTTCTATTGGTTTTTTTGCAACGCTTTTTTGCAAACATCAGTTTCTGCATGGCTCTGAGATCGCTTCGATGTCTATTGGGGACAAGGACGCCCGTTCTGTAGCCTTTGTCATTAAGGAACTGAAGTTTTCGTAAAACAAAAATGGAGTGATGCTTATTGTGAAGTGCTGGACCAATGCCTTTAATCTGGATGTACATTCCACAGCCCTGGCACCACCGTCAATCTCTTCTGATAACAACAGAACACAAAAGGCAATATGTCTCACTGTGAAAAATTACATAAAGCAGTTTGTTGTCTGTGCTGAAAGTGATTGGTACTTCAAAAAACTAAGACCAGAGTTAAATGCATTACGTTAGAAAAAATGTATGGCCCTTGAGCTATGTATTGCCCTCCGTGTTTGGAAGAAAAAAGTGAACAACATCTCTAAAAAATTTTCAAAGGGTTGAAAAAGTGATAAAAATGGGATAAAGAGCAGAGTTCAAGAAAAAAATGTTTGCTTAATGAGATTATTTTACTTTGAGCGGTTGATAACGGTGGGTAAAAACCAAAAATTATTAAAGTAAGAAGCACTCGATAGTGTTCTGAAAAACGTGTTCATTTTTTACAATGAAATCGGTTAGCAACAATGCACTCGTACAAAAATTCACAGAATTGAAGAGCTTTATGATGGTTGTTCACACTTTATTCAGGTAATAACAAGTTTAGGCCACCTTCTTTTACTGGAAAAGTAAAAGTATTTTGTACTTGGCGTTTAAAAGATTGTTCAGTAATGAATAGATGAAATGTTTTTAGAATACATTTTTCTTCTTTGGAAGAAGATTGGTGAATTATGGCGTCGTTCTTGTTAGAAAAGTGAGTTAATGTTGGACTGTATTTAAGTACATTCTGAGAGACATTCTGAGTTTTTCTGAGCACACCTATAGGCATTCTGAGAAGAAGTGTACTCAGAAAATTTTTGGAGTATGACTGATTAGTTTTCCAACTCCTCTTTCAGGAAATGTTCAACAGAACGCATTACGGATTCTACAGCCCGACGGATTTCACATATTAATGCACATTCAAAAGTGCTTTTAGGTTCTTTCTTAACAATTCGGTTTTGCAATAAAGTGACTCTTTTTTATTCTGACCTTTCAGTTTTTGGTAATAATTCTTTTCCTTTAATAGTTATATGAGTGAAAAAATAGCCACACTTTGCGTTGTCATTGCTGTTAGGTCCTCTTTTGTCATAAATGTTGCCGCTTTGAATCTTGATTTTCTATCACAAGGTTCGGATTGGTCTTATCCGGATTTTTGAAAGGCATAAAGTGAAGGAAGAAATTTTGCAATCTCATTCGAGGCAAGATACCTGTTAAAGCTGTTGAATGCGTTATTGGGGCCAAAAATTTAAAAATGCAGAAGCATCAAAAGAATTCTTGTGAGGAAATTTGAGAGCCATATTTGTAAATCCGTAGGCAAAGGTGTAAATTTCACTCAAATTCACTTTTTCACACCATATTCAACGCTTTTGTCTATTTAATTTCTAACACCTAAGCCAATAGATTTAACCACCGCACAATTTTTAGGGTGACTTAAAGGCAAGCTGATTGTTGAGAAAAGAAGACTAAATGACCAGTCCCAATTTTTGTGGGCAAGCTTTGACAATTAAAAAGATAGCTTGATGAAATCTCTATTGGCGTAATAATCGTTATCTTTCGTTTGCATGGTCTGCGATTAAAACTTTTCATTAATTGCCATCCATATCGTTTCTTACGGATTTATTTCTTCAAAGACGGGTGTTTGAATGGTAAATCACATTCCTTCAACCAGATATTATATATAAATGATCCCCATTCTGACTACTTGAATGCTTTTTGCTTTTGATCTTAAGCATTGTTTAAGTTTTTCTTTGGATACACTGTTTTTTTCAGCGAAGAACTCACCACTTTTTCAATTTTCAGACACCCGTCCTAAAGCACTTGATATCTTATTACTTTTTATTTGTTTATGGAAAGACCTTATTTGTTTCACTTTCCGTTTTCTGTTAATCTTATTTAGATGTTCCTGGTGTGCCACTACTTCGTTCAGTTTAACAGGTCAAGGAAACTGTATCGGGTCCGTGAATCAAGTCTTCTCCTCCAGAGACTGCTTTTGATATGGATAAGTTATTATCGATTATTGATGTGATAGGAAAAAATGTTACGATTGCACAAATCATTACATTGGTTTTGCAAATTATCTGCAATAAAGGTCGCAGTGAGGATTATGTTGTTGTTGTACACTATTTCGAATGCAGTTTTGTTTTCACCGATTTTAAAATGACCTACAGTAAACGACTTTTCTGCTGACTTTCTGTGAGGCTCATTTTTCTAACATCAGATTGCATTGGGCTGTGAGATTGCCTCGATGCCTATTGGGGGCGAGCTAATTCGTCCTGTAACCCTTGTCGTTAACGAACTGAAGTGTTTGTAAAACAAATTGGAGTGATGCTTTTTATGTATGAAATAAAATGTTTGGTTAGTGAGATAATTTTACGTATTAGCGAAAACTTGATAGCAGAATGATATCAAGAGAGTAGAAACTAAATATTATTCAAGTGATGAGCAATCGATGGGCAGCGTTTTCGTTTATATAATTTGTCTGAGAATTTCCAAGGGCTAAAAATTTACTTTACCTGGTCTAGAGTTGTTCTGTGAAGCGCGTTTTTATAACCCGCAAATGCAGCTTCGCAATATATTCGTTTTCATGAAACCCATACACGCACGCGCACCCAAAGAGGCCGTCCGCACTTTAAGAATCACAGAGGCAGATTCATAAACCCAGTATAAAAAATAATACAAAATTTTGAAATTTATGCACATTTAGGAGTAATACAGCGATGTGTGTCACTCACTGTCACTGCGCCTACATCATCCCTCTCAAGCTGACCCGAGAGAGAAAGATAAAGTCGATCTTAACCCCAAAGAATATTGAACAATTGTATTTGATTGGGAAGCAGAACTTGACTGTACTGTTTCTGAAATCACTGCTTGAATGCGCTCCTCTATTACACACATGAACATAACAAACTCATTTAACACAATTATTACAACGATTAGGCTAAGCTACAGGCAAGGTACAAGAGCAGTCATCAAGCTTTAACTACGCCAGTCAAGTGAATCCGTTTCGTATCATAACTTTACAGCCAGTGCTTGGATTGAATTTCTTAAGTTATTTTTTTAAAAGTTGATCTCAAAAAATTGTTCAAGAAATTGTAACCATGGATATCGACCTCATGTGTCATTATGCAACCACTCTCCCAATGAATAGAATTAGAAACCCCTCCTACAAAAGGGTACCTAGGATGATCTCCGTGACCCAAGACAGGTATTGGCCAGACCGATTTCGGTCGCGGACAGGGGGCCCCCAGACCGACCATACCTAAAGATAGGTATTGACCAGACCGAACAGACTTTGGCCACCCTTGGCCAGACCAAACAGACTTTGGCTAACAATGGCAAGACTGAACAAACCTTGTCCAGACCATTGGCCAGACCGAACAGACTTTAGGCCAGACCGTTGTCCAGACCATTGGCCAGACCAAACAGATCCTAGGCCAGACCATTAGCCAGACCCACTTAAACGTGTAAAACCATCGAATCAAATTTATTATTTATTCATTTCATTTTTTTGAATGACAAATGAATATGATATTTTAAAAAGAAATTATTGAAAAAAAAACCGTCGATTTAAAGACAAATGCAAATTTGAAAAGAAAGTTAATGAAGTAGTCTAATCATCTAGAGGTAGATGTTGGTTACCATTTATGGGCTGCTATATTGAAAAACAGTAAATACAGCACGCATTTATAAATTTTTTTAGAGGACCCGCTCTTATTTAGCTGGACCTCTAGGTCTTGAAATTGGGTATTGGCCAGATCAAACAGACCAAAATCTGGGTATTGACCAGACCAAATAAACCAATATATGGGTATTGGACAGACCAAACAGCTCAAATTATTGTTATTGGCCAGACCGAACAGACCGATATATGGGTATTGGAGAGACCAAACAGACCAAATTATTGGTATTGGCCAGACCGAATAGACTGAGATAGGGGTGTTGGCCAGACCGATCAGACCGAAATATCGGTATTGGCCAGACCGAACAGACATAAATTGCCATTGGCCAGACGAAAAGGCGCGACCCAATTTTTTCCCAGACCATTGAGTTGGGCCACACCGGACCCCTCTGTCCGTGACCTAAGTTGGTCTGGCCAATACTTGTCTTTGGTCGCGGACTTCATCCTGGGTAACAATCTTTCCAAATGGTCCCTCGCATTTTTTCATACTGAAGCTCCACTGAGCGTTCTAAATTTCTAGTTTCCCTTTTTCTTCATGGTGAGGATTCCTGTTTTTATTGTTCTGTACACGGGTAGCAGATTTAGCAAGTGAATTAACACACTCGACCTCCTTAATTTCCTCAAATTGAACGCCCTTCCTCTGATGAGAAACTTTTTGTTAGAACAGTATACTTATAACGTTCACAGTCCATTCATGCAAAAGTCTTTTGTTAGTTCCCCGAGAAAAGGTTTTCAAAAGTATAAAAAAAATAAGCAAAAAAACAATTGGGTAGAAAAACAGAAAAAAGCAGCCAACAATACGCTTTTGAGATCGATTGCGTTGAACTAAACTGAGGTTCCCTGTACAAAACAGATAAAACTCCAGAGTGTAGAATTTGAAAAATTGGGGTGGTGAGATTCTCTAATCAAATCCCAACAATTTGTATATTTTGGAATATTCAAAAAAAACAGAGAACTAGAGTAGTTGTAATATCGCAAGCCTATTATCTCATATAACAGAAAAGGTTATACCAGGCCCTTCAATTACTAAGATCCAGATTGGAGGCAGCAGTATTTTTGAAATATTAATGAAAAAGTTAGATTCAGAGATCTCTAGCGTCAACTTGAGCTAATTGTATGGAAAAAGGAAAACAATTATAAAAAAATTGTTACTGTGATTGAGAAGTATACCAAACTCTCGAATCAATTAAGTCATACTAAAAGATCAATCTGTGACCCTAAAGAATTTTAAAATTGAAGATGAAGCGAAGTTCGTCGTAGTTCACTCCACAACCCAACCAGAGGATTATTAACCCCTTGAAAACCGAAAGCAAGATCTCTTGCCCATCAGGTACTTCAGGGTTACTGCAGATCTTGTTGAGTTTTTACTTGGTTCGCCCATCCATACCATATGTGTTAGTCTTACTCGGCAAGTCGTCCACCAGCAGGCATACCTACCCTCAGAGTGGCCTCACTTATTCAAACTCCAAAGGAGCGTGGCGATTGATACTCTTAGGAACTCTCGTCTCGAAGGTGTCTGTAGTCATTCTCTTGATGTCCAAGTCCCGGGATATCTTAACGTAACCTAATAGTCATTGATTTCTGTAAAACCACATATGTCCCTCAGTAGCTATGTTATGTTTTGAGTTAAAGCTAAACTCTAACTTAAAAAACTACTAGACTTATAAATTAAAGATGGCAAAGTTACCACAGACTTTATTCCTAACTAAATCAAAGCTAGAATAGGCGTATTGTACAACAAGTCTCCTAACTACTTCCTATTTCTCTATACGATCTCTGAGTCTAGACCGACTCTCTCGAATAATCCTAGGAAGTCAGAAAAAATGAACTCAGGGAAGACTATTACCGCTGAGAATATCGAAGGTTGTATAATAGGCAAGTGAATTTAGAATCAGGAAATTAGATTAAGAAAAAGGCTCAAAAATCAGCCGTATTTATACTAGCTTATCTTTTCTTAACTTGACATAATTGAGTCCCGCAGGCTTAGTTTAGCCTAATCATTTAGAAAATACCTCTTAAGGGCCCTAAATCTGGCCTGATTTCAAGGGATTGTATATCCGTACGTAAGGTCCGAGAAATGCGTTCCAGGTCATTTGTTCAAGCCTAAATCTTCAAAAATTAAATTAAGAATACTTTCTAGGTGTTTCGATGACAAAGACTATCAGGTCCGAATAATATTTTTTTCAAATTTGATACCAGCTTAGTTTGAGAGAGTCAAATCTTATCTCCAATTTTGATCCATACAAATAACTATATTTCTATTGGGTCTAATTTCGGTTTCGGTTTATACTGTTCATCGAGAAAATTTAAAGATTAGTAACAATTTCTTTAACTTTCGTTTTCCTCTAATTCTTCAGTTTCAATTTCTACACTTCACCTCGGACTGATCTATTCTCCTGAATAAGCATAATTCATCACGTCTTTCGCTCCAATTAAGCAAACGGATTATGTGAGGAATACAAGAATACAAGGGTATAAGAGATTACAAGGTAGGTACAACTCGCATTAAAGTGCGGACAACTCTAGTTTTTTCTGCTCTCTTCCTCTACAAATTCTGTGTGCTGTGTTGGGTGGTTGTTGTCCTCTGTTTTGTCATAGATTTTACACGTGTTAAGTTGTGCCCTCCGTTTGATGCATGATATTTATCATTTCCAGGGTAAAATTGTTGGGATTGTGAAAAAAATTGATAAACCATAAAGCAGTCCTAAGAAGTCTACCACATTATTAGCAGTTCCTCCAGCCGTGTTTTTTCTTGGTCGCCCTTGATTACTCCGATAAAAATCTGTTTCCAAGTTTTTAATCGTTGCGTTGTTTATTTTAAGTGGTGGTTTTGCTTGCAGTTCGACTTTGATATGTTCCATCACTTTTCTTTAGTAGTCTATGGTGGTACTGAGGGAACTCACCTCGTAGTTTTCCTGTATCGACAAGGTGAACGCTTCCTCAAGTAGAAGGTTGAGCCCGACGGTCAAAATCAGCCCGGTTTCGTTTTGACAGTTGTCTCTTGAGGGGCAGAGAACCATTAGGCCTTAGATATCTCAGTTCTCCCGTTACAAGGAGGTTGTATGATGCACCCTCGGCTTCCGTTCAGTCTAGTGCTCGTTAGGATGTTATCTGTGATTTCAGTTATCTAGTATCTTGTGGTTGCTGACAAAATAAGAAAATTTGAATGCGCTAAATAGGTTGCTGTAGGCATTATTGGAAGATGTATGATATCAAATTTACAGGTCTGTAAAACAGCTGCTTTGTGAACAAAACATAGACTGACCAGACACACGGTTTGTTGGTTTTTAGTCATTGAGAAAGGTTTTTCACAGAGTCTTAGTCGTTTCGAACATTGACAAGAGAGAATTTGTGCTGAGAATTACCGCTGAGAATATCGAAGGTTGTATAATAGGCAAGTGAATTTAGAATCAGGAAATTAGATTAAGAAAAAGGCTCAAAAATCAGCCGTATTTATACTAGCTTATCTTTTCTTAACTTGACATAATTGAGTCCCGCAGGCTTAGTTTAGCCTAATCATTTAGAAAATACCTCTTAAGGGCCCTAAATCTGGCCTGATTTCAAGGGATTGTATATCCGTACGTAAGGTCCGAGAAATGCGTTCCAGGTCATTTGTTCAAGCCTAAATCTTCAAAAATTAAATTAAGAATACTTTCTAGGTGTTTCGTTGACAAAGACTATCAGGTCCGAATAATATTTTTTTCCAATTTGATACCAGCTTAGTTTGAGAGAGTCAAATCTTATCTCCAATTTTGATCCATACAAATAACTATATTTCTATTGGGTCTAATTTCGGTTTCGGTTTATACTGTTCATCGAGAAAATTTAAAGGTTAGTAACAATTTCTTTAACTTTCGTTTTCCTCTAATTCTTCAGTTTCAATTTCTACACTTCACCTCGGACTGATCTATTCTCCTGAATAAGCATAATTCATCACGTCTTTCGCTCCAATTAAGCAAACGGATTATGTGAGGAATACAAGAATACAAGGGTATAAGAGATTACAAGGTAGGTACAACTCGCATTAAAGTGCGGACAACTCTAGTTTTTTCTGCTCTCTTCCTCTACAAATTCTGTGTGCTGTGTTGGGTGGTTGTTGTCCTCTGTTTTGTCATAGATTTTACACGTGTTAAGTTGTGCCCTCCGTTTGATGCATGATATTTATCCTTTCCAGGGTAAAATTGTTGGGATTGTGAAAAAAATTGATAAACCATAAAGCAGTCCTAAGAAGTCTACCACATTATTAGCAGTTCCTCCAGCCGTGTTTTTTCTTGGTCGCCCTTGATTACTCCGATAAAAATCTGTTTCCAAGTTTTTAATCGTTGCGTTGTTTATTTTAAGTGGTGGTTTTGCTTGCAGTTCGACTTTGATATGTTCCATCACTTTTCTTTAGTAGTCTATGGTGGTACTGAGGGAACTCACCTCGTAGTTTTCCTGTATCGACAAGGTGAACGCTTCCTCAAGTAGAAGGTTGAGCCCGACGGTCAAAATCAGCCCGGTTTCGTTTTGACAGTTGTCTCTTGAGGGGCAGAGAACCATTAGGCCTTAGATATCTCAGTTCTCCCGTTACAAGGAGGTTGTATGATGCACCCTCGGCTTCCGTTCAGTCTAGTGCTCGTTAGGATGTTATCTGTGATTTCAGTTATCTAGTATCTTGTGGTTGCTGACAAAATAAGAAAATTTGAATGCGCTAAATAGGTTGCTGTAGGCATTATTGGAAGATGTATGATATCAAATTTACAGGTCTGTAAAACAGCTGCTTTGTGAACAAAACATAGACTGACCAGACACACGGTTTGTTGGTTTTTAGTCATTGAGAAAGGTTTTTCACAGAGTCTTAGTCGTTTCGAACATTGACAAGAGAGAATCTGTGCTTCATCAACTTCAGCAAAGTTAGTCTCAGCTTCCGAGACGACAAGGAGATAGCGCTCGGGTACAAGCACTGACGCTGTAGTTGAATTTTCAATAGGTTGCGGAAGGGGCATTTCTTTAAAGGCTTTGTAAATGGGGCTTGGACTTGACATCGGAACTTCGATTTATAAGAGGAGCCCATTGTCTCCAATAAAAAAAATTACGAAGTAGCTCAAGTTCATAGTAGAGACTAACATGCTGGAGTGTTGTTGACATTGTTCTGCGATGGAATCGAAGAGGTTGTTGGATTCGTTGCAGTTCGCCTGGTTCTTTAAGCCTTGATTGTATTCTTTTGTTCGAAATCTTCTGGAAAGCCTCTCAAAATTTGTTTTTGAATTGCTTTAGTTCATACTTAAAGGATTGCACTTCCGAATAAAGAGACACTAACGCGAAGGAAACGTTTTTGATCACGCTTTGCGTTTTGAGGAAAAAGGTGATCACGTCGCTCCTCTTGTGATCGCGGACTTGAGCTTGACGAACTTGTTCCATATCGTGATCAAGTTTGTTAATGGCTTCCTCTACGGTTCCGAAGTTACCAGTTGTATAGTTCAAGATAGTTTACACTTGTTCCTGCTGTTTTAAGTTTTTGTTGCCCAGGATGTGTTTTGTGTCATGTTTGTGGCTCGATAAATGGTTTAGCTTGTAGTCCATGCCGTCCAAGCAATTCGTCGCATTTTTTCTTCTGAGGCCTGACAAAGATGAAAGATGGAGAGCATTTTGCCAGCTGTTTTTTTCACCATGGGCTCCGAAATAACTGCAGCGGCAGCTTCCTCTGCAAGCAACGTTATTGACTTTCTTTTCTTGTTCATGAGCTTGGTAGAATTTTTCAAAAATCTTCACATGCCGAACCTTTCAAGACTTTTCTTCTTCGATCTCGGAAATGTCTTTTCGTATCGATGTGATCAGGGTATTTTGACTGTTTTCCAGGATGCTGTGTAGTTTTTGGTTATTGCAGCATCCCCACTGTGTCCATCTCCACAATTGAATTTGCATCTCTTTGAGGGTTTGCGAAAAAATTTTAAATGCGCCCCAGTCAATGTCCAAGGGCTTAGGAAAGGGCACTGCAATTTCTATCAGTTCAATCGAATCAGCTAGAGTAATCGGAGTCTGTGGGACGAACGCAATAGTTGCTCGAATTGCTACTTCTGCTAGAGTCCACCGGATGACAAGAAAGAGATAGCAGCACTTCATCTAAATTTTGCTAAAGTTAGAGTAAACTGCACATGTGGCCACAAGTTTTTTTATACTGAGGTTTCAGTTTTTTTAAAAAAAAAACTTCTGCATTTATTAATTGGAACTAGATTTCGTATTCGAATTGGTTCCATTGCCGAAACTTTTTGTTTTTTTGTGCATGACTCATTTGCTTTGTTCTAAATTTTTTTTAATGGTCTGGGTTCTGTTTCGACGAGTGTTGCTATGCTCAAGTGCTATCTAGTGTCTTAATCAAGACTTTTCTAACCTTTTGATTGCTTTTTTGTGTGTTTAAGGAGTGGCCTTTGAAGAAGAAAATTTGATTAGTTCATAGTAATTCTCTCTATCAAAGTGTTCACAGTACATTGATAAAAAAATATTTTGGTAACGTTTCAAAGTTTTGAGTCGAGTTTGTAAGTAAGATCGTCGTGTGTGTGCTATGATTAATGTTTTCATTCGTCATCAATTCCGTATCTTTTGGTGAATCACCTTGCCCGCTTGAGACGTCCCTCCGTGTTAGAGAGTAGGCTTGGGCTCGCTGTTTTGAATTTGAGAGTAATTGCTGTCCGTTTCAACACTTTCGACTTATGAGGTCTATGGATGTTCTTGAATTCAGTATCGAAAGTCTTATCCGGGGTAGTGCTTTGTTGATTCATTGTCTCTGGTGGGTCCGTTTGCTCGGCACTTGGGGAAGAGAGTTCCAGGTTGGATTCTGTCATGTTCTCTCTCTCTCTCTCATCACGTCCCGTCAGTTCAGTTGCCTGTACTTCCTCGACGTCCTGAACCTCGTAGATTGCCCCTCGTCTGATTGCAGAAGTTTTCTCCTGTTCCTGCAATAGATCGTGGAAGAAGTCTTCTTTTTACTCCATCCATTGGTATCTCGAGGTGTTTCGAGGATTTTCTGCGTTTCAACCAACAAATCTTCGTGTAGTATTTTCAGAGAGGAGGCCTTGAATTGCTATTTCTTCCAAGTCTTCTAGTGCTTCTCCAATTGGCTGTTGGCTTCCTGGTGAATGTCGAGTAAAGATCTTGCGTTGATTCGGCTTTTCTTTCACGGGTTTGATTCTATTTTAGTGTACAATCTGCCATTGCATAGAATTGCCAGTTTTCGATATATTGTAATGTACGTTAGAAGTTTTCTCTAACACAACGTAGGGGCCATCCCATGGCAAGAAGAACTTTCCCGATTTGGCTTTGTGGGGAGCGAGCAGCCAACTTTGATCACCATTGCGGTAGCTGTCTCCAAAGGCTTCTTAGTGGTATCGGTCTTTTTGCCTCGCTTGGTTGCATCCCAAGGTTTCTCTGGCGTTCATGCAAGCTTCAAAAAATTTTTCCTCCAACCATCGAGTGAATACATAACTTTTAATTTCGTGACCTGCTGCCTTAGGTAGGAATAAATCGATTGGGTATTTGCACTCTTGTCCATAAACTAAAGAGAAAAGGGTATGCTCTTTTGTTCTGTGCACTGTTGTGTTGTAGACGAAGCTCAGATATGAGAGTATCTCCTCCCAAGTGTTCGGGTTTCTAGCACAGTAATTCTAAATTACATCAGCAATGACACGATGTGTCGCTCAGCCATGCCGTTGCCTTGAGGGTGGTAAGACGAGTTCTTTGTTTTTTCCATTCCAAACAGCTTGCAGAGTTCCAAGATAAGTTCACTGCTAAAGTTCTAGCCCTGGTCACTGTGAAATGAATCTGGCGCTCCAAACTGAAGAATCCATTTTCCACAAAAGCTCTAGCCAGGTCCTCGGCAGTTGTGTTCTGCAATGGTGTGGTGACTACAAAATTGGTGAAGTAGTCCGTGAGTACAAGAATATATTTGTAACCTCCTGTTTTTGTTTTGGCCACTGGCCACAGGATTTCTGCGGCAATTTTACTGAAACGGATTTCTACTCTGATTGTTTGCAATGGTGTTTTCCGTTCCAGCTGTAGATCGCAACTGACACGTCAAACAGTTTTCAGATTTCATCTCAATGTCTTATCCCATATTTGGCCACCAGAAACGTTGCATAGCTATGTCGAGTGTCTTCTGAAAAACGAAGTGTCCCCCACTTTTCTATAGTCATTTAGTTGTTTTAGAAATTTTTCCCGTAGACTTGTGGGCACCACGAACAGTCTGACATTAGAATTTGATCCCTCAAAAAACCTTTTTTGGTACAGAACTCCCTCTGCCAGTTCTAGTTGTTCCCACACACACCAGAGTGCCAGCGCATCCTCTCCGGCTGCAATAGTTGCTGTTTTCTACACGTTAAATTTGCTATGGGACGTTGCGGTTTGCGTTCCGTTTTTGTGAGCATTGTCCCATTGAAAATCGAGTTTAAATGCACTGTCTTGCGCCTGATGTTCTCTTGCCGCTTCTCTGCCCTCCCCTGGAGTATTTTTCATTGATGTCTCGTCGTTGTTGGGAAGATTTGTTTTATGTCTAATGGATTGGTCCTCCAGATTTGTGGTCATTCGAACGCTTCCAAAATTGTTATGGCTGCAGTAGTTGCTTCCATTGTCGGTTTCAGGAACTTTTATCTCGTGTCTGTTGAAATTGACAGTTTCTGTGGTCATCTGGGTTCCACCAACTTCGGTTTCGCCGGAGTAGTCACTCTCCTCGTCAGTCAACCAGCCGAGTCCAAATTTTCCACCGGACACACATTTTTCCGTCACAGCATCATAGAGCTTCCGAAAGCTCATACTGTAAAGAGTCTCATATTTTTCGTCATTGTCGCTGTCCTGCTGTTGAGTTTCATTTTGATGGGTTGATTCGTAGTCCCACTTTGTGTTCTGAGGTCCGAAATCTGAATCCGTATCCGTTTCAATCCATTCTGTGGTGTCACTTTCGAACTCAAGCCTGGTGAACGTTAGAGTAATTGCAATTTGAATTTTGGGGGTTAGTGAGTGTGATGTTATTGGGGAAGTGCGTGCGTTAATTTTATATCTGTTGATTAACCTGGGTGGGGTTCTGGTGAAGTAGGCATTTCGATATGCCCGAGTGCGTCGCTTAAACTTTCAGCTGGGGGGCAGTCGCCGAACATCTCGTTCTTCTCCTCTTCAGTCAATTCGGGAGCCTGGCTACACTGTCGTGAAAGTCCATCTACGTTTCCATGATTCTCACCAGGACGATGAACCACCTGGAAGTCAAACTCTTGAAGCTTTTTGTTACATTCGAAAGATCATTCTAAGTTATTTTGTCTGAACAGCCATTGAAGTGAAGCATGGTTTGTTCTCAACACAAACTTTGTCTCCCATAGGTACCACTTCATCAACTTGATTACAGCTAGTGCCTCTCGCTTTGTTGTTGAATATTTACATTCGGCTGGTGATAGCACTCTGCTTGCAAACACCACCGGATACTCAACACCATTTATGACATTCGAGATTACTGCGCCCAAACTGTAGTCAATTGCGTCTGTATCTAGCACAAATGGTGAGCTGTAGTCTGGATGCGACAAAACCGTGCTCTGGATCATTCCTGTTTTCAGGTTCTCGAAAGTAGCTTGACAGTCCGGTTTCTAGCTGAATCTCTGGTTCTTCTTCGTGATCTCATGTAGTGTTCTTGCTATCCCGGCAAAATCCTTTACGAATTGACGATAAAAACTGTGCAGAATCCAATTAATGATCTAACTTCTGTTATAATTTCCGGTCTTTTTTCAGTCTTTCAGGGCTCTGATTTTTCCCTCATCGGGTGATATTCCTTCGGCACTGAGATTGTAACCCAAGTAAGCAACTCAGTTTTGGTATAATTTGCACTTTTTTGGCTGAAGTTTCAAGTTTAATTTCCGTAGGGCTCCAAACACAATTTGGAGGTGTTCTTCGTGTTCTTCCTCTGACTTGCTGCAGACTAGAAGACCATCCAGAAATATGAGAACAAAACTGAAGAGGTACTCGTTAAAGATTGCTGCCATCAAACGTTCAAATGGGCCTGGGGCATTGCACAGTCCAAATGGTTGTAGCATGAACTCGTATCAACACCGTCAGGGGTAACGAATGCAGTTTTTGTATCGTGGTATCGCTGGTTCTGCTAGTGGGACCTGCCAGTATCCGGAGGCTAAATCCAGGCTCGAGAAAATTTTAGCTCCATGAAGATGATCACGGATTCGATCGAATCTGGGTAATGGGAAAGCATTTTTTCTAGTTACCTTGTTGAGTTTTCTAAAGTCTGCACATTTTCTTTTGCCGCCGTCTTTCTTTGTTACGAGTATAATTGGCTTACTGAACGGGTTTTAGATGGCCGTATCATATTCCTGTAGAGCGTACTGCTAATTTCTGTTTCACAACTGCCCTCTTCCCGGGTGCTGATCTTTAGGGAGAAACTTAAATTGGGCCAGCGTCTCCAATATCATTCTCGTTCTCCACTAAAAATGTGTCTGAACCAACTCTGCATCGTTTAGAGCAAAAACATCCCAAAAACAGCAACTGTACTCATCATCTTGAGTCCAGTTTCGCGGTCTGTTGAATCCAATTTCACCAGGTTGCACATTTGTTCCGCCTCGTTCTCTGATGCTTGCATGGGACAATTGTTGTTTCTGTTTCTCCGGGTCCGTGGGATTGAAACTCACTCTCCGCGCCGCAGACCTTGACTTGTCCGGGTTTTTTTGTTTTCCAGAGCAATGTCAAAATGACTCTTCTGCTTTCTGTGCCAATTATGATTTGCCTTGAATGAAAGTCGATCGACGTTTGATTTTCCTGCAACATAGGTGTCCCTAGGATCAACTGTACGTCTGTCGAAGCAGTTGAAGTATTTGCTCGGATAACGTAAGGGAGTTAGAAGTGGAGCAGCCACTACAATTTGCTGCCGGCCAGTGATGTTGTTTGCGTTTGCCTTTTGAATTGTGTTCTCGAAAGGGACGTTAGTTGATTTCTTTCTCAAAAAGGTATTTAACTTTAATGACTTTGTTTTTTTTGTTTCAAGAACCCCACGGGTCATGGATTTTGTTTTTCGTTTTACAAAAAAAGAAAAACAAACAGAAGCTAGAAATTCTAATTAAACCATTTGGATTCGCAGTAATTCAAACGTTAAAACTTCTTTTGAACCCCAGAGAATTGTATTCAAATTAGCAGTCAGTTCTCGTTTATAGGGTCCTGATGTAAGCTATTTTGATTATGATCGGTCTTTCTTCTCTATTGTTTCGTAAGCAATCTGTTCTCTTCCAGATCTTAGTTTTTTTTTCACTGACGGTACGGGAGCCCTGCTATTGGGTATTGAAATTGGGTATTGGCCAGATCAAACAGACCAAAATTTGGGTATTGACCAGATCAAATAGACCAATATATAGGTATTGGACAGAGCAAACAGCTGAGTTTATTGTTTTTGGCCAGACCGAACAGACCGATATATGGGTATTGGACAGACCAAACAGACCAAATTATTGGTATTGGCCAGACATAATAGACTGAGACAGGGGTGTTGGCCAGACTGATCAGACCAAAAAGTGTATTGGCCAGGCCAAACAGACCGAATTATCGGTATTGGTCAGACCGAACAGACAAAAAATGCCATTGGCCAGACGGAAAGGCGGGACCAAATTTTTACCCAGACCATTGAGTTGGGCCACACCGGACCGCTCTGTCCGTGACCTAAGTTGGTCTGGCCAATACCTGTCATCGGTCGCGGACTTCATCCTGGGTAACAATCTTTCCAAATGGTCCCTCGCATTTTTTCATCCTGAAGCTCCACTGAGCGTTCTAAATTTCTAGTTTCCCCTTTTCTTCATGGTGAAGATTCCTGTTTTTATTGTTTTGTACACGGGTAGCAGATTTAGCAAGTGAATTAACACACTCGACCTCCATAATTTCATCAAATTAAACGCCCTTTGTCTGACGAGAAACGTTTTGTAAGAACAGTATACTTATAACGTTCACATTCCATTCATTCGAAAGTCTTTTGTTAGTTCCCGGAGAAAAGCTTTTCAAAAGTATAAAAAAGTAAGCAAACAAAGAATTAGATAGAAAAACAGAAAAAAGCAGCCAACATTACGCTCTTGAGATTGATTGCGTTGAACCAAACTGAGGTACCCCGTACAAACACATAAACTCCAGAGTGTAGAGTTTGAAAAACTGAGTTGTGGAGATTCCGTAATCAAATCTCAACAATTTGTAGATACTTGAATATTCAAAAAAACAGAGAACTAGAATAGTGGTAACTTCGCAAGCCTATTATCCTATATAACAGAGAGGGTTATACCATCCCTTCTATTAGTCCTAAGATTCAGATTGGAGGCAGCAGTATATTTAAAAAAGTAATGATAAAATTGGATTCAGAGTTCTCTAGCCTCAACTTTGAGTTAACTGCATGGAAAAAGGAAAACAATTATAAAATAGGTGGTACTGTGATTGAGAAGGACACCAAATTCTCGATGCAATAATCATACTAAAAGATCAATCTGTGACTCCAAATAAGATTGAAATTGAAGATGAAGCGAAGTTCGCCATAGTTCACTCCACAACCCAACCAGAGGAGTATCAACCCCTTGATAAAAGAACGCAAGATCTATTGTCCGTCAGGTAATTCAGGGTTACTGTAGACCTTGTTAAGTGTCTACTTGGTTCGCCCATCCAGACTACATTTGTTAATCCTATTCGCCAGTCTTACAAGAGCAGGCAACATTACCCTCAGAGTGATTTCACTTATTCAGTCTCCAAAGGAGCGCGGCGATTGATACTCTTAGAAACTTTGATCTTGAAGGTGTCTGCAGTCACTTTTTTGATGTCCAAGTCCTGGGAGATCTTAACTTAACCTAATAGTCATTGATCTCTTTAAAACCAGATATGTTCCTCGGTATCTTTGTTATGTTTTGAATTAAAACCAAACTCTAACTTAAAAAATTACTAGACTTATAAGTTGAAGAATGCAAAATTACCACAGACCTTATTCCTAACTAAATCAAAGCTAGAATCAAACTAAGCGTCTTCTACAGCAAGTCTCATAACTATCCTCTATTACTCTATTCGATCACTATTACCGCTGAGAATATCGAAGGTTGCATAACAGGAAAGTGAATTTAGAATAAGAAAATTGGATTAAGAAAAACGCTAAAAAAACCAACCGTTTTTAAACTTGCTCATCTCTTCATATCTTGAGATAATTGAGTCCCGCAGGCTGAGTTTAGCCTAATCATTCGAGAAAATACCTCTTAGGGGCCCTAAATCTGGCTTGATTTCTAGGGGTTTTGTGTATTCGTACGTATTGTGTAAGGTCCGAGAAATGCGTTCCAGGTCATTTGTTCATGCCTAAATCTTCGAAAGATAAATTTAGAAAACTTTCAAGGTGTTTCATTGACCAAGATTATCAGGTCCGAATAATATCTTTGTTTTAAATTTGATACCAACTTAGTTTGAAAGAATCAAATCACAACTCTAATCTTGATCTCTACAAATAACTATATTTCTCTTGGGTCTAATTTCGGTTTCGGTTCATACGGTTCATCAAGAAAATTTAAGGTTAGTTCAAATTTCTTTAACTTTCGTTTTCCTGCAATTCTTATGTCTCAATTTCTACACAGAGTGCATCTCTCAAAAGTTACAACCAAAGTTGGACAATCATCGGAATATCTTACAACAGATTTGCAAAGTTTCTTTCCGAGAAATCTCAGAAGTTTTGCCTGTGAAGTGTTCTCGCTCGCCAATGAAAACTTTGGTTAAAAAAATTTGAGCACCTAATGAATATTGTACATATTGCTTTGGATCCCTGTTTCTCGAGAAGGTTTTGTATAAATACATCGATCCTAGTGGGAAAGGGTTGTCGCAGTAGATGTTTCTTGCAAACATTTAATTATAGCGATCGGTAAACAATAAAGTTTCCACGTCAAGGAAACCAGACCAACATGAAATCACAAAATCAAGAATTGATGAATTCTTGTCAAACCTACTGAGCTGAGATCCATTAAAGAAGAATTTTTTCAATCGAAAAGGGCGAAACAATTAGAAAATCCTGGAAAAACTAAAAAGAGTTTCTATGTTGCCATTTATTTTGCTCGCCCACAAATCTCGCCCACAAATCAACCCGAATTGAATGCTTTTTTAAACATTTTTTCTCTCCCTCATTTATGGCAAACAGTGCAACCTTTTTCTGGATTCCTTGATCGACTTTTTTTGTCGCGGAGTCATTTCGTGCGCATTTATTCACCGGTTATGGTTTTTCTTATAAACACAATCATACCTTGCAGCTCAGTTTGAAAAAATTAACATGAGAAAACTCTCAAATTTAATTTTGGAGAGAACACTTAACTGTGATGCAAACTCGTCTAGTCGCTTGTGTGTCAATCTCGTATCAAAAAAACTTTGATGAACCAGACGGCTATCACAAATAAATTGTACGGTGGCGGTCAAGCAAGCCGAGAGGCAAGAAAGCCGGAAAAAGAAAAATTGTTTGAGTAAGCCGAGTTTTTCAAAAGATGACAAAGAAATTTGGCTTACATTTAGCCAGTTGGTACTGATATCAATAGTTTTCACTTCAATTGAGTTTAGGAATTTTTTTCAATTTTCTTTTCAGCCCCTATACATTTTTGCTGAATTTCTGGTTTTTCACGGTAATTGATGCGTCGGAGCAGCCGTTCTTGCATCTTTTCTTGAATTCTTACTCCTCTGATACCAACCCAGGAAGAGTTTCAAAGCAATTTTTTGAAACACTTGACTTTTTTGTAGGGTGGAGTCAGACCCAGAAATTGAATTTATTGGGACAAACATTGCGTGAATTGGAATTAGCATCCAATTTTATTACAATTAGAATAATAGCCCCATACTGCCGACAACAATCCCGTTTTGTAAGAATATATAATTTGGCTCAATTGTTTTTATTTTGCTCGAGGCACTTAGCTTCCAAAATTAATAATAGAATTCCGTAAGTTTTGTTAGTTTTTCCGGTGATAAGTGCAAGAAAACAGACAACTTGTGGTCTCCAACTGAGGCGAAAAAGACTTAGAGATTGGTTTTGGTGCCAGTTTGAAGTTTCCATAGCAAATAACAGCAGTTGAACTTCCCAATTTTGTTTAATTTGTTGCTGTGGATAAAATGAAAATACCTGTATTGTTATCTAACGACAACGAAAGAGGTTCTCTGCTGTGAGTTTTTTCCAATCTCCTTCAAAAAAGTTTTGTCAACGCTTTTTGAATGTGTGGGCAATAATCATTTCCGGTGTTTTGTATTGATCCTCGAAATTTCTTGACCAAAAGAAACCTTTGGTTGTTGTTGTTTCAATTGTTTTTTGGTATTTTTCTTTCAAATTTTTGTTGGATTGAGTCTTCAATAAAACTTCTTGTCTGGATGTAACATTTTTGATTTGATCATCGGAAGCTGATTTTTTACGTTTCGGGTCAGGATAATTTACAGCACTCTCGAAGTCCTTTGAAAGAGCTATTCAACTTTCGCACTCAAGGTTAATGCACTTAAAATGCCTTTTCAGGGTAACTCTTTTGCTTGTTTTGTTTTTGAAACTAGGTTCGCAGCAATCAAAAACAAAACTACTGATTAAACATGTGGTAAAGGTATTGTTAAGAGAGATTACGTAATATCTTGTTTGCGGTCTGAGTAATTCTACACAATATGCAATTTATTACGTAAAATTCGTCTTACTTTTATATCGGTTTACTTCTATGTCGGCTTGCTTTTTGTTCGCCAAACTTTTCAGCTCTCAAGTCAACTATCAATTAGAAAACATGATTAGAAGGCGCCGTGTTTTCCGCACTCACGCTAAACATTCGATTCATTTTTATATTGCTCTGTTCGCTTGCAAAAATATTTAATTCAATAGTTGCAGATGAGATGCTAGAGAACTGGTGAAACCAAGATTTTTGATTGTTGTCACTACACTTTTGAAAAATCAACTTCTTGAATGTGTTCATCAGCCCATCATCTAATTTAAGGTATATATACTATCATTTCTTGGACCTGATGACTTTGCTAATTTCAGAACAAAAAGGTAATATTTTTTCAATCGAATTGAACTTTTCTGTTAATAGATTTGTAGTCCTTTCATATTCCTTTCATACTGGGAAAAAAGCCGAGCACTGATTTAACTTCCGCTTTTTTGGCGAAATTATGGCATAGTTTGTTATTATGAAAAAGTATTTTCTTTTCCGAAGAACTTTTCACATTTTGTTGCGTAACATTTTTTCAAACTGGCAAGTTTGAAAGGAGATTTTGTGAGTAAAAACGTCAAAAATCTACTAAAATATTCGCGTATTAATTTTTGTGGTCTAAAAATTGGCTCTGTGGTACATGGGTTCACGCGATTTTGCATGCTGTTTTATCTTTTACTCAGTTCTCTTATGCCATGTTATGTTGAAAGTTCTATGCACGTTGTGGTAACAACGTTTCTTTTACCTTGTCTATATTTCTGCACTGAATGTCTTTCAAATTCTGCTTTTGTTTTTCCGTATTTTCAAGTATCACAAATGCAATTGAGACGGTAATTTAGCTTTAATATTTTTCTCTTTTCTTTTTAGAGCCGTTCCTATAATAGGCCTTTCGCGATATATCCCGTACGAAGAACTAACGCACTTATATAAGACATACTCACTCTATATATCCGACCACGGAAGTTCTGAAAGGGTGCAGAATTATAGCAGAATTAAACATCCTCATTGTACGTACGCAAATGAGTGTTTATAATTTTACGATTAGTTGATAAGTTCATAAGTTGATAAAAATATCTAGCTTTTGCAAATGAATCGAAAAGAATTATTAGAAGAAAAATTTTAATTTTGAACCTGACTAAAAACGCTAATTAATTCAAAAAAGGCGTACCTAAAATCGCAACAAAGGCGAATACTTACAGATCGCATTAAGTGGTTTTCTTTATATAAGTAAAAACAACTTGGTGTATCCAGACAAAACAGTCTCAGACAAAACAGTCCCGGGCAAAAAAGGAATCAAATTGCGAAATAGTCCGACAAAACAGGTTCAGGCAAAACAGTCCAATAACAACAGAGAAAATAGTCCCAGACGAAAAAGTCCCAAATAACTATCAAAACAATTGTCCATAGAAACTACAAAAAAGTACAAACATAATCTATGAGTTAAGCTACTGAATGCATTGTTTTTATTTGATATAAATTAAGATTTAACTAAAAATTTGTTTCAAAACACAATATTTGGCTTTTGGCTTGATCTATGTTTTAATCAGCTCAATAGTTTTTCAATCACATTAAATCAAGTTTGGTCTGTTTACCTAACTTGGCAACCATGTGAAGTTTTGAAAGTTACAAATACAGTAAGTTTGCGCCGATAATCTGCCGATTAATCATCAGTTTGAATTGATATTTGTTTCTTGACTGGAGAATTGAAAAAAACTAGCAGGCCTGCAAAAGCATTAAAAGAAAATCTGTTGAAGGAATAGGTTTAAGAGAATCGAAAAATTCTATTTCGCACCAACTCGGGCTAAAACTCATGCCACTCGTTTAACAGTCATAGGTCTTACCCCTTACGGTACGGGTGGATGTGAGCGTATGTTACTCTATGTAAGAGCATTTTCTGTTGAACTATTTGGTTTGGCTATAATGCTTGTTTAAGGAGTGCCAAGACTTGTGCAGATAATGAACCTCTACAAGGAGGCATAGCACTTCTCAAAATGAAGGTACTACGTTACATGTACGTAGCTGCATGTTTAAAGAGCATTAAAACATGCGAAGATTCGGAGCTTAAATATGATGAACATACGTGATTTTGCAGAACTTCGTTCTACTGCTCTTAAAAATAACACCTTTTTTGCTCTTTTCGTTAGATGAAAAAAGGCATCAGTTCGTTGCAGTATTAGGGGAAAAGAACGAGACCTCAATTTAAGTTCAATGACTTTTGATTTGGTATTTTTTATGAAACAGGTAATTTTGTAGGCAACTTTTAGAGAAAACATTATAAGCACAGAAAGTTTATTCTTTATTACCGCTTTTCTAATCTACATAAAGATATACTAACACTCTTAATCATCCAAATAAATTTATGCTACATAACTAAAATTCTACACCGTAGAAATAAATTATAATGAGTGTCAATATTAATTTATAACCTGAGTCGATTTATAAGTTCAAATAGAATTTTCATCTAAAGTCTGCTAGTTGAAAACAACTTTCTCGTAATTTCCTTCCTTTTATTTTCCAGTCGTCTTTTGAAAACCCTGTTGAACAAATAAAGCCCGGGGTTGATCAGAAATCGTATCTGGAGTAACAGCAAACTGCATCGCCATGCCCATTTCCACTCGATAAAGTTATCAAAAATTCGAAAATGAGCCACAATTTGAATCACGAAATGAGGCAGCACCAAAATTAAGTACGAAATTGACGTGAATAAAAGTAATTTTTTGACTTTCTTTTTGTCCTCGTGTTCTTTGAAGCAGTGGATTTTCACGTGTTGCCTTTGAGGCGAGGCTAATTGAGTAAAACTTTCGCTTTGAAATCCAGCAACGCCGATAGCCAGTACTCTCATTGTCTGAATGGCCGCTTTTGTATTAGTCAGATTTTTGTACAATTTGTAAGTTCCGTTTCTTTTGTAAATTTTGCGCCGCTGGCGCTGAAACATAAAATGGGAAAATAACAATAAACCCGCATTGCAAAATACAATAAAAATGATAATTGATACAGTACTAATAGCCCAGTATATATTGGTTACAAAAACAAAACTACTGATTAAACATGTGGTAAAGGTATCGTTAGGAGAGATTACGTAATATCTTGTTTGCGGTCTGAGTAATTCTACACAATATGCAATTTATTACGTAAAATTCGTCTTACTTTTATATCGGTTTACTTCTATGTCGGCTTGCTTTTTGTTCGCCAAACTTTTCAGCTCTCAAGTCAACTATCAATTAGAAAACATGATTAGAAGGCGCCGTGTTTTCCGCACTCACGCTAAACATTCGATTCATTTTTATATTGCTCTGTTCGCTTGCAAAAATATTTAATTCAATAGTTGCAGATGAGATGCTAGAGAACTGGTGAAACCAAGATTTTTGATTGTTGTCACTACACTTTTGAAAAATCAACTTCTTGAATGTGTTCATCAGCCCATCATCTAAGTTAAGGTATATATACTATCATTTCTTGGACCTAATGACTTTGCTAATTTCAGAACAAAAAGGTAATATTTTTTCAATCGAATTGAACTTTTCTGTTAATAGATTTGTAGTCCTTTCATATTCCTTTCATACTGGGAAAAAAGCCGAGCACTGATTTAACTTCCGCTTTTTTGGCGAAATTATGGCATAGTTTGTTATTAAGAAAAAGTATTTTCTTTTCCGAAGCACTTTTCACATTTTGTTGCGTAACATTTTTTCAAACTGGCAAGTTTGAAAGGAGATTTTGTGATTAAAAATGTCAAAAATCTACTAAAATAATCGCGTATTAATTTTTGTGGTCTAAAAATTGGCTCTGTGGTACATGGGTTCACGCGATTTTGCATGCTGTTTTATCTTTTACTCAGTTCTCTTATGCCATCTTATGTTGAAAGTTCTATGCACGTTGTGGTAACAACGTTTCTTTTACCTTGTCTATATTTCTGCACTGAATGTCTTTCAAATTCTGCTTTTGTTTTCCCGTATTTTCAAGTATCACAAATGCAATTGAGACGGTAATTTAGCTTTAATATTTTTCTCTTTTCTTTTTAGAGCCGTTCCTATAATAGGCCTTTCGCGATATATCCCGTACGAAGAACTAACGCACTTATATAAGACATACTCACTCTATATATCCGACCACGGAAGTTCTGAAAGGGTGCAGAAATATAGCAGAATTAAACATCCTCATTGTACGTACGGAAATGAGTGTTTATAATTTTACGATTAGTTGATAAGTTCATAAGTTGATAAAAATATCTAGCTTTTGCAAATGAATCGAAAAGAATTATTAGAAGAAAAATTTTAATTTTGAAACTGACTAAAAACGCTAATTAATTCAAAAAAGGCGTACCTAAAATCGCAACAAAGGCGAATACTTACAGATCGCATTAAGTGGTTTTCTTTATATAAGTAAAAACAACTTGGTGTATCCAGACAAAACAGTCTCAGACAAAACAGTCCCGGGCAAAAAAGGAATCAAATTGCGAAATAGTCCGACAAAACAGGTTCAGGCAAAACAGTCCAATAACAACAGAGAAAATAGTCCCAGACGAAATAGTCCCAAATAACTATCAAAACAATTGTCCATAGAAACTACAAAAAAGTACAAACATAATCTATGAGTTAAGCTACTGAATGCATTGTTTTTATTTGATATAAATTAGGATTTAACTAAAAATTTGTTTCAAAACACAATATTTGGCTTTTGGCTTG
This sequence comes from Convolutriloba macropyga, assembly GCF_964194025.1. Lineage (NCBI taxonomy): Eukaryota > Metazoa > Xenacoelomorpha > Acoela > Convolutidae > Convolutriloba > Convolutriloba macropyga. Next base: position 26,640,570 of record NC_134475.1, read on the forward strand.
ATCTATGTTTTAATCAGCTCAATAGTTTTTCAATCACAATAAATCAAGTTTGGTCTGTTTACCTAACTTGGCAACCATGTGAAGTTTTGAAAGTTACAAATACAGTAAGTTTGCGCCGATAATCTGCCGATTAATTATCAGTTTGAATTGATATTTGTTTCTTGACTGGAGAATTGAAAAAAACTAGCAGGCCTGCAAAAGCATTAAAAGAAAATCTGTTGAAGGAATAGGTTTAAGAGAATCGAAAAATTCTATTTCGCACCAACTCGGGCTAAAACTCATGCCACTCGTTTAACAGTCATAGGTCTTACCCCTTACGGTACGGGTGGATGTGAGCGTATGTTACTCTATGTAAGAGCATTTTCTGTTGAACTATTTGGTTTGGCTATAATGCTTGTTTAAGGAGTGCCAAGACTTGTGCAGATAATGAACCTCTACAAGGAGGCATAGCACTTCTCAAAATGAAGGTACTACGTTACATGTACGTAGCTGCATGTTTAAAGAGCATTAAAACATGCGAAGATTCGGAGCTTAAATATGATGAACATACGTGATTTTGCAGAACTTCGTTCTACTGCTCTTAAAAATAACATCTTTTTTGCTCTTTTCGTTAGATGAAAAAAGGCATCAGTTCGTTGCAGTATTAGGGGAAAAGAACGAGACCTCAGTTTAAGTTCAATGACTTTTGATTTGGTATTTTTTATGAAACAGGTAATTTTGTAGGCAACTTTTAGAGAAAACATTATACGCACAGAAAGTTTATTCTTTATTACCGCTTTTCTAATCTACATAAAGATATACTAACACTCTTAATCATCCAAATAAATTTATGCTACATAACTAAAATTCTACACCGTAGAAATATATTATAATGAATGTCAATATTAATTTATAACCTGAGTCGATTTATAATTTCAAATAGAATTTTAATCTAAAGTCTGCTAGTTGAAAACTTTCTCGTAATTTCCTTCCTTTTATTTTCCAGTCGTCTTTTGCAAACCCTGTTGAACAAATAAAGCCCGGGGTTGATCAGAAATCGTATCTGGAGTAACAGCAAACTGCATCGCCATGCCCATTTCCACTCGATAAAGTTATCAAAAATTCGAAAATGAGCCACAATTTGAATCACGAAATGAGGCAGCACCAAAATTAAGTACGAAATTGACGTGAATAAAAGTAATTTTTTGACTTTCTTTTTGTCCTCGTGTTCTTTGAAGCAGTGGATTTTCACGTGTTGCCTTTGAGGCGAGGCTAATTGAGTAAAACTTTCGCTTTGAAATCCAGCAACGCCGATAGCCAGTACTCCCATTGTCTGAATGGCCGCTTTTGTTTTAGTCAGATTTTTATACAATTTGTAAGTTCCGTTTCTTTTGTAAATTTTGCGCCGCTGGCGCCGAAACATAAAATGGGAAAATAACAATAAACCCGCATTGCAAAATACAATAAAAATGATAATTGATACAGTACTAATAGCCCAGTATATATTGGTTACCATTTCCAAAGCGTCGAAAGTGCAATAACCGATTATGACAAAAGACTCGCTGGATGAAATAAGAAAAAATGTAACTATTAGATTTCTAGCGCTGTTTAAATTGATTCTTACCACGAACCAGAAAGGAAAAAATATAGCTAGAAAGCGTGTTATAACCATAACTAAGTTAGATATAAACACTAGTTTTAAACTGAAGGCATTTAAGGTCATTAAGAAACATTCTTCGCTTAGGCTCGAATCTTTTCCAATAATGCTTCTAACGATGTAAATTGAAGTGTATAATATAGCCTGTGCGCAGTAAAAAATATCGACAGCAATTGAGGTCAAGTATAGTAACCTAGCGCCCTTATTTCGCCTTTGGACTAACTTCTCTTTCCTATAAAGGATATAGTTCGACACTGTAGCTGCGAATAGTAACATCAATATGATCAAATGAATCCAAGAAATTGATAAAAGATGATCTGTGAACGAATCTGTATCTTCGGAATGACCTTCGTTTGAAGAATATTTTATCAAATGATTTTGACGCGATTGGCAAAGAGCGAAATATTTCAGGTTTGTTCTGAGTAGTCCAAAAATTTGAGCTGTGTGGCAGAATATTTTGGAGGATTTTTCATCGCCGAAAACTGAAGTTTCGACTTGGGTCCAGTTCAAACCTTCGACTTCGAAGTTGAGAAAGCTGAACGATTTATTGGGTAAAAGTGTCATTCCAGGTTGCCTTTTGTAGCCAATATTGTGTTAGGTGTTGTACCGACTGATCAGGAAGTTTGCTTTTCTTTACACTCTAACACGGGCATAAATAAATATTGCGCAATAAAGCAGCACAGGTAATTGATTTTGAATTTTAGGTAAAAGTTTAATCAATCGACAGAATTCTTTGAGGCAGAAGCAATATCTAAATTCAGATGCTACTGCTATCCTTCTGGATGGGATCCATTAGAAAACCTAAATCAAAATTGAACCTCCCCTAAGTGGGACAAAACCAAGATGGTGGAAACCAAGTTTGGTTTGAATTCATTTTTATTATTATTTATTATTATTACTATTATATTTTTAAATTATTTATAATGGACACGATCGTTCTCTAAAAGTAATGCAATGGTGTGAGAAATAACAGCACTTAACGGTATTCATTCGAGCTTAATGGGTTATGTTAAAACACTGAATCAGTGTGTAGTAAAAAATGGGTAGTGCTAAGACAACGGCAGTCGCCATTCCTCCGTGTATAAACACACTGTGTAGGGTTTAAACCACATGGGCAGGTAACAATAAGGGGAGACTAGTTTTGGAACTGGTTGAATTTTAATGACAAGTAGCTGCAAGGGTTTTAGGTGGGTAATTTTAATCTAACAATGATAAGTAGTAAATCCATATAATACGGTTCAACCTGCTTAAATCCTTGACAATAGTTTTATAATCCTACTGCCCTAGTTAATGCGGTAACAAACTAAATATTGCCGAACTCAGCAGTCAAAAAACGTAAATTTTGATGTAAAAATATTAATCTAATTTAGATTTTGATCAGAAACTTCACGTATTTTTTTTCTTTATCAAATCAATATTCAGATTAACTAATCATTTCAAAATAAAATATTTGGAGTAATATTGATTTTCACAACAACCGGTTAGAAGTTAGTTATTGCTATTTAAACACTGGAGGTGTTGTTCGAACAAGAAAACAAGAAAGCAACTGGTTTTAAAGTCTTCAGGTAAAATTAAAGATTTGATGCGTGAAATATTCAGCAAACGCATGAATGAACAAAATACGTATTATCATGCAAGTTTGTAATAACCGTAGCGGATTAACCAACGTCAAGTATTATCACAAATAATTTTCGGTGGGACTTTGTTTCCACTTTTCGTTCTTAAAAATGAAATGTATCTTCAATAACTTTGGGTAAGTTTAATTGCTGATACACGTGTTATAATGATCAACATATGGCTATTGCATTTAAGGTAATGCAAACAGCGGCATGAATATGCTAAATGGTGTTTTGTTCACGTGTTGTACGTAATCGACAACTTTTCCAACATCTGACTGTGAAAGTTGACGCAAAACTGAACAAATTACCCTGGTTCCTAATTCCCCCAAGATTTAGCCCATTTAAATTGGGAATAGATGCAAGGGCGGGGCAAGGGCGGAAGGGGGGGGGGGGTGGAGGTGTTGGTGGGGGTGGGGCTGCTGTAATTTGGTAAGGGAATAAGGTCAATAACACGCACGGGAAAACAAAAATTGTGTCACGCTTGGCATCTCTTCAGCTGAAGAAAGGTGGGAAGGTGTGATGAGGGTAAAATAGAACCCTAAAAGGGAGCCCAAAATAGAGCCTTGTAAGAAGAGGAAATTAATTTCGCATCAGGAAGGAATATTGATTGTTATAAAATTGAACAGCTAAATAAAGACCTGACCAATTTTAGGGCAAATTTCTATTGAATTTTGTCCATTTCTCTTTAGAAGAATCAATTTAAAATCTTGGTGACTGAAGGAAAAATAAGAATGTTTACTTTAAAGTGGTCTTAATCCGCGCCCTAATTCGGGGCAGAATAAATGGGAATTTTGGTGGGGTGTAATTAGAGCTTTGCGTCCAATTCAATTCAGATGTGTTGTATTTTGGTGGTTGTAATATGTTATGACTAATAATTTATAACAGGTAATAAGAAGGCTGCATAATCTGCAACATTGTCCTGTTTGTTTACGTCATAAAGAAAAACAACAACACTCCACGCTGAACTCTTTTAGTGCGTGTCTGCAAATATTGATAAAAATGCTCAACCATGAAATTATGCATTATTAAAAGATTAAAGAACTTATTTTTATGCAGAGCATATTGTTTCCCCTCCAAATATGAATTGGAAAATGTTTAATGTATCATTTTTCTTCCAGCTCATCAACACAAAAGATGGAAGAATTACGTCAGCAGTAAATAACGCTTCCTCTAAATCATGACTTTGATCAAGGAAAAATTGAATTTAAAAGTTCATCTTGAGATCACTCTTTTAGCCAAAGTGAAAAATGGGCTTTTGGTTTCAGTCACGTTTTTGTGACGTAGTATGTTTACCTTTCGTTAAAGTGTAGCGGGTAATCAGACTTTTCAAGCTCCTTTTTTAATTAGGAAGCATTGACAAAATGTCTCTTTGTAACCAAATACCGGCCGCATTTTACCTATAGGGAATATCTAAAAATACTCTAACGCCCCGTCGTAATTTTAGGTGGTACGCAAAAGGCTCTGACGTAACAATTTTTGAGGGAAAAAGGGGGAAATAATGAATGCACGTCGGAAAACTAATAAACTCAATTGCCCTTTAATTAATCCCTTTTTACAGCAAAAAGTCAACAAACGAACTAATTGGAGTCATAAAATCATAAACCTGGCTTTTCTCAAGGACAATGCAAAAAATAAGGAGAGCTTCTTCTATTATAAAAACACATATAAAATTTTAACAAGAAGGCTCTTGCGAAACTTCTCGTACCTCAGAATGAAGCGACATACCTCTCAACTTTGCTAAAAATTTTTTCTGAGACGAGAAGCTCTTTCGACTACCAGTTTCGCAAAACTCAAAATGAAGCAATTTTTCTGGAGCTGCCTTGATCACAACTTTCATAGATACAAAAACTGAAAGAAACCTCAAAACTCATTCTGAGATAATTTTAAGAGAAATTAAACCACATGCATTGTCAGTTACTTTGCAACATAGTGCTCCCTTTCAGAACGTCGAAGTCCAATAAGACCATCAGTGGCACAGGAAATTTGTTTTCGACAAATACAAACAGTAATTTGCAAAAATTAGAGTAGTTTTTTATGTCAAGTTTCTTCATTTCGGCAAGAAATTGGTTTCAAGTTGTCTTCAATTCATTTGTCTCATATTCGGACAATTACAAATTTAGTACACTTTAAATTAAGCCAAACAAAAAGTTCATTTTCAACAATTAAATGACAAATTGAGGAAAAAAGATGAGATTAAAGTTATTGCATTTTTTTCTGACTGAGATCTTGAGGTTTTGTACTTCGATTGCTTCAAGCAGTTTGGCTCTGCAAATGCATGGTTCAATCAGTTTTGAATCAACAGGAGAGAGCTTTTTTTAAACTCAATCAATCATAAATTGATAAGACAGTTGCAGGATTGAAAAAAAAAACATTTTTCAAGTTTTCTTCAAATCCTCCTAATTCTTTTAAAAATTTTCTATAGCATCATTTTGGCTATTCGTTGTAATATAGATACCTTAATTAAATGGCAGACTCGCGTTTTTGCAAATATTTTGCTCTTTTGCAGCAATTGAAAAGAAAGTTATCTAAATTGACGGTTTTTACTTTACTTTAGCTATTGTTAGAAATGTCCCCCAACGAACAAAATATGTTCTTATTTTATGCCATACAAAAAACTTAAAATTGTGAAGAAAGCTAAAACAGCGTAAAATCGCCTACAAATGTGCGGCGAAATTAAGATTTTCTACTTTTCCGATTTTTGTTCTCGATTTGATGTTTCTTTTAAAACAAAAATATACAATTGATCTCTTTAATTTTTCCGCAATTTTAATTTCAAACTGATATTTTTGTTCAACTAGAGGTCAAAATAATGCTCGAAGTCACATCAGGCATCAAGAACAAGAAAAATTCTCATCTCAAAAGTTTCGTAACATCTTCGTAAAATTAAATTATAATCAATATCCTATTGACATAGAGCACATTAGTTTAAGTTTCAGCGCAAAATGCCCGCAGAATTTTACAAAAATTATTTTTTCCTTTAACAGACGTTTATTATTTCATTTTCCTAATTGATTAAATTAATGTAAATTTAGCTGAATTTTTCCGCTGAGTTAAATAGTTTCCTTATTTGATGACTCGAACTTGCTCGCATTTTTCTGGACGACATGCCAAAGAAACCAAAAAATTGATAAATAAAACAGTTTTATTGCGGCTGAGCTTAACTAACTCAACTACCAAATTGAATAGCGCTTCAAGGTCATTTCAAGCTGTTCAGTTTAGAATAGCGTGACAAGCGAAATTTAATGCTACATTCTATCGAAGCCAAACGGATTTGTTCATTTTGTTCAACATTTATATTTAGCAACTATTATTAGTACGTAATCGTCATATATGAAGTGAAACAGAAACTCAAACTTTAATTACGCAATTATTGCCACGTATTCAATTGTTCACAATCGCACAAATTTAGCTCAAACGGAGCAAGAGATACCCAACTTGGTAAGCCAGATTCGATGAATTTTGCGATTTTTATACTGATTCAGAGAGTGCGGGGCACCGTATAAGGTATCCCGAACACCAACTTCAGTGCATTCAGAAAATCTTACGACATAGTAATCTACCACCAATCAGAGATGCAATTTTGACATGTACGGCAGTATAAATAGAGCTGGAAAAACTACCAAAAATCAGTTGAAATCTGCAATTTTGGTTATATTAAACTGACATACAGTGCGTATTGAAGCACGTTTTCTTGAGCGGTAAATTATTTGTTACTGTGTCTTGTTTCTGTAGATCATATTAGTGATTGTACAGTTTTAACTTTACTTTGACTTGTGAAAAGAGAATTAACTTTGATATTCTCAAAACTTTCTTTCTGAGGAACGAAGTTCCTAATTAACTGCAAAAACACAATATCCGGACAGATTTGAAACCGCTGAAACGAACTGGGCGGTGTAAAGTTTTCCTTGACTTTGATGGGAGAGCAGCCGTTACATTGGGTCCGCCGACCCGGACAGTGGAAGGCAAACTGCTGTCCAATCTGATGAAGAGAGTGCCGAAGGCACCCCCCAAAGAGAATCAAACAAATCAACAGTGCAACGCCAGTGAGGCAGAGCGAAAGTTGCGAGTGCACTTCACAAATTACGTTGAAGAACTAACCTCGCTTAAAAGGAGCAAGCAAAGCAAAAGGCAATCAGGCAATCCTAACACAATCAGCAGAGAGGAGCTTCAATCAACAGCACAAAGGTACGACAAGAAGTTCCAAGATTTATTAGAAGAATTCAACACCAAAACAGGGATTGGCTACAAAATTGTTGAAGATTCAGATCGGCCCAACAAACTAAAGGTCCTCTACCGACAGACTGTTCACCTTCTAGAGGAAGAAATACCCAAGCAACTGCAGCGTCGAAACAAGCTTGTGCCCTATCAAGCTAATTTCGTTGAAGAGCATCTGAAAGAAGCAAGGAAGTGCAAAGCAAGTTTGGACTATCATTGGCTTGCATATATAAGCAAAGGCACGCAACCACAAATGAATGCAGAGCAAAGCAACGCAACCCAAGCAGCGAACGACAGCGAGAGCAACAACTACCAAACGGACAACCCAGTTGCTCAAACAGTGCAAAATGGAGCAACAGCAAGTGGCCAAGAAACGGAGAATGTTTCGGAAACATCTTCAGCAAAGCAAAGGCGAGAGGAAAGGATGAAGAAATTCGATATCGAATTCGAAACCAAGATGCGACTCGAACAAGCACGGTTCGAGCGGAGGAAACTAGAGCTAGAAATGCAAGTGAAGGAACTTGAAACCAAGCATCAACTGCTGGAGGAAGAGCGTGAGCTAGAGCGCAAAGTGAAGAGAACAGCATTAGAGAACGATGATGCTCGTTCCCAATCAACTGGTGCTCGAGACAAATCGCCTTTCAACTGGACCCCCAAGAAAAGAGATGTCTCTGACTGGGCCAGCAGAATCGACAACCTTCTAACACCAGAACGATCAACAGCTCGCTTCGAAGTAACCCCTGAAGTGAACAGGCATAGTCACTTCTCACAATATCGCAGTTCACGAGACCGATCCTCAAGTGTTGAAGACCGGGACGTTTCCCCCAGAGCTGGTCTACTACGATACAGCAATGGGTATGCAGGTAGCAATAACCTACCAAAGCTGAAGTTGAACAACTTCGACGGAAACCCTCTCGAATGGCCGGAGTGGTCTAGTATGTTCATTGCTACAGTGGATCAACGACCAATACCAGACTCAGAGAAGATGAGCCATCTGAAGACTCTACTGACAGGCAAGGCAAGGTCAGCAATCTCTGGAATGGGCTATTCTGGACAGTTCTATGGTGCTGCCTGGAGCATTCTGGAGAGGAAATTTGGAAGGCCTCATGTGATTATTGATGCACAACTGGAGAGTCTTCGCAAAGCAAGTCAGGTGAAACCACACGACTCAACAGGTCTGATCAGTTTCTCAGTTATTGTTTCGAACTTCGTGAATGTGCTCAAAGAGTACAAGCAGATTGGTGATCTGCAATCAAGCTCGACGTTGTATATGGCAGTAGACAAACTACCCCAAGTTCTCAAAGAGAAGTGGTGGTTCTATGTTGATGACAAAGATGAAGATTGGCCTGACCTGATTATGTTTGAAAAATGGCTATCAAGGATAGCATTCGTGCACGAAGGGTTTTCAGCTTTCAAGGGAGAGCGCAGAGAAGAAGACCGAAGAGGCACAAATAGAGACAAACGGTTCTCGAAAACATCGAACTTCAGTGCAAGTTCGAACGTGAAAGAAACGAAGCAAACGCAAAGTGATCACTGTCCGCTAGCTGATTGCACTCATAAAGTATGGAACTGTCCACTATTCAGGAACATGAGTGTGAATGATCGCTACGCAGCAGTGAGAAAGCAACGCTTATGTTACGGATGTCTAGGCAAAGGACATGCAATCAAAGATTGTAAAGTCAATGCGTGCGGCATCAATGGATGCATCAAGAAGCACAACCGATTGCCACATTCAGAAAACCAAATGGACGAGGGCAATCACGCAGTCAACGTAAGCGCAGCAACAATCAACCAGAGTAACGAAGTTACTAGCTTTCTTCAGATAGTTCCTGTCTCAATACAGAGCGGTGGCAACAGGCTGAACACATATGCTTTCCTCGATAGTGGATCAACGGTTTCATTCATCGATCAAAGTGTGCAAGAGAAGTTACGAGCCCAAGGCACCGGTGTGACGCTCAACATAGCTGGCATACACGGAACGAAGGATCTGAAGACAGAAAGGGTTCCTCTCAAAATAAAGGGACTACATTTAAAGGTGCATTCAATCGAAGCGTTTGCACACCCGTCAATCTCCTTGGGAAACACAAACTACAACTACAACAAGCTGAAGCAAAGCTTCATTCACTTGAGTGTTTTACCCAACAAAAGCTTCAACTTGATGGAAGTTGGCATCATCCTTGGTCAAGATGCTTATGAGCTACAACGCCCATTGGACTATAAGATAGGAACACGAAGTGAACCTTTCGCCGTTCTAACAGAGCTAGAATGGGTAGTCAGTGGACCCATGACGGGCAAAAGAAGACAAAATGTTTGTCATTTAGCCTTCACTGAAGATGTGAAAGTGGCAGAGAATATCCAAACCTGGTGGGACATAGAAACCTATGCTTCCAAAATCAACGTCGTCAGTCAGTCAAAAAAGGAACTGCAGGCACAAAAGATGCTAGAGAGTACGACAAAGTTCACAGGTGAGCGGTACGAAGTGGGAATGCTGTGGAGTGAACCAGAGCCAAACCTACCGAACAATTACAGCTCAGCCTTGGGTCAGCTTTACTCACTGGAGCGAAGATTCCAAAGGGACCCAAACCTGAAGAATTTGTATCGACAGTCAATAGATACAGATGTAGAAAAAGGATTCGTAAAGATATTGGACGAGTCCGAAGTGAAAGAAACCTTCGGGAACGAATGGTATTTGCCCCACCATCCAGTGCTAAATCCGAACAAGCCTGGCAAAGTAAGACGTGTTTGCAATGCCGCATCAAAGTACAAAGACATATGCCTAAATGATAAGCTACTAGCAGGACCTGATCTGCTACATGGGTTGATTGGAACAATATTCAGATTCCGTGAAGGACCAATAGCCCTAACAGCTGACATCGAATCGATGTTTCTACAAGTGCAAGTTCCCGAACGGGATAGAAGTTGCTTGAGGTTTTTATGGCGTCCAAGAACTAACGAAACTGTTCAGATATACGAATATCAGCGTCACGTATTTGGAGCGAAGAGTTCTCCAACTTGTGCAAACTATGCTCTCAAGCGAGTGGGACTGGATAACGAAGAAGAGTATCCAATAGCAACCAAGGCAATACAAAACAACTTCTACATGGATGATTTCATCAAATCAGTAGAAACCCCGGAAGAAGCAATTGAAGTCTTCAATCAACTACAACCTCTTCTCTCACAACATGGATTTGAATTGAAGAAGTGGATAAGCAACAGCGATGCAGTTACCAAAGCAATCCCAGAAGACTTGAAGTCAATCAGCAACACGAAGCAAGTCGAAGTGGAACCCAGCACGGAGGGATCCTCAGTGCTAGGACTACAATGGACCGTTACTGATGATAGCCTTCAAGTATGCAGAGGTACAAACAAGGAAGTTGAAGCACCTATAACCCAGAGGAGGATTCTGTCACTGGTATCTTCAGTATTCGACCCGATCGGATTGTTTGCTCCGTTCAGTGTTCCTATGAGACGACTTCTGAAAGGCATCTGGACTAAGAATGGACAACATTGGGACAACGAAGTGGAGCCTAGTGAAGAAGAAGATTTCCTGAGATGGAAAGAACAACTTCCAATAGTGGCTGAAACCAGCATCGATAGAAGATACTTCAACAGAGAGAGGGATAAAACCGAACTTCATGTGTTTGCTGACGCATCTGAAGACACGATGTGTGCAGTGGCCTATCTACGTTCACAACCAAAGAAATACTCAGCTGACTTAGCATTTGTCTTTGGAAAATGCAGAGTGGCACCGATGAGGCATCTTTCAATACCGCGATTGGAATTGCAAGCGGCAGTCATGGCAGTGAGGTTGAAAGAACAGATAGTCAAGGAACATGAAATGAAGATAAATAGTTGCAGTTTTTGGTCAGACTCAACTACGGTATTGCAGTGGATACACAATTCCCATCGTAAACAACAAGTGTTTGTGGCCAATCGAGTGGTTGAGATACTAGATACAACCGATGTTTCACAGTGGAAACATGTGAGCGGTATCAACAACCCAGCGGACATTGGCACAAGAGCAATCAACATCGAAGAACTCAAGAGAAGTGAGTGGCTCACTGGGCCGGCCTGGTTAAAACGACCAGAAAGCGAGTGGCCAGAGCAAGTGAACCTAATCTTTGCATCAGATGAAGAGAATATACCCTCATCAGTATTCATGATACAGGCTGAAGAGAAGAAAGCTGTTATCCAGTGGGAACGATTCAGTAACTTCAACAGACTAGTAAATACAGTGGCATACGTACTGCGAGCATTGAACAAACACAGACCAGCAACACTCATAGTTAGCATCGAAGAAAGAGCAAAAGCAAAAATCTTCAAGCTACTACAACAAGAACAGTTTGGTGAAGAGATGAAATCTCTCAAAGCTGAAAAGGAAATTCCAAAAGTCAGCAAAATTCTACAATTCTCCCCCTTCCTGGATGAAGAAGGACTTATTCGAGCCAAAGGCAGAATAGGCAAAAGTCAGTTGGACTTCAATGCAAAGCATCCAATTTTGCTACATTGGAAACATCATGCGGTTGAATTATTCTTGCGAAACGAGCACAAGAACAATCAACATGAAGGCACTGAGCATGTAAGAAACATTGTTCAGCAGAAGATGTGGATCCTAGGCATACGAAATGCCTTGCGATCAATCAAGAATAAGTGTGTAACCTGCAGAAAAGGCAGAGCACAAACGATAGCACCAGTAATGGCAGGTCTACCCGAAGAACGATTAGATGCTTCTACAGCTTTTACAAATGTTGGAGTTGACTACTTTGGCCCTTTCATTGTGAAGATTGGGCGAAGAAATGAAAAGCGATGGTGTTGTCTTTTCACATGTCTGACTATGAGAGCGGTGCATATAGAAGTGGTACCCAAGTTGGACACAGATAGTTGTCTCAATGCAATAATGAGATTTATTGCTCGAAGAGGCAAACCGAATACGATCATCAGCGACAACGGGACAAACTTCGTTGGAGCTGAAAGAGAGTTTGCGGAGTATGTTGCAGCATGGAACAAAGAAGGGATCGAAGAACATCTAATTCAACGAGGGATCAGATGGAAGTTCAACCCACCCGCAGCACCTCACTTTGGAGGAGTATGGGAGCGGTTGGTGAGAAGTTGCAAGAAAGCAATGTATGCAGTGTTGGGGAACAGATCAGTCACCGAGGATGTTCTTTCAACAACGATGTGTATTGTTGAGCAGACATTGAACGCAAGACCTTTGACTCCAGTCAGTTCAGATGTTAATGACTTAGAAGCATTGACCCCCAATCACTTCTTGCTTGGCAACAAGAACGTTTGCTTACCCTATCTACCATGCGCAGAAGAATTTGTCGATCATCGAAAGCTCTTTCGACAGACACAAGCCTATGCAAATCTCATATGGGACAGATTTCGTAAAGAATATCTGCCAACTCTGAATAAACGGCAAAAATGGCGATCTACGAAGAACGAAACCCTTAAAGAAGGCGATCTCGTTTGGTTGATCGAAGACAGCGATAAGCGTGGGTATTACAATCTAGGTCGAGTTACGGAGACCATCGTTGGGTCTGACGGTGTGATTCGATCAGCGATAGTTCGAACAAACGACGGAGTATACAAGAGACCAGTAGTGAAGCTCGCCCCAGTACTACCTGGAAAAGATGTTTTCACGATGGAAAACAGGGCCGGCGATATTGCGGCTGAGCTTAACTAACTCAACTACCAAATTGAATAGCGCTTCAAGGTCATTTCAAGCTGTTCAGTTTAGAATAGCGTGACAAGCGAAATTTAATGCTACATTCTATCGAAGCCAAACGGATTTGTTCATTTTGTTCAACATTTATATTTAGCAACTATTATTAGTACGTAATCGTCATATATGAAGTGAAACAGAAACTCAAACTTTAATTACGCAATTATTGCCACGTATTCAATTGTTCACAATCGCACAAATTTAGCTCAAACGGAGCAAGAGATACCCAACTTGGTAAGCCAGATTCGATGAATTTTGCGATTTTTATACTGATTCAGAGAGTGCGGGGCACCGTATAAGGTATCCCGAACACCAACTTCAGTGCATTCAGAGAATCTTACGACATAGTAATCTACCACCAATCAGAGATGCAATTTTGACATGTACGGCAGTATAAATAGAGCTGGAAAAACTACCAAAAATCAGTTGAAATCTGCAATTTTGGTTATATTAAACTGACATACAGTGCGTATTGAAGCACGTTTTCTTGAGCGGTAAATTATTTGTTACTGTGTCTTGTTTCTGTAGATCATATTAGTGATTGTACAGTTTTAACTTTACTTTGATATGTGAAAAGAGAATTAACTTTGATATTCTCAAAACTTTCTTTCTGAGGAACGAAGTTCCTAATTAACTGCAAAAACACAATATCCGGACAGATTTGAAACCGCTGAAACGAACTGGGCGGTGTAAAGTTTTCCTTGACTTTGATAGGAGAGCAGCCGTTACAAGTTTAGATTGCTTGGTTTTTTCCGTTTGTGTTCTCTGTGAGTTAGATCCTTCTGTCTGTTTGACATTTTGATTCCCATGTTTTAATTTTTTTCACTTTTGGTTGGAGAAGAATAAGAATTGTTTTTTAAATAACTTAAATTATTCTTCTTTAAATTATTTTTTTAATACTTAACTTTTATGAGCAATTTTCTCTCCATTTTGTTTTCAAATTGATTTTTATAATCAAATAAACAAAAATAAATAGTTTAGGGACAATTATTTTTCACAATTAATATAAATTTAAAGGTATTATCCTCGATGGGCAAGAAAGTGAAAACTTTACTGACGAACAGAAAAGCGGCATATGTACTCCCATGTTTTGAAAAAATGCCGGAAAAAAAAATTTTAATATCAAAAACACATTTAGTCTTTTATCAATATTTTAATAACAAAAAATCCTACAAGACAATGTCAACTTTCAAGGGTTGTAACTAATTGAGTTATCAAGACTGCGTACTCAATTTTGTTTCCCAAAATGAAATTTTTCAGCTTACGTTGTTGACTTATTGGAATGAACAATTACAAAATCTTTTGAATTCCAAGGTCGCTTGACCACGCATCCTCTTATTGTTTAATTAAATTTCAATTACCAAATCAATTTACATTCTAAAGTCCTCTCAAAAACAGTTAGAATATTTTCTACCAAAACGCAGATATTAATAATACAATAAGCAAACAACCTGGATAATATTATCAAAATCAGTAAACAAAGTGAAAATTCAATTTGAAATATCAAAAAATGAAGCCAGTAACCAAAACCCATTTGCAGCAGAGTTTTATACTGAGGCCCATAAATAAAAAGTTTTAAACGCGCTAAAGAATTCTGATGGGCTTAACTGGACAGTCGGTTTTACCTTGTGTTTTTAGATATCATACCTTATTTTGTCAAGCTGATGGTTTAAAATTTTTGAAAACTATTAGAACTTCAAGTCGAAAATCTCAAATTTGAAGAACGAATTTGATTTCATTAAGGAGTACAGTGATAGAGATTTATGTAAGATTTCAGAATCATCCTTTAGATTAGGCCGATTGGCCCTTTAGATAAAAAGGGGTAACGAAAAAAGGAAATCATATTGAACAAAATAAAGACTTGTTCATGTCCTATTCTATAGAAGTCACATAAAGTCAGCACAGGAGCAAACCTTGATATTTACAGAATACGTGTCCCTCTTTTGATATGCCAATTAATCTTTATAAAAAGAAATGCGTGAGTAACTTGGACTCAAATAGAAAACTGAATATATTAAACAAAATTCAGTTGTGATATTTAAAGTATTACAAACTAACAATACTGTGATTAATATACGCCCGTTGACATTAAACAATATCCTGTTTATATATAGTGTACAAATGTGACATTTCCTTCACAATATTCTGTACGTTTTGTTCAACATAAAATAACTTTTCTAGCAGTTAACTTCGTGCGCATATCCGCTTTGTTGAGGTTCCTTAATTCTGCTTAACAGGCTATAGGCCCAGAGCAGTGATTGCTAGTAAGTTGTTCCGTAACTAAAATTTGAAATCTCAAAATTATGTTCAGTTAACGAACAAATTACCAAAAAAAGAAGGTGATCAAACTGCCAAATAATGGGGTCAGCTAACAACAGGAAGTGAACAAGCTTCAGTTGTCTTCAAGATGACTTTGCTATATGGTCAACAAGATTTGCAGCATTGGCCCAGACGAAGGAAATGCATGAAACCTTGGTATGTACAGAAGAAATCCCAGTCAACATTCGGCAAAAATGCATCAGCAGAGGATAGGCAAGAACATTAGAGACTAACACAAGAAAGCGAAGTGGCACTAGTGGAATGTGAGAGGCGTAAAAACCAAATTTAGTGCTATCTGGCAATGACGTTGGATTCTTCCAGCGTGATCTTGAGCAGACATGACTGCGTTGACGAGAAAGGACTTGGTGATGGAACCTGGAGAGTTTTAAAAGAACGATTTCAAACTACACTTTTGAAAGAACGACTTCGAAGCAAGGACACAAGAACAGTAGTGAATTTCACGCGAAAATTGACCCGATTGCTGCTGAAAGACAATGAACCCCTACACGAGTATTTCATTAGAGCCCAAGAGTTGATCACGCGACTTGGTCAATTAAATTAACAAGTTTCAGAGACGCTCTTCAACGCGATGATCCTGAACGGTCTTCCTGGTCGACAAGAGAAATTTGTGATACAAGAATCTTTCAACACAGCGAACAATTTCACTGAGTTGCAAAAACAATTAAAGAACTTTAATGAGAAGACAGCATCGTGAGAGTACTAAATTTGAACAGTGTGATTAAAAAGGTTGTAACTTCTTATATCTGCTAAAAAGCAGGACTTGTGAAAGTGAATCTAAAGAAGTGCTTTAAAAAGGACAGTGCACAGTGCACAGTATACAAAAATGTCAATTAGCTCAAGTGTGTAAAAGCAAGCAAAACAGTCATACAGTTTTAGCTTCAAATTTAACAATTAATAAAAACACTTTCTCCGGAGAAAGTAACTTTGACCTAGTCATAGATTCAGGCAGTACAGATCACGTTAAAACTCCGAAAGAATAGTTTAAAAACTATAGAAACATAGATACAATTGTTTTTGATCCAGATGGAGTGAAAACAAATGTTAAAGGTATAGGAGAATTTGAGATAAAAGCCAAAGAATCTAAGAATGTACACTTTGTCTCAGAATTGAGTCAAGTATTGCATATACCAGGTTACAAAATCAAGCTAGTTTCAACTTCAAAAATAATTGAAAAAAGACATTCAATACTGCATATCAGTAAAAGCGGTGTCTTTAAACTTAAAACTTGTGAACAGTTCAAAATTGTCAAAAGGGAAGACGTTTTTTCTGCCATTCAAGCCACCCAAAATGCTCAATCTGTAACCGTCAAATGGAGCAAAAACGAATCGAACTTTTGAATTAGGAAGATTATGAACACTTAAACTTAAAAGACGTCGGCAACACAGTAAACATCAAAACAGAAGAAAACATCAAACCTTGTGAAACTTGTGCACTTGGTAAAATAGTCAAGCGGCCAACCTATACTATGTCAGAACAAAGCTACCCAAAAGCTTCAAAGAGGTTTCTCAGATGTATTGGCATTTGAAATTCCCTCTAGTATTCTTGGTAATAGATATGTTTCTTTCATTGGTGAATTTAGCGGCTACGCATCTGTCAAGTACATGAATTACAAACCTGACGTACTTAAATGTTTCAAAGAGAATGTGACCGAAATTGGAACCTCTCAAAATCTGCGATCAGACAACGGCAGAAAGTATAGAAACAAAACAATAACACGTTTTGTGTGAAAAACAAATTTAATCATCACAGTACCAGAAACCCCAGAGCAAAATGGTGTCACTGAGAGATATAACAGAACACGAACTGAACCAGCACAATACCCACTGATTGAATCAAGACTACCCAAACTTCATTGAGTACGCGCAGCAGACACCGCAAACTATTTTGGAAATTAAGTGAGCCGAAACAAAGACGAAAAAACAATTTTTCGAATATACTTCAGGAGAAAATCCAAAATTGACCATTCGAAAGTATTTGGTTGTCTAGCTTATGTGAAAAACTGGAACGCAATGAAGACGGCAATACTTGATCCCAAAGCTCAAACATGTATTTCCTTAGAGTTTGCCTATAATGGCACGCATACATGGTTCAAATGTTAGAAACCAGAAAGTTTATTGAAGCAATGAATGTCATGTTCAATGAGAAGATTCTTTCAGGTTTAAAACAAGAGCTTATGGATGAAATTGACTGCTTTTCTCTAATGGATTTAGCGCCAATAGAAAAGCAAGTAGAAGTGATTTAGGAACAAGGACAAATTGAGGAAATAAGACAAACTCAAGAAGCAGATTAAATTGTAGAAAATTCAGAGTTCAGTTCAAGTGAGTTGAGTGAGTTAAGTGGAGACAATGAAGACCTTAGTCAAGTGCAATCTCTAGAGCCCAAAATTGATTTTCTGAAAGTGAAACAAATTATACATCCAAAAATAGTTTATAACAAAGAGGTTAAAACAAACACAATAACTCCAACTTCTAGTGAAGAAGTAGAGAAAACTTCCGAACCAAAAAAAGTTCTGATCAAAGTAGAAATGATTAGACAGTATGCAAAATGCAAAATTTGTGATACCTAGCTCACTCGTTACCGCAGCTAAACGTTGGGTTGAGTATGAGAAAATGAAAGAAAAGAGAAAGCAGGATAAGCAAGTGAAGAAGGTACTTAAGCTAAGTGACAATGATAGACAGTTACCAGAACGTTATGGTCAATACTGTACGCATTCTGCACAATGCTATGACTCTTTGATAGAACCAGAAACTTACAAATGTGCTATTGAACTGGAAGACAAAGAACTGTGGTAAGAAGCAATGCAACAGGAATATAAATCATTGACTGATTCAAACACTTGGGATTTAGTTCAAAAACCAGGAGGTCAAAATATAATATCTGGAAAATGGGTATACAGAATCAAAACAAATGAGAATGGTGCTATTGATTATTAAAAAAGTCGTTGTGTTGCAAAAGGATTAGAGCAAATTGAGGGTCTTGAACATTTCGATACTTTCCGATCAATAAGTAAACACCAATTTTTTAGAATTTTGCTATCTCTAGCTGTTAAAAAAAAACTTTGTGCTTAGACAAATGGAATTAAAATCAATTTATTTAAATACAAAAATTGAAGACGAGATTTATATGGAGCAGCCTCAGGGTTTTGAAAAACGAGATCAGAATGCACAAAAACTAGTTTGTAAGCTGAACAAAGGCATCTACGGTCTGAAATAGGCGGCTAAAAATTGAAATCAAGAGTTAGCAATCTATCTGCAAAGTGAAGAGTTTGAACAAAGCAAAAGTGACTATTGTCTTTTCTACAAAACTGAAGGCAAAGAAAAGCTATATATACTAAGCTGGCCAGAGGGCTTAGCTATAGCAAGCACAGGCGAAGAAAAAGTTCAAAATTTTAAAATAGCCATAGAAAAAATATTCAATATGGACGATTGTGGAGAACTTAAGTGATTCTAAGGCATGAAACTTCTAAACCATGAGATACATAACGGTCTACATTAAAATGAGCAATTGTAAACTAGCAACAACACCAGCACAGCTTAACCTAAAATTAGAGAAAACTAAGCCAGAGTCAAGCGAAGCTAACGCAACAATCTAATGAAGCCTGATAGGGATATTGTTATTCTTTCTAAGCAAACTAGACCTGACATGTGGATCACAAATACTCTTTCAGGCTTTATGAATGAACCTACAACTGATCACTGGTCTGCCGGAAAGCGAGTGTTAAGATACCTTAAGTATTCAAACAATTTCGAGTTATTTTTCCCACGCGACAACGATTCCAAACAAACGGAGAATCAGTTGCAGATTGGATACTATTTCCAAGTTGGAAACTGAAGAAATGTGCAGCAATCAGTTGGCATGTTCGAAAACAGTCAATAGTTGCCTTATTATGATGCCAGGCAGAGTATCAGGGACTAGCCGCAGCAGCACAATAGGAGGTCATATTTCTTCGAAGGTTTTGAAAAGAGATGTGTTACCCACAGAACGAGCCTACTACAATTGGCAAAGATAATCAGAGTACTATCAAATTGGCGACAAACCCAGTATTCTATAAAACAATGAAAAACATCGATACAAAGAATCATTTTATCTGTGACAAAGTTGAAGATGAATCGATTTAACTCAAGTAAACGCCAGCAAGCGAAATGGGGGTGGGTTTTATAACGAAATCCTCACCTCAACCGAAAGTGGAGTGAAACTCAAAGAATGTATCTGGACAAATCCAGATTTACATTTTAAGAAACCAGGCCTAATCTGAGTGGGGGTATTAGAACTTAAAGTCGGATATCTCAATTTTGAAGAACAAATTTGTTTTAATTGGTTCCGTAATCCTGTCTAACAGGAAACAAACTTTTCAAAAAAACTTAGAAAAGAACAAAATTATTCAATTTCTATGGATTTTGTTTTCTTTGGTGATTTTTGTTTTCTAAAAACTGGAATTGGAAAAAGTTTTTGAGTACTGGCTTACAATTAAAGATAAAATTATGCTCTGTTGAAGTTTTTTCAATTTTTTCTCTACAAAAGTTTTCAATTAATATTTTTTAGTAACTGATCAGAATTAAGTTTTTTTTGTTTCAAGAGTTTTTGTGGCAATTGAAATACGTTGCTTTTGTTTTCGAGATCTGTCAATCAAATTATCTTTTAATTCATCGCGTTTCTTACTTCATTTCGCGGGCTATTAGCCGTAACGATTTGCTTTCGAAGACTTCCGAAAACAGAACTTTAACTATTATTCAACAGCAAGCAAAAGTTTCAGAGGTAGTAAAGGCTACACGAATGTTTATTTTTGTATAAATTTGAGCACGCAATCATTTGCAAAAAATGTTTCCTGTAAAAAAAATTTCTGAAAGATGTTACAAAATTGACCAGGCTAGCATTAAAGTGTCTAAAAATACCTTCTGCATTTTAGAAAACTTTACAAAACAAAGATACAATTATCAAAATTAAATACCAGAATTATCAGATTTTTCAGATCAGCCAGATTTGGAAAAGCTGCAACTCATTGATGCAATTTGAATTAAAATGCGCTATTGGATACAGACCAATTGCAAGTATTGCAGGGTGACAGAAATACGACTCCTCAATCTGTTGTCTGGGAGTACCCTCTCATATGATAAATACGCAGCCTGACTCATAATTACTGTCGCGCGATTTGAAGATTAAAAATACCGAAACTTGCTCGAAATAATTCGTCATTGCATGGTCGTATTTTTTGCAAAAAAATATTGGCGTGTCTACGATGCCATTAAAAATACTTTGTCAAGAAACTGATCCAGAATATTCAAAGTGTTCTCCAATTTTTCGAAAATTAGTTTTTTTTGGAACAATAGCAATTGTTCGTGGGCCTTCAGAATTGAATAGATCAAAGCTTAATTTTGAATTCTCCCAAATCTCCCTCTTGTTATGTAATCTCAATCTTAACTGATCATCAGAATGCTTACTCTAAAAGGAGGTTTCCAATAAGGGGAAACCAAACAGCAGATACAAAAAATTTAAAATTAAAAAATTTAAATTTTGAAATTTATTTTATATTTTTTGGTTACAAGTGAAATGTTTTTGATACGCTGTTTGGACTTATATTAAGTCTCCTTACCTCTTTTTTACGATCGTAGAGGTCGTTTTCAAAAATTCTTTCCTCATTTGTTTGTGTTTTGGTCCCATTATATTCACAAGTTTTCGAATCGTCACGAATTTAAAATTATAGTTGCAAAAGTTCGCATAGTCTCGCATAATTGAGACATGAATGCACTTTGTCAAAGTGGGGAGCAATATTTTGCACTAATTCGCAATTTTGAATCATGACTATTTATTATCAGGACTGCCTTATCATTTGGCTGTAAACCTCTTTTCATTTTTATCATGCACCCAACCGTTTTTTTAAATATTTTAAAGCAAGAAAAAACTAATATACTCAATTGAAAAGCAAGGAAGGAAAATTAATCAAATTATCCAGCCAATAAGTGAATATATAAAACTCAAAGTAAAATTAATTACGTAAAATAAAAGGACGTACAATCCAGTAAGTCAAAATATTAACTCAAAGTCACAAAATATTCCGTCGCTTTCTAACAAAAACAGCTTACGATTTTCCCAGGCGGTCAATAAAATTGAATTAAAAAGGGAAGTTTTCCTTCAATGTAAATTGTCATTAAATGGCTTTGAAAAGTCAAACCCTCAAAATAATTATACAGGATAACCGGGTTTCAAATTCCCAAGGAAAAGGAACCTGCAAAACGGGCGATTAAAGAGGGCCGCCTTTCAAATGGCGTTTAATCACGCATAACTATTTACAAAACACAATTCGGTGTAAATTTACGGTTTGTTCCAAGTTGAAAACTATCCCATTTGTGAACGCGTTTTGAAAAGAAAACATTTCAGCTGTTGCCAATTCTAAAAGCGAAGGTCGACGACCTATTTTGAATCCCAGAGAGGTTATCACCAACGATCGCTTTCATGGGAAATTATACAAACTGGCTGCTTAGTGCAGTATTGCTGCTATAAAGGGAACTATTACAAATATTACAGAAGCGAAATTGATATTTTATGTCAATAATACTCCGTCTGTTGTAGAAAGAGTTCTGCAGTTCAAGATTGTTATCCATAAATTATGGATTTGTTTGACGTTTTAACGAGCACACTTTTTAGTGAGTGGCATTTTTGAGAGCCAGACGAGATGGCTGGATTCCGGAAAACATTTTGGTACTTAAGGTTGTCAAAATAAAGAATTAAATCAGGACAATTTTTGGGTTCATTCGAATTGTTTGAAACATAACAGCAATGTAGCCTTTTCCGTTGATATTATTTTGAAAACCGGAAAACTGAAATTCATCAGTACGAAATAAATTGATTTAGGTTAAGCTTTCTAAGAATACATGGAGGTAATGCAGGCTGAAAACATTGCAGTTTCATTTTGGAAGGAAGCACTTTTTCCACTTTTTTGTCCGTAGGTTTTGTGAGAAAATTTTCCAAAACGTCAAAAATAAATTGTTATGTAAACGAGAAGGTGAATTTGATTTTAAAAAAATTAGCGTTTTAATCCAAAAATATCTTTGACCTCGATTTTCAGAGGTTCACTGAAATATATAAAATTTCAAACGAGAAGATTGGAAAAGATTTGATAGAAAAAAGAGGCATTACAACCGAGAGAAAGATTCAAAGTAATTATGTTGCAGTGATCTTTGGTTTTTGGTTTTGACCTATTTTAAAATAATTTCATACAATTTCGATACTCTCTCTGATCTTAATTTGTTTTGCAGTACAGATAAATAGGAGCGTGTTGTATTTTGCTTTTCGAAATCCTTGAAAAATTTCGCTTGTAACCATCAGTTTAATAAACATTAGTTTTTCCTCTTAACAGTTTGAGGCATCAATATTATTGGTCGAGGAAATTTTGCTCTAATATAAAGCAAGTCATAACGAAATTTCAATGAAATTTTATCTTTTTTTGCATTTCCTTTTGGTCCCTGAAAGCATTAAATTGTTCTATATAAAAGAATATTCTCTATATATATATATATATATATATATATATATATATATATATATATAAAATTAACTATTATCAAAACGATCAGCGAAAGGATCAGAAGGAAAAATAAAGACACCCGGTGCAACGATTCCTACTAATCTCACTAGGATTCCTGATTATCTTACTAAAACCCGCTTTTCCGTAATTTCCTGCTCGGAAAAAAAATTTTCATCCGCTTTTCCGTAATTTCCTGCTCGGAAAAAACTTTTACCCGCTTTTCCGCAATTTCTTGCTCGGAAAAAAACTTTCGCCTGCTTTTCTCGCAAATCCTAGTAGGAAATCTTACAATTTCTTTTTTTCCTGAATTTCCTGCTAGGAAAGTTTTCTCGCTTGTTTCACTTCGTTTTCTAATAGGATATGGGATATTTCCGAGTCGGAATTTTACCTCAACCAAGACAAAACTTGTAAACACTAAAAAAGTTCAGTTAACTAGAAGTTCAGGTGAAGTTCAGGTGTAAAAGCACCTGAAATACACCTGAACTGTATTTCAGGTAAATTTTCACCTGAACAAGTTCAGATGTGGTTACCACCTTTTAAGTATTCAGCAGTGAAACGGCAAAAAATAGCAGTAAACTGAAACGCAGTACAAATACAAACTTTATAAACGGTAACGACATATGTTCCTCATTTAGCTTCCATTTCTCTAAAGACTTTAAGGATCAGATTGATATTCTTTTTAAGTCGAACTAATTCCATTTTCTATTATAAGCACTGCTTCAAAACTCTGTAAATCGCACTTTTAGGTGAGTAATTTGAAAATTTTAGATACATGTTTCCAGATACAATTTCATTAATATTTTCTTCATTATTTTGATACCTAAAAACTTTAAAAAGATCAATATTATTTATTATTATTATTTATATATACATATATATATATATATATATATATATATATATATACATATACATATATATATATATATATATATGTACAATATATATATATATATGTACAATATATATATATATATATATATATATATATATATATACATATATATATATATATAAACATATACATATACATATATATATATATATATATATATACAATATATATATATATATATATATATATATATTTATATATATATCAGTATAACTTTTGTAGGTTATTGTTTTTTTAGGTTATTGGCAAGCGGACGAAAAGTGTTTTTAGTTGAATTTCTAGAACAGAGGTTGCAGGCAGCCATCAAGTTTTTTTCAAGTATAGATTTGGCACACTTGTCTTTTTGTTTGAAGATTCTTTGTTTCAGATAAAAATTAATGATAGTTAAGCCGTGGTTTATGCACAACTTCTCAAAGTAAATTAGTGTTGAGTTGGTTTTTGTCGTATTCTATATTTTTGGTATATGCTTTTGTTGTGCGAGAGCGTATTACTTGCAGCTTTGATTTGGCGGAGTGAAATCGCAACTTAACCTCGATGCTAACCTTGCAACGCGACATCAAGAAGAAAAAAAAGCAACTGAAATTTATTTGGAAAATCAAAAGTATATCTTAAGTACTTTTAAGCAACAAGTGATCAAATGATAAGACATGATCCATCAAGAGGCGGGAAACATAAGATTAATGAACGAAAGATAACTTGAAACACGACACGTGATACAAGTAAAATTAGGATTAGCGAGAATTGAAGGGCAAATTAAAATGAACTAAATAAATGCATCGTATTAAATGTTACCGCACTAAATAAATTAAAAGGTAGACACATAACACAGGTATCACATGCCCCTTGATTTGAAAAAGAAAAAGAATGGGACAATTTTTTGTGTATAATATCGTTAACAAAATTTACAAATAAAATTTGGTCCCCGTTTAAATCGATAATAACAATATAAGTACTGGTTATCATAATTTACAATGAAATACATTATGAGAAATTATGAGTTGATAAGTTCAAATGTTTTTGTTTAATCGAAGTCCAATTATAGCTCTCCTGATTCTCAGCCTCGAATAAAGTCATAGATCTGACATCTTTCTCGAGTGTCGGGCTTTCTTTATCTACAAAAGAGCGAACTTGCGGGTCAAAATGCGACACATCTCCAATTACTGGAGAAATATTATCTTCCTCTGGAAGCTGATCGATAGCGGTCTGCACCGTTTTGACCACAAAGATGTCTGTGGGCTGATATTTTTCGACATAACCTGCCGTGCGAGGTCTTTTAGGTAGTGCTATTATCGCGGAATCTGATGAAGAATTTTCATAGCCATACTACGAAGGACTACAACCATTCCTATTAGAGGAACGTTTATTCTGTGTCGTATTCTTGTCTGCAGGTATTACTTGTTGTAGGGCGGATGTTGATGCCGAAGATTGTGGTATAATCAATTTGCTCTGCAAGTCGGCTTGTTCGTTGTTTACTGGATTTTGCAGTGCAGGAAAATTGGGTAATTTTGGGATCCGTCCTCGCATCGCGCGTGCAATATTTGAAGGAGAAGAAATAAATCCGCTACCGGTCTCTCGTTTTTGATGTTTCATCTTCTTGTCGCCCTCGATTTTTCTTGTGAATTCTTTTATGTGGCTCTGAATGCGTTCCTCTATGACCTTTTCACTATTTTGAGGCCCGCGGCTTCGTTCGTCGATAACTCCAAAATATTGACATTTTTATTGAAATAGAAATGAACAATGTGGCAATATGAAGGCACATAGAGTCTTTTTTCAATTTTATTGTTCAAAGAATTTTCATTTGGTTTGAAAGAATTGGTTTGGTCCTAGTTTACATCAGCAACGTTTAAATCAAGGCCAGAACATTAGATCTTATTCAAATCCAATTTATCAAATCATCATTTGCGTTTTTGTTGCCAGTTATTGTTCTGGTGGTCAACAAAAATTCGGTAGCAGTTTGCACCTTGACGAAGATTTGATCACAGGTTGAAACAGTTGGGCGCGTGTGCTAGCTCTAAAATATGACTTGCATAGAAAACAAATTTTAAGAGATGAACTTATTAGGGAGCAATTAACGAGAAAGTACGCTGGTTAGAAGGCTGCGCCGGAAGCTGATCTGATCAAAGTAGATTTTCTTATGAATGGAATGAATTGAAGAAGAAGTCTTGTAGTTGGTCTGCGAATACAAAACCTGGAAAATCCTCTGAATAGAGTGTCAGTCGAAAATGAATTCATTGGTGTGCCAACTGTGAAAGATGATTTGAACAAACGGCAGAGACCGGGGGGTGTTTGTATCGAGACGGGGACAATTTTGGTCGTCTCAAATTTTCGCAATTTTTTTGAGTGCTCTGATTTTGGAGTGTCTTGTTTCTGAAATAATCCGATCAGATCGCAAACTCTCTAAGATTGTCAGGTCAGGTGGCAAGGTCTCCCTGATTTTCTGATCACTGGAAAGTGTCTGAGCAATGTTCTCGTCTCGTGAAGGTAAAGTTCAAAAGTTCAAAAGGTGCGATTGATGGGTACAAACTTTAGAAAATTGTCCTTAAAAAAGTGAAAGCCCGAAGGCGATTTGATTAGAATGCTAAGTTTGGATGATTGCCTCATCAGTGTGCTATTTCTCGAGGTTGATCTGATCAGAGTGCACAGTTTGCAATTGTTTCCGGAGAACGGAAATGTCTGAAATTCTGAATTATCAGAATTCAAAATCCGGAAGTGGTCTGATTGTAGAGCAATGGCTTGAGGCAAGGGCAAGATCTTATCAAAGTAGAAAGTCAATTAAAGAGCAAAGTTTGGGATATCTTCTGAATAAACGATAAAGAATGAAGGACGGTCTGATCACCGTGCAAAACTAAAAATTGACGTGATCATAGACAATTGTGCTGCTCAAAAGATACACAGTTTCTGACGTCATACTCTAGACTGATCAAGGTTGTCTTGTCATGGAATGGTCTGATCAGAAGCAATCAGAGTCTGGATAATGGTCTGATCAGACTGCTAAGTCGGAAAATTGTCTTATCACAAGTAGTTTGGGTCTGGAACCTATGCTTGTGGTTTGATTTAGTGTCACTGGTAATTAATTCACACAATTCGACGCTCAAAAACCCTGAGGAAATTAATTAGTTCAAACTGATTTTATTATCCAAACGCTATCAAAATCAAGACTGCATGAGATATGTCGTTATCAAAGTTTTAGTTTAGTTTTTGGCTTTTGTTGTTGTTGTGGTTTCAGGTGCTGTTTTGTGGACTGAAGACGCTGGCTTCAAAGTCAAAGGTATTGGCCTGTCCCATCACCTTTTCCGCCTTCTCATCCGTAATCGAGTCATTGTCAGTTACCTCCGGCTTAGACACTCTCCTGAAACCAGACCATGAAAGAACCAGATGTAACATTTTGCTAATCAAAATTAACTAGAAGTTTTCTTAGAATTATAAGTTAGAAAATGTCGGTTAAATCTTGCTGAATGATTTGATGAGCGGAAAAGCTAGTTGATGAATCTTATGGCCAGATCATGTCAACTGTAGTGAACTGGGATAGGGAAAATTTTGAGCTCAAAAACAGGCTCTATTGCAATAAATTTTCAATAAACTGACTTCACCAGAGTCCAAATGCTACCCAATATTCCTGGGGCTTAATTTGCAGAATTTTTTCTTAAAGTGTAAGATACCTGGAAATCTAGTGTTTAACGGTTGGAAAAATAATTGCACTTTTCTGATATAGTTTACGACATAACTGTTATCTGAGTAAGCATTTTAACTAAAAGGCTTTTATGCTACCAATTATTTTGCTATTTCCTTTGCCAATTTGTCGTACTGTGGGTCTAGAAGTTTAATGAAAACCAGCTGATGTCAAAAAATGCAGACCGGTTTCATAAATTTAAATAATCTACTTTTTGTTGTCTATGTACAGACAACATTGCAAGTTATAATTTTGTCCCGCGCTAAAAAATTGTTGAAAATCTTGTTAACAATATTGAAAAGTGCCGCCATTTGTAACTTTTGAACTCTTGTTTTATATGTACAATTGAGTTCACATCTGTGAAAAATCTATATATTTATTGGTGGCTTGATTCCAAAAAAAAATCATAGAAAGGGGCCAAAAATTAACAATGTGGGTTTCCGTTCGGAGGGAAGTTGTAGTTAAATAGACAAAAGACAACTTTCCGTCGGCAACTGAAGTTTCAAGAAAATTCCAATATGTTAGATGGTTCATTTGATCATGAATTCCCAATGATGAAGCACAGCTTCTTCTGGAAAATCTCAGAAAAGTTAGATACTTACTTGTTGGTTTAAATGTCAATCCGGTAAAAGAAATAATTGGGATCTGTTATTACGGGATTGTGCTAAAGGACGAGAAAAAGAAACAAAAATACACAACTCACATAACTTTTTATGAAAACGCATATTATCCAACAAACAAAACAACATTTAAGTCATGATAACAATAAGCATGTATATTATCGAAAACACAAAGAATTGTATGGGATCTCTCAATGATGAGATTAGGTTAAAAGTTACGAAAAGAACAACATAAACAGAAAAAATTGAAAAACCATTAAAAATCTAAAAAAAAGTATAACTTCATAATCGTTAAGACTACTCTTAGTGAACTGACTGCTTCGGGCAAAATCATTCATTCAATCCTCAATTACAAGCATACGATACCGATCACTAATTTATTGCTACCTAAAGAATGGAAAAAGAAGCAAAAAGAGCAAAACTTTGAGCGATAAAAAAATTGAGCTATGAAAGTGTCGAAGCCATTAAAAAATTTCAGTTAAAAAATTTTCTTCTTTAATTTTTTAACAGCAATTTGCTTCTTTTTTTAACAATTTGACTCTAATAAATCAACAAACATGAACAAATACATTAACACCACAAAATTTTTTTAGAAGACCCACAGTATCCACGCCATTAAATTTAACAGCTTTCAACAGAAGCTAATAATTACGCTAGGCCATGACCTGATGAGACAACAAGGTTGTTTTTCATTCAAATGCCGTCAGTAAGATATTACAATAGGTCATTGACTATGAAAACAACAACAAATACAGGCAAAATCTAAAAATTAAGTAGAAAATTGCGTGAAGAAAGTGTTTCGAAGCCAATTTAACCATAAGTTTTTCTCTGAAAATTTTATCCATAATCCATTGAACGATTTCTCTAATGGGAGTTATCAATCTCAGGATAATGTGATAAGATTTCAAGAGGAACTAATAATAAAAAACAAAACAGAACTTAAAATATTGAAGTCCTGTGGCATTGAAGTCATATAACAAATCGTTAGAAGATAAACCGCTAGTAAAATTAAAGTTGAATACAGTAGAAAATAAGAGGGTACTTAAATTACTGACACTTAGTTACTTTTCACAAAATTAAGTTTGATTGGTTAATGTTAAAAAAATTTTCTCGAAAAATCATTTTTAAAGAATTAACAGTCATTAGCTATTAGATAGGTTCACTTAATGCTCAATTCGAAAACTATTGCACTTTTAACCAGCAAGATTATGCCATAGAACCTCAAAAATTTAGTAAAACCTCAAAAAGAAAATCAAAATTTCATTTAAAATTAGAAAAACTCAGAGTCGCAGCCAAAAAAAACACGAGCGTCTCCTTGAAGACGAAAGTTTTGTTCATTGGGCTTCGTTTGACTGTAAATCAGGATCTAAGGAAACCTTGATTTGAAAAGCGACTAGTATCTAAGTGACCCAGGAAAACAAAAAAATTACAATTTTTATATAAAAAGGAGCTCTCAAATAGAATTCGACTTTTTTAATAGTAAACTTCCCTGTGAGACCAGAACTAGTCTTTTCATCGCCTTTCATCTATTGGGAACTCAAAATTGATGCATTTTTGTGGCGTGAAAGGTAATTTTGATTAAAATATTATAATAAAAAAAATCTTAATTTGATGAATAATTACACTGAAATTGAACAAAATTGTGCCAAATATCCCGTGTTCACACAAAACTTCAATCCTCGAAATCTCCTCGAAAAAAAACGAAATTAAAAAAATCTTTTTAGTTTTGAGTTTACGCTGGACGAGCTTTTTAATGATACTGCTCACATTTCTCTACCATTAATGTATCGATCGGCCAAAATTGTCTGAACAACAAAACCCATGTGAGTATAAAGTTCCTCCCCCCACAAGTGGGGTCGGAACAATTAGCAAAAATTCTGCAGAGTCTGAAAGACTAGCTCAAATAAGTACCACTTTTTATTAGTTTTTGACAGCTCTATTAGTTTAAAGCATATGCACAAGTAGATTTGTTTTCTCAAGAGTAAGGGGTTTAGAATGAAAGAAGAATTTGAAAGAAATTTATGGGATTTGTGTTGTCTCTTGTTTTAGTAGATAAAAACATGGCCTGTCTTTGAAAAGCTGCTGCAGCTGCTTTAATTATTGTTTGAGATTGATAGATATTGATTCATGATATTGACCATGTGTTTATATTTTGTTTTCCAAGCTTCGCATTGATCACTATGTTATATCTTCACAAAAGATATCAGTCGGTCAAATTGACATAATGAAAAAAGTCAAGCTATCGTTCGGTTGCCAACACAAAATAACTTTATGAGAATTGTCACAAATACAGCCTCTGAAAGAAAAACAGATAAAGAAATGTGCGAACCTCATGAATTTGAACCAGACATTTTCCATGAGGCTGATGATGACTGACATGAGACATCCACCTGCGAAGAGGTAGAATATGCCTCCGATGTTGTCGAAGGTGAGTCCGGCTGTTGTCTTCTCCTCCCCCTCCGCTGTACAGAGAGAGTTGCCCTCGAACCACTTCTCACGCAGGGCTCCCAAGCTGCCTTGCTCCTGTTCATTTGATCATGGAAATGTTGACTTATTACTTAAGTAAGGATGAGTCGTTTCTTATTGTTTTTTGTTGAAACTTTTCATTCATCAACCAAATTTCTATTCCTCTCAGAGATAACAGGTTAGAGAAAACGGATAACATCTTAAGATTTTTTGCTTCCAGTCATCAGAAATAAACAAATAGGATCCGAGAATTCTATTACTGCACCCCACAAAACTAAAACGAACCAGTACTATCTTTTAATTAACCCTTTTTTAAAAAATTTATGATTAAATTAAAATACTATTTCTGTTCTTATTAGGTTATTCAGAGCACTTTCAGTGCTAAACCAAGCATTGACTTGTTGACACAGGCTAACGATAAAACGCTATGTTGATGATGAGGGATAACGAAAAAATTTTTAGCCAAAAAGTAATATTAATGATCACGTTTCAACTGCGTGCATGATACATGAATAAAATAACAAAACTAGTTGACAGACCTGCAATGATAGGATGCTCAGACTGATTGTGGGGAGAAAGTGAACAGATTTGGGGACTGCAAATGCGTAGTTCTTCCTGTTGAACGACTTCCCAACCATCATCAGCTGACAGTTTTTCTTCATCTGAATGCAACAATTTTTGGAAAAAAATGGAATTTTTCTGTTTGTGCCTCCCCAAAGCTTAGTGAGTGCATATTATTTGCACCCCTCAGACGCACATGCCATATTTTTACATAATGATTTACTCTGTAATGACACGTGCTCTGTAACTGGGGGGCGCATAACGTACGGGTGGCACAAATGGAAAAGGTCAAGAAAAAAATAAAACGTTACACTTCAAAATAAACAAAAGCTACCTCTGAAGTCATTTTAAGTTTAGCAAAAGATGGAATCCCTAATCTTGATTTGAAATACTGCATAAAATAGAAAAAAAATAATAATTACTTTTAAACTTTAACCAGCTGGGGTTTTAAAAGTTCTTTACCGGGTCGAACAAAAATAAGGTATGGCAGAATGTTTAAGAGCTTCCAAAATATGGGCATTTAGCTTCAGTTTTTTCCTAATTTTGTCGTTCATTCGGTGCACTGCCTATAGACTTGTCAATATAACTGTATAAAAATCGTCAATTTTTGTTAAAACTTGCTGAAATTTGATCAAATTCTAACACAAGACGTGCAAACATTTAGTTCATGCCTTGAATCAAAATTTCAGTGTCTAAGTCATTGTTTGAAGATATATACGCACTGAGATTTTATTTCTAATGACTCTTCAATGATTTTCACTCGACATTGTTGAGAACAACTTTGTTGAAAAGAAACAGTCTCTCCATAAAATGAAGCAGCAAATTTTGAGCTCCTGGCTTTCTATACCAGGTAAATTTTTGTTAACGTGACTTAAAAATATAAATTGGTGTTTCAAAATTTCATTCCTTATTTGGATCAGCTGCAACCAGATCTCAAATTGCTTTCAAACTGAATTCAAATTGAGTTTTGGTACAATGAAACATACAAACCACTATCTTTGTGTAATCGACGAGAAATTAATTTTTTCGATGTTACGTTTTGTCGAAGCCAAGACCGTTTTAGCCGTTAACGTAAGCAAGAACATTTTTCGAAAGGCTATTTTTGCCAAACAATTTCAAGAAGTTAATTGGGAAGAAATCGAAAAGAAAACCTTGACTCAAATTGTCATCTAACAGTCTTTGTCAGCATTTCAGAAAATATGTTGAAAAGACTTTGATTTGCTATCTTAGATAACAGAAAACAAAACGAACACGACAAAACTAAATTTTTTTCTTATGACGGTCACAATTTGTTTGAGAATGTACAAGTGATTATACATAAAATTTTTAAATTGCATTTGAAATGATAACAAGGAGGCTCGGTAATGTGAGTATGCACATAATGTTCCGACCCCGCTCATCCACATTCTTGACTTAATTGGCTACCAAATGATGAAGAGATCGAAAACATGCATATCGTTCAATAAACAACCAATGGAATAAAACAATTCCAAGCCAGAGGGCCTATAAAAATATGTTGATAATAAGACTGACTACTAGAGAGGACAATCATAAAATTCAAACAACAAACATTATTTACGACCAAAACTCGATGTCTATAATAAAAAAAATCATAACGAAATCAATCTCAAATCAGATAAAATCCAAACAAAACAAAGTAAGCTATACTTCATAACAAAAAGGGACCCGTCCTCAACACGACTGGTTAACAGGTCGACAAAAAAAGCAAAGAGGTGCGAAGTTCAAATACAAGTTTCTATTTTTGAAAACAAATAATTTCGCAGTTATTTATATCATTCGATGTCAACTGAAATCACTATAATGATCTTTTATATCCCAAAAGGAAGTAATCAGAGGTGTCATCATCCAATGTTCAATTGAGCACAATTTCAAGGTCAATGGGACCTACGAATATCGTTACAAATTAAAAAGAAAACAAAACTCATTTAAAATGTACAAATATCTAAAACTCTCAAACAGTTTAAAAGACCTCGTAGCAACAGTAGTAAAAAAGCAGAGAGACCAATGTTTGAAGCAAAAACCATCACAAAGAATAAATATTAGCTCACTGGAAACTGGTTGTGACCTTTGTTTACAGAAAATGAGCTACAAATCAATAGAAAATTTTTTTTAAAAATTGACGAAGCTCAAAAAGCTAATATGTTTTTGATAACAAATATTTTAATAAGTCATAAAAGACTTAAGATTTCAACAAAAAGCGATGAAATAGGTTGCAACACCTCAAGAAGCCAAATGGGCCTGTTAAAAATAAGTCTAAGTCACGATCCCACAAATAACAACAAAAACATAAAGAAGTCAAAACTTCAGAGATTTCTACAATATTACACTGTTCAAAGCAATATACTTACAAAACGTTACCTGCAAGAACTGTAAATTATCACTTTCTCCTCATCTTAACATCAACGAGTCTTCCTTATAAAAGGACTACGTAGACATGAAAACAAAAAACCCAAAATATGAACAGAAATATAGAAAACTCGAAAACGTTTTTGAAAATGAATGGTTGAAGCAATCAGTCACAATATATAAAAAAGATTGCAACAAATGTTTAATCAACAAAAGTAATTGAGGCACATGAAGACGAAAATGAAAGCAAAAAGTGTACAGTTGAAAATCATTATAACAAACAGCTATAAACTGAAATCTTTAATTAGGTTGAGTTTTACATCCTGGAGAAGCAATGGAGACCTTTCTTTATCAGCTATATGGCGTACAACAACATAAAGAAAGACAAACACAGGCAAAATAAAAAAACGAAATATTTTGCGATATATTTGTGTCTCAGCCCAAAAAGCATAAATTATGCAACAAAAACAACTAACAGTTCCAGATATGCCGGTTTCCAACGCTCTGCATTTTCTTTAGTATGTTTTCCCTCAATTGTATTTGTCAATATTGTGATAATTCGACGAGGAAAAAAATGAACTTTTAAAAAATGCAATTATGCTGAAAAATAAAAAAAAAATGAAAACGTGTAGTATCAAAAGAAAGAATCCATTAGTTGAATATAAAACCGTTAGAAACATTATATTGAAACTCACAGGAAATTAGTTTTTGTCTCTTTTTACTGAGACTGCGCCCGAAGTTGATAGAAATAAGACCAAATAGAGGCAAAATTCAAAAATTCACCAATACATTCTCAAAACAAATATATTCATAGTCATAGCAGAAGTTAGATAACAACTGAAGGAATTGTCTAGAATCATTTAAATCTTCAAAACTAACTGGATCTTTGATTGGGTACAAAAGTAAAACAAATGAAATCAAAACTCAAGAAGTCCTAAAAATTTCTACGAAAACAACTTGTCAGAGCCATAAAAACCATGAGTTTAACTCTGAAACCAAAAAATAATCTCGTTGGCTTGGTTTTTTGTAAATATTATCTGTCAATACTTTAGGCCTATTTTGAATTTATTGTCAGTAAATTACATAAAAACCATTCACATTGCGGAAATTTATTGAAAAAAAGTCGCGTCCTATTCTAATGTAAAAATTTTTTTATCGTACGGATCCATGGTGAGATCAAGATCAACTCAGATATTGCTGGGCATCTAACTAGGCACTCAATTGTTCAAAATAGTTGCGAAATTGATCATTTTCAAATAAAATTTTTCTGTTGGTCAAAAATATACAGTGCATTTTGTAAAATTATCGAGGTTAAATTTGCAATAAAACTGGCAAAATTATAATCCCCGAAGACTCTTAAAGCCAGCGGGAGTACAACTAGCTCGTTTTTAAGCTTAAAAAGAACTTAACCGTAGTTTTAAGGAGTCTATTTCCAGCAATATTATGGCAGTTGGGCTAAACAAAAAAGCAGATTTAGTCCCATTTTTGACGAAAAAATTCTGAATTTTGAAAAATTTAGCATAAACTCTAGCCAATAAACTCGGATCGAACAATTTAGCAACCCTCCTATTTCTTTAGAGATAGAATCAATAATACTACAGTTGACAATTTAACATATTTTAGCAAAATTGACAAAAATTTGGTCAAAAATACCGAAAGTGTGAATGAAAACAGATGAATTACGTCTAATATTCACAAAATTTTAAAACTCGATAACTCCCTATAAAAATTGAAAATCGAAAAAATCTTTTTAAATCCTCATTCTACGCCGGACGGGCTTCCTAATGATACCACTCGCAACTCTCTACGATGATTATATCGATCGGCCAATATTGTCTGAACAAAAAAAACCATTTAATATATAGTTCCTCCCACACTAAAGTGGGTCGGAACAACAAGCCTAATTTGTGCTCCTAATTTGTGCAAAAAACGAGTGACAGTCGATCATTTTCAATATACAAATTTCTTATTCACTGATGACAATTGTCGTATAAAAATAAAAGATTGTCTCAAATTATTTTCTTGACATATTTGTCTCAAGTATTTTTTTGTTATTTAACTCATCTTGGCTGAAAGGTTTTTGTAGTGAAATTTTTGAAAACGCAGCAGCATTTCAGCAAATTTTTTACATAATATCTTGACCCGGGTTATCATTAATGCTTTTGTTGATCAGGATAGGTTAACTAAAATCATTGTCCTCATTCGACCTACTAACTCGTTGAAAAATTCTCTCAATAGTTTGTTTGTATTTGCATTTATTCCTCATTTGTGTTTACCTGATACTGTAGGACAGGGTAGTCCCACATGAATGCGTAGGAGGAGGTCATCACCCTGGAGTATCCTTCCTCTATACTTCTAACCATGGGACTCGGATCTCCCTTCATCTGGTTCCAAAGAGTCTTGTATGTCTCCACGTCTGTATTCTCCGCCTGCGACTGAAGACAACTTCTTCATTTGAATAATAATGATTTGAAATTAGATGATAATATTGAAAAGACTTTAGGTCAATTTTAGTAGTGTGCTCGATCATGTAATTAAGCTAGTGAAATTACCCCCACCTTGACTTTATTGGTCGTTTTAAGATTTTTGTACAAATCAGTACTACAAGTTAATAATAGTCTAACTACTGTACGAAAATACCCAACCATTACTGGTTAATACAGACCCCTTAATTTAGTTCAAATACGACTGACTATACGTTATATCACCGTGTGACCACTACCACTGACTGGTTATAATAGGAAAGACCCACTTAAACTCCAACTGGCATACCTTGAAGAATGCCTCGAGGCTGCTTTCCTTGACAGTACCGTAGGGTATCTGGTCCTGATTGGCCAGATCAGACAGACTCTCGATTGGGGTGGCCAGTCTGCCACTGGTGAGGAATGCTGCCAAGTTGGCAGTGTACACTGCTACCACCACAAGGGAGAAGTACCAGTACGCTGTGCCCAGAACCCGGTTGCTCATTGAAGTCGGGTTGAACTCGCCTCCTATGTAGGGGGGAATATTGGCAATAAAAGTGTGCTTTGCGGACAATTCTTAGGGGAAAAGTAGTCATTTTTCTAATTGGAATCGTAGAAATCACAGAAAGTAAAGCTTTTGATTTTCGTCGAAGGTCAAAATTCTATATACAAATTTTGGTTTTCGTGTTTGGAGTTAATTGTTGCTTAGTGTTCGACACAACAATTTGGCATATTTGTCGCACCTTTTGACAGACTGCTATCGGTAAATACACAGAATCGGTTACAAAGTCTTTGGCCAGAAATACTTTTCCCTCGAATGCAACACGCAATTACACTGTTGCACTTTCATTTAGAACGTTTTAAAAATTATTCCATCTTTCTATTTGAACAGTTTTTGAATTTCTCAATTTCATTATACTGAATTTCTCGCGGACAATTTTGTCATATTTTCAGTGCTATTGCTTCACAAGTTGGCAAAGTAGGCCTTTGGAAATCAATCCCTATACCTTGTTGAGTGAGGCACCCCATAGCCCAATATACGCAGTTGAAGTAGTTGTGGAAGAAGACCCTGTCTCGGTGTCCATCCAGCCCCTCCCCCGCATCCCCATCTGCACCCTCGTGGTTGTCTCCTGCCTCCTCATATGGACTCACGTGGCTCAACACGAACAGCACTAGAGAGACGAAGAAAGCACTCAAGGCTATCAGAGCCCAAATTGGAATGGTCAACGGCTCTAAAAATTAATGAGGTTAATTATTATATCATAAGTTTATAGAAATTCAGTAACCAATTCATCGGTGGATCATTAAAATTTCATAGGAAAATATCTGCACTGATGGATAATCATAACTCAATAAAACCTCGAAAAACCTCGTCCATGAATTGGGTAGTTCTGCAGGAATAACGGACGCGATAGAAGTTCTGCACGTTTTAGGTTGCTTTTCTAGCGCACTTGTAATCAGTTTGATCAAAGTAGAACAATAAAAAAGTGAGAGACAGTGGCCCATCGGTACAATGTTTCCTCAACAGGCCCTGTCGACATCAGAGAGAGAAATGCAGCTCACGAATATGTGGGAAATATTTTGGAAACAGAGGGAATATATCGACCTAGCATGAAACGATGATAAATACATTTCTATTAAAATTTTCTTATAGCGTCCATGAACTCCCTTCAAAGGCTTTGAAAAAGTACACATTTTTATCTCAAGATTAGCCATCTGACTGCCCTTCACGTTAAGAACAGCTAACAATGTTCTGGTAGTTTCTTTTGCAAAATTATATTTGATTCTTCGAAATATTATCTACTCAAAAAATTTTATATTTCGTATTTTGGATATTTCAGAGACTCCCTATCGCACTGAAATAAAAAACGATTCAATTTATAAGAAAAAAATTTGGAAACCATTACGACCACCAGCTGTTCTTTCGAAACATTATATATGTTTCCTTGTGCCGCCTTTAAAATATCAAGAAGATATGACAAAAATCTGATTATGTAACAGGACACCAAAAAAAATCAATTGTGCGCAAATACACAACAACAAAAAATTGTATTTAAAATCGTAATATCACAATAAAAACAAATTAGTTGAAATAAGAAAAAGATATAAAGAGTAAACATTAGTTCACTAAAAAGAGTGGGATGGTTGATGGAACTTAGTCAAATAAGTTTTAAAAAATTGACAAATTTCAAAGTTCTTTTGAGGGTTTTAAAACAATTAGGTTCAATGGCGAAAGAACTAACAGGTATCAACTGAAAGAAATAGATAGGATAATTTATACCTTCGTAGGTAGTCAACTGGTTTTTGGTTTCAAAAGATTACTTCAGCAGACTATAAAGTTAAGAGAAATCGCTAGCAAACTCAATAACTAAGCGCCATGAGCATAAAAAAACAATCAAGAAAACTTTATATATATATATATATATATATATATATATAATCGTTTTTTAATTTCATTATTTTATGGCTGCGCCAAAGTCTCTTCATGACCTTTCAATGAATTATTGAGTTTTGCTTGTTTTTTTTTCTTATTTTTACGAAAAAGTTTTAAAAACAGCACCCCAGTACAATCCCAATTCGATTGAATTTTCCCATGATGAAACAAAAACTAGCCTTGTTAGAGCAGCCCACCGATTATTAATTACAAGTAATGATTGCGAAGCTTTGTCTAATTTATGGTTTGACAAAAAAAAATCCGATAAAAATTAATTGATGCATTTTGTATTTAAATTGATTTTAATGCAAAAAATATATTCTGTCGTAGGAAGGAAGAAGAGTTAAAAATCTATTTCTGTCATAGGAACACGATCGTAGGAATCCGAGTTTAAAAAATTTTTGTCTGTCGTAGGAAGCGGAGTTGAAAATTTATTTCTGTCGTAGGAAGCGGAGTTGAAAATTTATTTCTGTCGTAAAAACACTATCATAGGAAGCGGAGTTTAATAAATTCCCCCTTGGATATGAAAAAATTGGTGTAAGAATTTTTTTATTTCTTTAATATTTTGGCAATTTTTGAGCTAAGAGAGCTTATTTGGTGCCAGTTTTCATTAGAAAAGGCTGATGATTTATAAACTTTCGCAGAATTCAAATTATCGGAACAAACAGTTCGAAAATTTTTTTTATCTTTGGATGTAATACCAACGTTTAATATTTCACCTCCGATGTCAAATGTTCACAAAACTTAAACCCCTTGAAATATCTCTTTGAAAAAATTAAATATCTCCTTGATAAAAAAAAATTTTAATGGTTTATTTAACAAGGAGGCTCGGTAATGTGCGATTGCACATAAGGTTCCGACCCCGCTCATCCACAATTTTGGCATAATTCTCTACCAAATGAGGAACAGATAGAAAAACCCAAAAATTCAATTAATTTTCAAAAAATATTTGTATATGAACGAAAAGATAGCCTCCAAAGCAAATAACTCTGTGGAGTAAAAAATGATGCATTAGAGTGATGAGATATGCCAATATTAAGAAAGAGGGTCAAGACGAACAGCAAAATTAAACAACAACAACAAACATTAATTACATCAAAAACTGAAACTCAAAATAAACAAAATAACTTGTAAAAGATATGAGACAAGTCAATAATAAGGTTTGTTAACAGTTAGACAATAAAGAAAAAAAGCGGTAAAAACAGTTGAAAAAACAAGATGAAAAATTCGCTCACTTTAAAAGAAAAATTAATTTCAAAGTAAGGAAAACAATTGGAAATCAAGTAAAAAGTCCCATAGGTTTAAAATATCCAATGCCCTAGATACGGGAATTAAGAACTGTCGGTATTCAATTTTTAATGCGATCAACAAATAGAGAACAAACAAAAAATCAGTTAAAACTTGCCAGAAAACGCTTTTGAAGCCGTAAAGCCATACTTTGGCCCTCAAAATATGTTTGATTGCAGTCTCGGCAAACACCAATAAAGTATCATGTGACCTCTATTTAAAGAAACTAGGTAACAAGTAGACAAAAAGAAAAAGGCAAAATTAAGTAATAATAGTTTTTTTCGGAAGAAAATTGTTTCCAAAGAGATCAAAGCCATTAATTACAAAATGAAAAAATTAAATAGGTTTTTTATTCTTTCAAGGGAAAACCTTCAGAACTGCAATTATCTAGATTAGATCTTAGGTCTACAAAAAGAACGTCAAAAACGACTTAGATCAAAAATTAATTTACTTTTTTTTGTGGAAAACCCGTGTCGAGGCCAGTAACATCATAACAAATTTTAAATCACCTTAGTTTTTGCGACACCAATTTTTTTTGACACCTTCCCTTGAAAACAAAAATGTCATATTTGGCCTATAATTAACGAGACTAGTTAACAAAGAGAGAAAAAACAAAATTGTGATGTCAAAACGTGTTTTTTTTGGAAAACAATTGAATTCAGAGTCATGAAAGCCATCAGTTATCTACTAATATCGAAATATCTGCTCATTTATTTTCCCATGAATACCAATGAAACCGTGTTATTGTACACGAAAATAACCATAACCGTGTTATTGTACGACTAAAAGACAAAGTAAAAGAGAAAGAATTCTTTGAAACTCTTCAAGAAAGTAGTGTCGAAGCCGTTAAAACCATGATTTACATCTTCAAGTATCATAATATTACCAATTGTGCACTATTTTGAACGCCATTAACGTGATATATGAACTGTCAATGGCGTGATAATGTGACATTTTTAGAAAATGTGAAAAATGGGCCAATACCTATAAAATTTTAAATCTTGTAGTATCAAAGCAAGAAAACCACAACTTAAGGCGTAAAACCGCAAAAATTTTTGGATTTAAATTCAGTAGAAAGAGGAAGCATTCTTTCATTGCTGACATTAATCTACAAGTTGACCAAATTAAGTGAAAAATGGAGGCAATGTTTAATAAGCCATTAATTATTTAAAAACATATTTTTTTAAAAGTCAAAAGGACCATAAGCTGTCAAGTAATAAAATAGACAAACTAATCTGGAGCTTATTAGGAAGTCAAATGGACCTATCGATAGTGATCTTTGATTTGAAATTTTCTTCTATTTAAATAATATAAAAAAGACCGAATTTTTTTTATAAAAAGAAGGACTGATTACAATCCGAATTATTTTTGGATTGTAACCGTCCACGATTGGTCCAAAATTAGCCCTGCTAATGTTGTTTGTCAATTAAGAACACTTAAATTTTCTAGTGTTATAGATATAGATATTTTGTTAGTTAAAAAATCAAAAATAAATGCCGCGTTTTTGATAATTAACGAGTAAAGTTAGCAAAAATCGGCAAAGTTTTAATTACGGAGCACTACCAACCGAAGTTGAAGTAGAAATGGCCCCCTTTTGGGTCTATAAAGATTGTGTTGGTGGTGCTTGGGTGTGTACTTCCTGCAAATTTAATCAAAGTGGACTAAAGAAACTTATTTCGTGCTGATTTTGATGAAGAACTCTGAATTTTTAAATATTCAGCCAGAATTTTTGACAAACAAAAATAGAATTAGCCTAGAATATTTTGTGTCAATAAAATCAATAAGCATTTAAAAAAAATTAACAAATTTTTTACCAGAATTGACGAAATTGTCGAAAATTGGCGAAAATTCCGGAAAAAGTGAATAAAATCAACGGTATTCACTCTATTTTCTCAAAAGTTTAAACCTCGATAACTCCCTGTAAACAACGAAAATAAAAAAACCTTTTTATTTCCATATTCTACGCAGGACAAGCTTTCTAATGATACCAGTCTCAACTCTCTACGGTGAATATATCGATCGGTCAAAATTGACTGAACAAAAAAAACCCATTTGAGTATATAGTTCTTCGCCCCTCAAGAGGGTCGGAACAGAAATCGGTGCCTGAAGGACTTTCTATTGACAACACCCACACTCTCTACGACGAATATATCAAACTGAACAGAAAACCTCCTCCCCCATTTTAAATCTCATTTATTAAAGGAGACATACAAGGCGAAAATCGGGGATTCTGTAAGATTTCAACTTTTGCTCCATCGTGCGTTTGTTTTCTATTCTAGATAATATTTAGATCAGGCCGGGATTGAAACTGAGTACCTAAGAAGCTGAAAATGTTAATTTCTGCGGTGGGTTTCTTTATAAGTATCCCGACTCCATAGTCCATGTAGGGTGCAGTGAAGTCCACCACCTGTTCCCTGTCGAAGTTGCGAATCATTCCTGCCACCGCAATGTCCGCCTTCCGAAGCAAAATGTCTCCTTAAATTGGTCACACAACTTCAGAATACGGCTTAAATAAATTTCTCTAATTTTTCATGTCTGTTTGAAAAAAATTCTTATGTTTTGAGTACAGGGTATTAGCGAAACATGTAAACGTTAAAAACTCGAATAGTAACCTTGTGGTTCGAACAGGAACCTTTCAAATAGCTAAATGTATCGATGGCAAGGCTCCATCAAGACGGCAGATTCAAAACATCGCCTTTTGTGCTGTTTTACTTAATCGCTTGGCAACACCTTCATAGTTGAAAATTTCTCCTAAAACGGAGGAAATGATTGTGTTCTATCAGTGTTTTCAGAGAAAAATGATCAAAGCGTTGATTTTTGACAGTGTGATACGCACTCGCGCTACCAAAAAATTTTTGTTTTTTGTTGTCGATTTCACTAAGAGTTTGAGTCCAGTTTTTCAAACCTCTTGACTTAAAAGTTTTTCTATTGGAAATATTCTAATCGCATTATTCAAAAAATAGTGTGGTGAGTCATGTCTAAGAACCTTGGGAAGTACTTTAATTAGTTCATAGAGATGACATTCCTATTTAAAATTTTGACCTTCGAAATTCTTCTTTGACCTTCGAAAGGCTTTCAAATTTTCGAACGCCAAAAACAATTTTTAGATATTATTTTCTGACCAGTTATTTTTTAAGTTTTTTTAATTTTTGCATTGCTATCACCAAGACTCAATATTGCAGAATTGGTTGAACATACGTTTTGCTCAACTAAAATTTTTTTGAAACTATAGAAACAATTTGTTACCCGTTTCAACTTCTTTGTGATTTCTTCTATATGTTCTGCAAAAGAATTTTTCGATCCAGAAGAACACCCCAAAAAAACAGAGGAACACCCCTCAAAGTGATGTTATTGCTGATCTTAACCGTGTTGCAGAAAAAAATGACGAGCGAGGTACTGTTAACCACAGGCAATATGTAACGAGATATATATTTCTAAAAAGTAGGAAAATGAGGGGTTAAGTTACCTATGAGACCACTCCACTTTTGCTTGTTGTGGTCGAACACCCCGTAAGCCCCGTCCTCGACCTCGTATATCTCAAATGAGAACTCCTCCTGGAACTTCTCCTTGGCCTTGGCCTGGATCAGCTGCAATATTTCTATGCAGTAGCCACTATAAGTCACATTCCCGCTCCCACTGTCCACACTCTTCATTATGAAAGGTTCTTTAAACAGATCCAGATTTATATTTTGGCACCAATTTTGTTCCCGAAAAGATGTGTAGAAATTGTGTTGAAAAAACACTTAAATTCTAAAACCAAATTCAATTCATAAATCCTTTAACTTTATACGGCGAATGCACTAAAAGTAAACTGAAAAAATATGAGCTCAAAATTATGATGGAAATGAGGTGAAAAGAGCTGATGCTTTGAAAATCAAACCAATTCGGTGCTTTTCACCACTTGTGTGGCTTCCAGAACATCTACAACGAGAAGCGAGCAAATCAACTTCAATTGATAAAAAAAGGGGAATCTAGCCTTCAACAACCGTGACAACCCTGAGCACTTGTCCGTTGAGACTGCCCGACTTGGTCTTGAGGGTGACCTCAGGGGGAGATCGCCATTCTTGCTCATTGACTGAGAATCTGCTCACCAAACTCCAGCTGGTCATTGTTGACTCTTTCCCTTTCCGCTTCCTACTATTCCCTCCCCTTAAATATCGGTTAATCTCATACATGCACTTTAAAATGGAACCCCATCCTTAATAAGGGGGCACTAATGGTGTAAAAATAATATTTTTGCACTCTTTACACTCTTTTCCCCGTTATTTTTGGGGAAAATCTTCGGCCCGGGTGATGAAATTTTTGAGTTCAAAAATTTTAGTTCAAAATTTAGGTGAAAAAATTGGGATCGCTTGCATATGATCAAATATCAATTATTGCCTAGTCAGATGGAAGGCCCTTGTCGCTGAAACTGTTATGTGTAACCTTTGGCCGGCAACAAGCTTTATTTTAAAAGTATCGGCTCCTGCAATACTGTATCAAATTTGGCTGGGCTATTACAGATCACACAATACGGGATCTCTTTATGTATGCCAGTCAAACTTGACAAAAGATA
Source organism: Convolutriloba macropyga (assembly GCF_964194025.1). Lineage (NCBI taxonomy): Eukaryota > Metazoa > Xenacoelomorpha > Acoela > Convolutidae > Convolutriloba > Convolutriloba macropyga. Next base: position 26,684,944 of record NC_134475.1, read on the forward strand.
TAACAAATCGAAGGCAAAGATATATGCCTAAGACCTGTCTGTGCTATAAGTCTCAATTTAAAGTAGTTGGGGGGCTGAAAAGTTCAATTAATTAAATAGATAGTTTAAATGAACAAGCTTACACTGAGTAGTATTAAACCGGGTTGAGCTGTTACTCGATTGTGTTGTTGTTAAATGATTGTGTCGTTGAAAACTTCTTCCAGTTGATTTCTCACAAGTATGTTCTGTTGGAAAATTTGCTAAGTTGGAAATCTTTACTAAAATTTCTGGTTAAATTTAGGAATTTATTTTGCAAGAAAAATGAAGCAGTTGTCTGCTGCTCGTCGCTGACTCTGTTATTTGTCTCTCTAATTTTATTCCGTCCCACTTCGCTGAGAGAAACAATTAATTCCTCTCAGCTCCGTTTGGGCCTATAGGGAGCGAATCACAAACTCACGTTCATAGTGAGGTGCTTCTTAATTTTCCTATTGGCCGAGAAGGCAAGAGAATTAACTCTTTTTTATCTCACGGAAAAATTATTGAAACTCCAAAAAATAATAAAAATCTAAAAAGCTGAGAGCATCAATTATTGATTTCGTAGGCGCCTGTTTTCTGCTTTTCCCCTCTTCTAAAACCGCAACAATTATGGTTTTCTTGGGGGCTTTTTATGAGACTCTATTGTCTTTTCCCCTGAAGCAATCTGCTTCATCTTTATTGAAATTGGGGGAAAAGATCTGCATTGCAACTGTCAAAAGCAGAAATAATTTAAATCAAAAGAAACTGTGGTTTTACAGGCCGCCTACGTTCAACAATGTACATTTTCTATCCTGGATATAAGCGAGGAGATCCAGGCCTAAAGTTGTGTTATTTAAATAAGTCGAACTGAGTTGTTTAAATACTTGTGTACTGGTAGTCTTAATAAGCGTTAGTTTGTTTAGCGCGCGGCGAAAGAATGGTTAATTAGCGCCTAAATACGTTCGCTCTAATGCGGGATTAATTATCCGCTCATTTGTAACGGCTCTCGTAATACTACAGCTCACCCCGATTTTTAAGATAAAAGAAAATGATTTAAAAAAAAAGAAATATATTGCATCGTATATAATTTTATTGCGTTTGGAACATATAAATGAGTTACTACAAGTTCAGATAGTTATGAAATTAATCGCAAAGGGCGATAATGGTATGCTATAAAATTAATCGCAAAGGGCGATAATGTTGTGCTGTATTATTCGAAAAATTCTGGGGGCAAAATGACTGGGCTTGGCACTGGACTGTTTCCGTCGTCCATTATATCAACCACTTCCACTACTTCGTCTCCATCTGCATGCTTTTCTGTATTTGATAGTTCCTTGATTATCCTTTTTTGTTTTCGGTTCTTCTTCTTTTGTTTATCTACTTGAGCGGATAATTGTTTGACTTGTTCAATGAGTTTCTTATTTTCCGCTCCAAGCTTCTGGTTAGCTGATGTAACCTCCAAATGTTTTCGTGCATATGCTTTATTGAGTGTTTTGAGGTTACTTTCCTCAGTCTTGTCAAGCTGTTTTGAGATTATGTACTGGCGTCTCCAGTAATCGTCGCTTGTTTCCTTTTCTTGCTTGTCCAATTTCACTCTCAGTTGTTCCAGTTTTATTGTTACTTCTTGTAACTCGGTTTCCTTGATGAAGAGTTCTTGGCGGAACTTAGAATTTTCAGATATCAGAGATTCTTTCGATATTTCTCCTACATGGTCAGATGGCGTCGGAAAAGCCGTGATTGCGGAGTAGGGAACGTTTGCGTATACATCCAACTGATTATTTCAAACCAAATAGGTTTTTTGTTCATCACTCCTATTCTTAATTCTCCATACGTTGAGGTTGTCGGGGAGTGAGAAGTCTGGTATGATCGGTAATTCACGACTTTTTGCAAATAATTCTTCACCTGTGGCAGTGTTTTGAATCTTGACCTTATCTGCAATTTTGAAGTTGTTGAATTTTGTTTTCAGTGAAAATTTCAAATTCGTTACAAATCTTGGGTTCTCAGGATTGAATTCATTCTCCCTGCTTTTTTGAACCACCAAGCATTTCTTTGTGTCCTTTCTTTCTTCATCAGTCATTAGATCGTTTATATTACTTAATTTCCTTACTTTATCAGCATGGCTTGACTGGTTTGGAAATTCGTAGGGTCGTTTGCGACTGACTTGCCAGTTGTTTTGGGGATCATATTGGTCCTGTTGTTCTCGCATTGGTCGAAATGGCGGAGTTGATGACGGTTTCTGTTGATGTTGTAGTGTTGGTTGTTGGCTTGATGAAGATGGTGAAGCAGCGGGGACGATTACACTTGAGAGGTTGTGCTTGATGCTCATTTTGTGGTTGAGGTCTAAAATATTTTGATATTGTTAGCCTGTGTCATTAGTATCACACATTATGGCTTCTTTTCATGTTTGCAAATGTATTGCTAATATAGAAAAGTATTCTATTGTAAAAATGTTTTTGTAAGGTTTTGTTGCTAACTGCTTTACTTAAAAATTATAATGCTAAATGCATTTGTTAATAAAGTTTGGTAGAAAATCGTTTGTTTTGCTAAATGCAAAGTTAATTTTAATAAAGGGAGGGGGGTCATAAATTAAAAAAATTTTTATACTTATGCCAGGCGGGCAGCCCTGGCACAAGTACGTCTTTCTCCGCTGCCCGGAGGTGTGAGTCTTGGGGCGTGCGTCACACTAACACGGCTGCAACGACCCGTGCAGCTGGGGAGACAACCTTGCTTTAGCTGAAAGAAGGAAATTTTTCGGGTCGTTTTTGGAACTTTCAGTTATCGTGTTAGTGTTCTGAATTATTTAGGTTCAAAAGCCAGGGGGGCAGGCTGGAGAAAGCTGAGGTAACCCCTTCCCGAGGAAAAGTTAAAAGAAAAAAGAAAAAGATCGTTTGTACTTGAGTTGTTTTTGGTTTATTAGACAACGTCGTCTAAAAAATTTTTGCAAATGGGACATTTTTTCTGCTTATTTATGCACACTCGACAGAATCGGTGTTCGTCATGTTGGGAAACATGTGGGTGTTTTGTTACTCCTAATTCTGTTTTCATTTTTTTGCATAAATTGCATCGGAAGTAGGATGTGATCAGGACAGGAAGACAAGGTCGAAGACAGATGGGACATTTAGGGTTTGGGTATCTTTTAAAAAGTGCTTTTCTGCAAGGAATACATACATAGTGGGGATTTTCTTTGGGGAATTGTTTGTGTAGTTTTTCTACAATAACGGTTTTTCGTGAACATATAGGGCAGATAATGTCCTTATGGGGATAGAACCAACGAAAACCGTCGAATAGGGATTGTGAAAGACCCATCGAGTGACTGTTATTTTGTTTTCCTTATACAAAAACAGGAAAAGCTCTGAGAAACTGCAGTAGGATGAGGTTAATAAGGAACGATATTGCAAGCAAGGTAATTAGGATTAAGATAAATATTTTTGTGGATAGGTCTAGATTGGTCATTTTCCGTATCTGGAGAAAATGGAAAGGAGGTAGTGATTAATAAAAAGGGATATTGCCAATGCGCACAAGAGGACAAAAAGAAGAATAAACAATGTTACGAGATGCATTTTGTCAATTCAATGAGTAGTGTAGAACTAGGGTGAAGGAGGTGATTTGCTCCTGGTAAAAACTGAATTGAATTAGGGATATCGAGTGGATCAAAAGTGAAAGCAGGAAAAGAATTAAAATTTTGGAAGTTCTTGGACGCATTATGTAATTATTTTTTTGCAACGAGGGCATAATTCATAGTCTTCTACGCAAAATTTACAAAAGTTGACGGGCTTGTGATCACTGTGATGAAACGTTTTTGCAACAGAATATTGAAATCTTGTTTGTTTGCAAATATCACATTGAAACCAGTTAAAGATTGAAAAGATAACATTAAATTTAGAGCATTTAGGACAAAAATCGTAGCCCATATCGTTTATAACATATTGGTAACAGAGCAGACACATTACGTGGGGTAGTTCGTTAGGGGGGTTTTCGTGTAATTTCTTGAAAACAATTGTTTCACGTCTGCAGCATAAACAAATTAGTGAGACCGGTTTGGATTCTATAGTATTGGTTTCTTTGTCAGTTGTATTCATTTTTGGAAGATTGTTATTGGAGGGGATTATGGGACTGGTATGGTTGGAGGATTTGGTTGTTGATTATTTTGGGATTTTATTGCTTGGTCTATTACTAATATAACTACTAACATCAAAAAATTGAAAGGAATACTTACAACAACGAGGAAAACGGTTAAAACGAAGGAGAAGGCTGCTGCAATAATCATGAGGGCCATTAATAAAAAATCAAGTACTTTGGGGATAAACATTTTGGATAATTTGTGAAGGTAGTTTTGAATCAAGGATTTTACCACGGGTTGTTTGGGTCAATTGTTTGTTTGCATAAGGGGCATTTAGTAGTGGTGAAGGTCATACACTGCAAACAAATTGATTGTTTTGGGTGAAAATCTCTGAAGTGACTGTGGCAGGTGGATAACTTTTTGACTTCTTGACAAGAATCACACTGGAAATAATGGCAATGACTGGTTGTATAAATGGGAGTTACGCAAATGGGGCATTTAGGTTGGTTCCAATATTTAAATAATTCGTTTCTACAGGGAATGCAAGCAAAATGGGGGGGCTGACCATTTGGGTTTTTGTGCAATTTTTTGAATTGACGGCAAGGGAGATAACAAACAGGGCATTCAACTTTAGGGGTTGTATCAATTTGAGGTTGCTGAGACGATATCTTCAGAATGTTTCCCATTATAAGGACAAATTAGAAAGATTCGGGTATACGAGTTCTAATCCATGGTGTTCAAGTTCGTTGGGGATAGTTACATTTAAATCTGCAATAGCAAAAAAGAAATTCCAGTGTTTCTCGTTTGGATAAATGTAATAATGATTAATGGTACCGGTGCTTAAAAACATATAAGTTATCTTGATACATGCTTTATACTGTGTGAAACAAATATTGAACCATCTTTCTACTTTAACAATTTTAATTTTTTCCTTACCAATAAACAAAATCATTTTAGTTTTAACAATTTGGAAAGAAATGAGGGGAAAAGAACAAATTGATCAGAAAAAAAAGGATTGAATAAAATGAAGAAGAGGAAAGGAGGAAAAAAAAAATTTTTGGAGAGCAAATTATGTAAAACAAATTACTTTACTGAAGAGCGCCCAAGTTGACTGGGAAGTGCTCTTCGATATCGATGAGTGCGAGAAAGAATTCCCAGTGCATCATTCCCATTGTTACTCGAGTAGAACCCTCACATCCACGTTCGTAGTCAGTATAATGTATGATTATACAGGGCTTTATTTCTGCAGTGGGAGTTTCAATGAATGATTTCTCGAGGGATTCTACTTTGACTAGTCGCTCAACAAAGTGGAACAACATTATAGAAGATCTAAATTAAAAGGGATTTTAGAACCATTTAAAGCTTGGGATATATTTATAAAGAATGTCCAATAGGGGGAAGATGGTGTTAAGGTAATGGTTCCATCAGTCCAAGTGTTTAAATATTCAAAATGGAGTATTAATTGTGGGATTACTCTGTTGCTTTTTGTCGTGACAAATGATTTTTCAAAAAATTGTATTTGTATAAGGCAGTTTTTGTATGAGAATATCATTGCTGCTTTTAATTGTTAATAGTTTCCAATTCTTTAGTAATGAAATCGTTTGGAGAACAATCACTTTTCGGCAATTCAAAATAAAGATTGTGAGGTACACAGTTTGGGTTTTCTAGAATAAATAGGAAGAATTTCCAATGAACTGAAAGAGGATTAATACTTATTAAACAAATTTTTTCACTTTGGATTTCTTTGAGCGTTACTAGCATAGTAGGTACAGGAGTTGGGTATGCATCAAAAGATCGTTGAATTTTTTGTAACTCTACAAATTTATTGTTAACTGCAAATATCATAGTTTAGAATGATACCTAAGCAATGTAGATTGGATGTTGTACTTGAAATACCGAGTTTTCTTTGAATGCTAGAAAAATGGTGAATTCGGCGAACTGAGGATGAGTAATGAAAATAGTTAAAAGTCTGTAAATATTTGTCATGGGTTTTTTTGCGAAAGTCATTATACTTATAGCGGAAACACAGTATACGGCTAATAGCTCAAAATTTTGGTTTCCGATTCTGATTTGTAGGTTTCTATTAGTTAAATGAATCATGTTGCTGATCTAGCTCATTTGGCAGACTATTAGGGTCGAATTGTGCTAAATACACGAAATAGTTCCAATACAACGAATGAGGGGTTAAAATCACAGTATCGTTTTCCCAAGTGTCCCAAAACTCAAAATTTATAACGATTTGAGGGAAAATGTCTCCGTGATTTTCTTCAAAAGTTTTCTTTATTTGATAAATTGTAACGAGTCTATCTTGAAACAAAAAGTACATTAATGGAAGCGTTTTAGTTGTTAATTAACTTATTGTTCTTCATTTCAAAACTATGTATAAAAGTATGTAAATGTAAAAAAAGGATAAAAAAGGGTGTGTCAATTATTTCTGAAAAGAGGATTATTGACAACGATTGATATTTATAGATAATATATCAATCGGATTCACTGAGGCAAAATCGGAGTATGGGAAGAGTGCAGGCAATAGCTAGATAGACATAGTTGCGATTACATAGTTGAAAATGGATTATAAGAATTAAAAAGCAAGGAAGGAATCCACACATGTCTCTTACAGGAAAAGTCAAAGTCTAATAATATTTTTCTTCAAACGCTTTGAAACAATTTTGTATTCGACTCCAATGTTTACAAAAGTAATTGTGTCATCAATCAGGGCTCTTAACAATGAGAAGTATTGAAAATTTGAATGCGGTACGTCCAAGTCTATAATGTCACTGAAGTAGAAAGATGCAACTCTAATAGTTACAGTAGTTTTTAAATCGGAAAGACTTGAGGATAATATCTGTCCGGTGTATTGTCCAAAACGAATGAATAAAGCGTTAGGCTGTTTTATGAATTTGGGTTGCATAGCATAGCATCCTTGAGGTGTATCTAAACAAGATATTAATTAACTTATAGAGTCTAATACAAATAATTTTTATTATTTTTGAGAGAAATTATTTTTTTTATAAAAAGATGATTTTTTTATTAACAGCTTTAAGGAGGTGCCACCACACTTAGAATGGTTGCATCATTTTGTGGTTGTGGTTGATGTGACGCCAGATTTGGGTATTCTACTTTATTATTTTCTGTATGACAATGCTCATCAATTTTATTTTCTCGAGGTTGATTCTCAACGCATTTGTAAGTTTTTTCTATTGTGCTGTAAGGTTGATAATTACTAAGCGGTAAAAAATGATTGTTGTTCTGCGGGGCCGACGGTTTGGTTTCGTTAGAGAATACCGGTGTAAAGAACGATAAGATACAAAGATTATATGTTGCTCCTAATAGAATTTTCCAAAAACCCATTGTTTTGTTGGATATTTTGTGGATTTCGAACGCTCTTATGATTGTTACGATTACATCAGTTAAGAATTTTATGCACAAGAAACAAGCAAAATAAACTCCAATTTTTTCCAGATAAAAAGTGATGATTCCAAAAGTGCCTTTGAACTGGTCTGTAAAAAATGTAGGTGAAAGAAGAGAATCTAGATAAATTTGTCTGTTAATTCCCATTGCTGACGCATAGATATCTTTTTGAGAATAGTCTATGCTACTTCCTTCTAGAACTTCTCTTGAAATTTTTGTCAAAACAGATTTTGAAGCTTCCGAATGCAAGATATTGTCCCAAAACGATTTAAGTTGATTTGGTGTGTAAATTCCGGCACGTTGCGATTCGTAACCGGTAAATTTTGGAATAGAACTAATAACTCTTGAAGAGAATATTTTTGGCGGTTGTAAAGGAACAGGTGCTGGCATCAAATGGTACCATGAATTTTCATTATCAATATCTAATTGGTAGGCATTTTTGTAGCCTCCAACACAATCTACTTCGTTTGCAAAAGGGTAGGTTTGTCGAGTAATTGGGTCGACGAACATTGTCCTACCATCATAATGAATAGGAATCCTATCATAACACTGTTCAAGAACCTGAAGTGGTGAGTTTCGTTTTGGACAGTGGTACAGCCAACCTATGCTACCATCTGTGTCTAAGAACATCGAGCGGTTGCCGGTTAACATATATCCAGCTAAACGATTGTTTTGGATAGCCTGCATTAGTATCATTTGTTTTTGAGTTCGGTCAAGTTCGCATTGCTCTATGACCAAACCTTTCCATGCTTGTTTTATTTGCATGTAATTATGATATATGACAAAATCCATTTTTACCGCAAGGTTAAGATCATAGTCTAACTTGTCTTTGTCTAAGTGTTCCCATGCAACAAAACCATTGTCGGATGTTCGGATCTGTTCATCTGAAGGCTTCCTATTAAACCCATTTACACTTAGGCTATTGTCAGGTTCAACACGAAGTTTATGAAAAAATTGTTGAGTTTTTGTTTTATAAGGTTTGCCAGTCTTCATATTAAATCCGCCTTTATAAGAAACATATAAAGAATCTAAATTTGTTCTGTAAATAAATTCTGGTTTTCCACACACCTTTTCTTTTTCATCAATTACTCTAATTTTTATGTCCATTTCAGCAGGAGAATACGTTCCTGGTCCTTCATAGGGCGTCTCCGGTTTTTCATCACTCACTATGAAATACTGTACGTTACCAAGTTCGTTTTCATGTTTTAGCATTTTTGCGTTTTGTGAAAATCTTTTAGTAACTATACAATTTTCCGGTGCCTCCCAATTGTATGCAAAGGGGTCGAGTGATGTCGAATGACAACCTCCTTCTGAGAGGGCACAAGGAAGTTTTAGTCCTTGACTGTTATAGACAGTTCTGTCATTAAGATCAATATCGAGTACAGTTTCTTGCATCAGGGTTTCAAAAGAGAAGTGTTTAATTTGACCACGATTATCACAAGATGTTGATGATTCACCTTCAAGATCAACTCCCTGGTTTTTATAGGAGACAGTTTTTATTCCATGTTTTATATCAATTTCCATGTCTTCATCGTCAAATTCGGTAACAGTAATTTTTCCAGTTTTATTAGCATTTAGGCATTGTTCGGGTGAAACAATAATATCGTATGTTATTATTGGAGCGTTGTGTACAATTGATGAATGGGAAAACATACCACAATTATAACGAATGAGCATTGCAGTGACTTTGCACATAAGAGCTTTAACAAAGGTCCGATAGGACCGTTGATAAAGTGTTACATGTGTATCAACCATCTGAATGTTTTCGGGTGTAATTTTGCAAGGAGAAACTTGTGTTAAAGCATACATTTTATTTTCTTTCATTTTAGAACAGTCATAATGAATGACCCTAAGTTTGTTAGACACGTCATTAATATCCTCAGTAGCGTTAATAACTATAGAAAGAGTACAAAAGTAGAAAAGACTTATAAGTAAATAAGAAAAATAGAGTTTTTCAAAACAAGGATATCTTTTCATCCTGTTCTTTTTTAGCGCTTCAAGTCGGGAATTAAGGCTATGAGTTGTAGTAATAGGCACTGCCAGTAAATGTTGACTGGATTTATTGCTACCTAAAACAAAGTTAAGTAAATCCGGCTTGATAGCGTGATGGCGGCTTGGCCGAGCGACTAGAAGTTCGCCTATTATTATTATTATTATTTTCTAAAGTTTGTAAATTAGAAGGTCCTTGTTCCGATGTATTAGGGCGGAGAGGACTTAAATTAGGGTCTAGAGGTATTCTAGAATTGTGCTGTGGGCAAGGAGTTGAACTTCTTGTTCGACTACCGCTAGGTAGGTGTGTTTGGACTGGAGGTGGGTTATCACGACCACCTGAACTTGCTTCGTTGAATCCAGAATCAAAATTGGTAGGTGTTCGGTCAGGGTCGAAGTTCTGCACAGGGGAGTCTCTTCGTATGAAATTATCCACGGGGAAATATTCGGTGTTAGTGGGGCTTTGGAAGGAGAATTTAGTCAAAGGACTATTGAGTTTATTCATCTGACTTGTCATTAGATTATTATAAAATGTGTCACAATTATTTTTATCTATACCATACTCTAGGGTTAACTCTGGTATAGTTTCAGTAGCTGGATAGTACTCGACTAGGTGATTTCTATGAGCGACCTTCCTGGTGGCCGGGTTGCTATCTTAAGTTAATTCATAGTTAACATTGGTTAGTTTTTTTTCTACAGTATAAGGTCCTGATCTTAGTTCATTTAGTTTTTTTGACTTTCCTAACTCAATTTGATGGTTTTCCATTAGAACTTTTTGCCCAACCTCAAGTGGCTTACCTAATTTGTGTTTGTTTCTATGTTTATGTGCGCGGTTATTGTTTTCTAAGCTCTTTTTATAAGCGTTATTGTATATTTGTTTGAATTGGTTTTCTCGCATAAGCAACGAATTGTTAATAGTCGGTTTTAGAAGTTTGTCAATTTCGGTGTTTTTTGAAGTTTGCAAGGTATGCCTGTGAAGAGGCAGGTCTTTGCAAAACTCGGAAGAGCATGTGAGTTGTGAATTTCGTAGGAGTCCTAACTTAAGTGACAGAGGTATCTGTGGTTTTTGTCCGAACACAATTTCGTAAGGTGAGATTCCAGTACTAGCATTTGGAACCGTGTTATGAGAAAAAGCAAATTTTGGTGCCAGTTCGTCCCATTTACCTCGAGCTTGTTCTAGAAAAATTCGGAAATGTGCTCCTAGATGTTTGTTTTGGATCTCGACTTTACCATTAGTCCAAGGCGCATAAGCAGTTCGAGGTGCGGGTGTTATACCTAATTCATGAATGTAACTCGCAAAATCTTGGTTCATGAATGCCGAACCCTTATCATAAACAAGTTTTTGTGGTATTCCAAAAGACAAGATGAACTTTTCTAAAGCTTTTATGGTGTCTACTGCGTCTGTGGAATGTACGGGGTATACTTGAATGAAACGTGAAAATGAATCGACAATAACTAAACAATGGTGTTTACCGTTCGATGGTGGATTTAAAGGTCCTTTGTGATCAATATGGACCGTATGAAAGGGGAATGGGACTGTATCAGTCCACTTTTCGAGAGGTGCTTCGTGGATATCTCTCCGTTTTTGTTTATTTTTTTGGCATTCAAGGCAATCAGCAATTAGGTTTTCAATCCATTTATACATTCCGGGCCAATAAAAAAATCGTTTTACGTTAGCAAGTGTTTTATCTAAACCTACGTGACCTGACAGTTCACAATGAGCTAACTGAAAAACTTTAAAGAACAATGACAGTGGTACGCAAATTTTTAGGTATTCAATATCTGGCTCGTCTGTTTGTTGTTGAATACATAAGATGTTGCCTACGAAACTCAGTTTTTCAAAATTATTAATGTATGACATTATGGCTTTAGATTGTCGGAATTCAATTTTCTTTTCATCTTTGTTATTGTTCGTCCTTAATTGGCGAATTTGTTGTATCACTGGGTCTTTTAATTGTTCTTGACAAATTACCGATGTATTTAAATCAACTTCTTTAGAGAAGATTGTCAGTTTATCGATGAGTTCTCTTGCATCTTGTATTTTTGTATTTTCGGGAAATTTTTTCGCTAATTCGGTTTTGTCTATACAACTGCTATTTTTCACGAGAAAAACTTTATCGTATTCTAGAGGAAATCTGTACTCCGAGTCTGTGGTATTAGTTTGATCAATGTAGAGTTTGTCAAAATCTAATTCCGGTGACTGGTTCTCATTGAACAATTCAAATTCCGAAATTGGGTCAAAATTTTGTTCGGTTATCCCTTCATCAGGGTAGGAATCAATTTCTGTATAATGATCGGACGTTTCGTCTTCCTCCTGTTCTGATACAGGTGTTATTTCATGTTTGCGGTGACGCCTATAGTGGTTAATTGATGAACCATACGAGAAATCTTCCGAAATATTGTTTATTGAGCAAAGTCTGTTTTGATTATTGTCGTACTTTTGCTTTACCATTTTGTCATTTTTGAAAATGAATTTGTCGATACCCGTTATGCTTTGTTTTAGGATTGGAAAAAAATCATCTGCTGGTCCCTTTTCATTATCACGCAAAATGAAGTATTTTTCCTCATTGCCATGCTCGTCGTAAAAACTAATGTCTTTTGGTATCTTTTTGTGTTTAAGTTGATACTTGTCCAGATCTTTAGGTTTTACATTGCGACTTAGGATGTCGGGAAAAGCTAAGTTTTTTCCTTCAGTCCAAATAATTTTCAAGTTCTGAAATTGAGATATTACTAACTGGTATCTAAAAAACCTGTGAGAGAGTTTTCCTCTTCTACCCCATAGATACATTAAAGGCTTATGGTCTGTGTACACGTATACAGGATGGGGAGAACCAATTAGGTAATGCTCATAAGTTTGTAATGCCGATATTACACCGCAAAGTTCGCGTGCTGTGGTACTCATTTTTTGTTCCTCTTTAGTGTAAATTCTAGAATTAAAAGACACTATTCGTTTCCCTTCTGGAAATTCTTGAACGAGAATAGAACCTACTCCTATAGAAGAAGCGTCTACATGCACGTGGAAAGGGTATTTAGTATCAGGTATTGCTAAGATAGTATCTTCGCTAATCCTGTTTTTAATGTCGTTAAACAGTTTTTCGTGTTCTGTTGTCCAGACAAATTTAGTTTCTGTGCGGGTTAGGTCATAAAATGGTTTGCAGTCAACATGCAAATTTTTGATGTACATGCTGTAGAATCCTAAGCAACCTAGAACTCTCATGACATCACGTTTGTTTTCAGGCGACTTAAGTGCTTTTAAATCTGCTACTCGCTTCTTGACTGGTTGTATCCCATCTTTACCTACTACATGTCCCAAGAACTGTACTTTCCTAAGGAAAAATTTAGTCTTTTCAGGTTGAGCTTTCAACCCAGATTTCCTTAAAAGTTCATGGTACTTGTCAATTATTTCAAACATTTCGGTTTCATCTTGCGCTTGCATGATGGTGTCATCAATGTAGGTTATAGCTTGTTTTTTTCTAATTAATGGTGCAAAATGGATAGTCATTATACGACTGAAGAAGTTAGGTAGACCGCATAGGCCGTAAAATCCGCGTTCAAATGTGTATTGCTTTGGACCAATTACAAAACTTACCAGCTGTTTGGTTTCCTCAGTTAGAGGGACTTGGTTATAGGCTGAACAAAGATCACTGGTTGTGAAGAAATTACCTTTTAATCTAGTTAATAGACTTCCGATTGGTTCGAGTGGCCATGAATATCGACTAAGGTCTGTTATTGAATTCAGATATCGGGCATCTATAACCAGTTTTACTGTGTTCCCCTTGGGTAGGATTATGATTGGATTAATAAATTCTGATCCCATTTCTTTATCATTACCCATTTCCCGGATTATACCTGTTTTACACAGTTGTTCCAAAAGGTTTTCTAGTTTTTCCTGATAATGTAATGGTACTTTGGATGGTCTTTGTTTTGTCAAAGTTGAATTAGGTAAAAGTTTAACATGAAACTTTTGTTTTATCTTTCCAACATCGTATTTGTGTTGAGAGTAAACGTCTTTATTTTTAATTAAAGTCCTCAGTAACTTGTCTAAGTTTTCGTCATTGATATCAGCTTGACTGAGATCAAATTTTTTGAGAAACGCTTGATCGGTTTTGTCAAATCTGTTAAGTTTTTCTTTGGGAAGTTCAACGGGTCTGATGTTCTCATCAGTTGTTTCTAATTGTGGCTTAAGATCCTTGAGGTCGTCGCTAAAGTCTGTTTCTAATTCGTAGTTGTTGGTAAAATCTTGTTGCCTTTTTCGCTTTTCTGTTTTCTTTTGTTTTTCAGGAGTTTTGCTTGCAAAGAAATTTTGAGTTTTTGAAATTTTTGGACCTTGTTTTTCACTAACATGGAATATCCCAATTAGTGTCACTATTCATTAAGTGGTTTATGAATGCAACGTTGTCAACTACAGAAAATTCTGGGTCTTGTCTAATTTCAATGTCTTCTAAAGTGTGCCCAATAGGACCCTTTTGGATGACAACCTTGTTGTTTAGAGGATTGTTTAGCATTATTGGTAATTCCTTTTCTTTTCTAAAACACTGAACATTGTAAGTATAAATTCCTTGAGCTTGCAGTTCACTTCCAATTACGAAGGAGGTTCCCTTTCTGAAGAATTCATTCGGAGGTCTAATTGATATTACTCGAGTTGATTTTGGTGCTAATGGTAGTTGCTGGTCAAGAGTTACAATTTTGTAAGAGCTAATGTATGGATAGCTTTTCGTTTGGTATCTAGATAATGTGACGGCTACTTCAGGGTGAGTTTTTAAATCAATTTTTGGAGTGGTTAGGTCAATCGATTTTACTGTAGATTCAAGGAAATCCATTCCCAACAAATTCGGCTTGCAACCATCTTTTGCTGAAACCCATGTGGTAACTTCCACTTGATACTTTCCTTCAATGTCGAAAGATGTTTTGAAAGTAATTTGACCTAGAAGTTTTAGTTTCTCACCATTAACCGCTAAAGTATGATTTTTTGAAGCTTTCATCTCAATGTGTTGTAATTTACATAGTTCAAGATAAGTGTGGTAATTAATTATAGAGCTTGATGCTCCTGTGTCCAATAAAAACTGTGTTTCTAAGCCGTTATTTTTATTTTTGTCTCCGACGGATTGGTATAAATTAATATAAATATGTGAGTAACTTGTTTTGTTATCAGTAGTGTTTATGAACGGAGACCTGTCTAGTTTAAATACTCGTCGTTGTGATTCTCATTATTGTAATAGTCTCTGGAAGTTTCACTGGTAAAGTGAACTCGAGGGCTTCGCCCTTCACTGTTATCTCTTGAATGAGTATTATTGTTTTGTCTAGTAGGTGTCCTATCCCGGTCATGGTCTCTACTCCTATCACGATATCGATTATCTGATCTTGGAGGACCGTTGCTTTGTCTATCCCTACTATTTTGCCTATTGTTATCTCTGTAAAAGTTGTTTCGATAGTTATTTTGTCGTTCCTGTGATCGGTTATCGTAAGAAGATGATCGATAATTGTTTGAAGAGTTTGATGGGTACGGTGATCGATGTCGGTAGTCTGATCTAGAGTTGTTTTGATAATTGGATTGATTCTGGTTATAACTATTTCTCTGTCTGTCCCTAGAATTCCGATTGTCATAATTGTTTGATTTGTAATTTTGTTGACCTGGTGAATGGCTCCTACTACGTTTATAATTATCTGTGAACTTTTCTCGTTGTTGAGGTGGGTTTCGGTTTTCGTTTTTAAAGTCCTTGTACTTAAAGCAGAAAGCTATTGTGTGACCTGAACGTTTGCAAAACTTGCAGAATCTAGTCTGGTTTTGTTTGAATCTGGGATTGTCGTTGTTGTATGTGGCGTTTATTTTATGATCTTTCATTAGATTTGCAATTTCTGTGAGTTGGTTTTTTAACCCTTCTATTTCTATTTTATTGTCGATACTACTTGAGGCAGTACCCGTGAATTCACTGCTAACAGAAAAACTTAAGTCTTTAGTTGCTACATGATCCTGTAATTGTTGCCAAGTTGTAGCTGGGTTTTCTATTAACCGCTGATATGCCTTTTGCTTGAGTGTAGGTGGCGTTAATCCTCTTACAAAGTACTCCATACACTTAGCGTTACGCTGGTCGTTGTTAAAATCTGGATCTGGCCATCCTTTTTCAACTGCTTTTGTTACTCGGTGTGTATAGCTTTTTATCAACTCATCTGGTTGCCTTTTAATACTCTCGACTTCAATTCTTTTCCTATACTTGTCCTTTGCATCAGTAAAACGGGTAATGAACTGATTTCTAACTTCGTTCCATGCTAAACCTGGTGCTAAGGTTTCAAACCATTGGGCTGCGGGCCCACGCAAAACCGAACCAAACAATGCTTTTTGTCTAGCGTCGTATGCTGCTTGCAAATCAGCATCCGCAGGATCTCTTGTTCCTAGTGAGAATTGGATTTTTCTTTGTATTAAACTAAAGAATTCCTGGGCATCTTCAGATGGATCTAAACCTGTAAATTTCTCTAACGCTATGTCGGGGTACGCAACAACGTTCGCTGCCATGTTTTATTTTAGTGTACGAAAAGAATATTTTATACAAAAGTATTATTAGTTTGGGTAATTAGTGTAGAATTTTTTTGTTATAACAATTATGTAATAAAACGCTAATACTAAAGTAGAAAGTTGAACTGTTTGTTTTGTGTTATGAATTTTATTTGTTTAGGACCGTTTAATGATTGTATTTTAAATTCAAAGTTTTTGCCGTTATCAGTACTAAAAATTTCAACCCAAGAGTAAATAACGGTTTGCTCAACGGTAAAATTTAATAACCAAGGATAAGTGCTTTCAGAGTGTTTAAATTCAACAGAGTATTGGTGAAATCTGTTTATTTTTGATAATCTAATTTGTGTGACAATTTCTGTTTTTATAAGTAATTTAACTCTATCTGGTAAACTCGGATCGTCAGGAGAAATGTTGATGTATTTTGGTTTAATAATTTTTAAGATTTGTAAACCAAACGGGGGAATTTTATTTTGGTGGCTCATCCACACACAAGATGATAACGTTTATGCTAATTCTATCACACTGTTCTGATTTCTTAGAGCACACAAAAGTTTCTTAAAGTTTGGGTTGGTCCACTTGTAAGTTATGTAGATTTCAGTTTCTGTTTCGCTAGAAGAGTGATGGTAAATGCATAAAAAGTTTCTGTTCTTGTCAGTTAAATAATATGAAACTTTGCCTATTTTGTTATGTACTTTAATACTTATATTTAGATCTTGAACGTTTACTTTAATATATGACATATAAATAACATAGAACAATTGTTTTTGTTGCTTTATTAATGTATTTTTGTATGAAATTACACAGAAGACAGTATAAAAACGTTTAATACGGGATGTTTAGTACATCAGTAGTAGTATTTTTGTAGCTATTATTCTGTTTAAATATTGTTTCTTAAGTGCTTGAGTCTGTTAATGACCGTATTTTAACATGAAACAACAACTTTTCTATGATAAATTTGTGTACAAATTGGGTTAAAAAGGCTAGTTTACGCTCTTTTAATTAATTATTGGCTAAATTTTCTGCGGGAATCTCGATCACACTGTTTTTAGTTTTTAACAAAGTTAGTAAATTCTGAAAATTAGGGTTCTCAGATGCATAAGTTATACAAAAATCAGCGGGAGAATTATGTTCAAACACGTAGAAAATAGCTAAGAAAGTAATTCCGTCAGAAATAAACCGTGTTATTTTACCCCTTCTAGTGTTTTCTATTGCTGTTAGATTAAGATGTTCTACAATAACTATTCCAGTTTGGTCCATGCACTGTTTAAAACCTCTATTGGTGAAATTGTACTTGTGAAACCAGTTAAAATGGGGGAATTCTCATCAATTTATGTTATTTTCAGGCTAAAAATCTATGTTGGGGGGATAAAATTTGGTTTAAAACCCGTTATTCTTTGTTAAATTAGGGCCTTATTGAGATTTATGTGGTCAAAACTTCGTTAATGTTTCCTAATTTTTTGTAAAAATGACGTTAATATGGCTATTTTCTTGAGTATTATTGGTTAAAATTGGATAAGAATGATGTTTTTAAGGCTTAAATGTGATTAGTATTCGTTAAATTATGATAAAAGTGACGTTAATTTTGTTAAAATCTGGTTAGTTTTTGAGGATTTAAGTCAAAATAATGTTTATTTGGTTAAAATTTGATTAATATTACCCCACCCTGGTCAAGGAATTGATAAAACAGAGTGAATATTCAACTAAGGAAGGCTTAAATTTAACCAAAATTGGGTTAGTTAATGTGAAAATGCAACAACGTGTGCTTAAATGTGTAGAAAATTAGATATAAATTACACTAAACACTAATTGGGGGGATGAATTCTGGTTAAATTTACGTTAAATTGTTTGAAAATGCTATATTTTGGTCAAAAATTCAGTAAAAATTAGACATATGTTACTCTAAATATGATTTGGGGGGATGATTTTTGGTTAAAAATCGGCTATTTAGTGTGAAAATGCTAAAATTCTGCTGTGAATTTGGTGGAAATCGGCTAAAATTTAGTTTAATTAGATGTTGAGGCGGTGAAATTTGGATAATTTTTGGTTATTTGGAGTGCATATGCTAAAATTTAACCATAAATTTGGTCCAAATCGGGTCAGAAATAGTCTAAACAAGTTTTGGGGGGATGAATTCTGTATAAATTTCGATTATTTAGTGTGAAAATACTAAAATTTAAGCATAAATTTGGTCAAAATCGGGTTAGAAATAGACTAAACAGGTTATGGGGGAATGAATTTTGTATAATTTTCAATTATTTAGAGTGAAAATACTAAAATTCAACCATAAATTTTGTGAAAATTGGGTTAAAATCAAATTAAATATGTTTTGGGGGGATAAAATCTGGTTGAATTTCGGTTATTTAAGGTGTAAATACTAAAATTTAACCATAAATTTGATGAAAATTGGGTGAAAATTAGGCTAAATAGGTTTTGGGGGGATGATTTTTGGTTAAATTTTGACTATAAAATGTAAAAGTACTTCAATTGTTATATAAATAAACTAAAAATTGGACATAGATTACCCCCACCCGGGTCAGAACAATTTTACAAGAGCAAAGAATCAGTTGCCTGTTACTATTTTAATGTAAATTTACTGTATTTCGGCCGTAAATTTGATATAAATTACTCTATTTGTTTGGCTACTAGTGTGCTTTCACTTCTGTGGTAGTGGTTATTTTAGTATTTTAATCCGATCGGATAGAAAAACAAAAATTCAGGCGTGATTCTTTCCTCTGGGCGCACCAGTTATCAAATTTGGCTGGGCTATTACAGATCACACAATACGGGATCTCTTTATGTATGCCAGTCAAACTTGACAAAAGATATAACAAATCGAAGGCAAAGATATATGCCTAAGACCTGTCTGTGCTATAAGTCTCAATTTAAAGTAGTTGGGGGGCTGAAAAGTTCAATTAATTAAATAGATAGTTTAAATGAACAAGCTTACACTGAGTAGTATTAAACCGGGTTGAGCTGTTACTCGATTGTGTTGTTGTTAAATGATTGTGTCGTTGAAAACTTCTTCCAGTTGATTTCTCACAAGTATGTTCTGTTGGAAAATTTGCTAAGTTGGAAATCTTTACTAAAATTTCTGTTTAAATTTAGGAATTTATTTTGCAAGAAAAATGAAGCAGTTGTCTGCTGCTCGTCGCTGGCTCTGTTATTTGTCTCTCTAATTTTATTCCGTCCCACTTCGCTGAGAGAAACAATTAATTCCTCTCAGCTCCGTTTGGGCCTATAGGGAGCGAATCACAAACTCACGTTCATAGTGAGGTGCTTCTTAATTTTCCTATTGGCCGAGAAGGCAAGAGAATTAACTCTTTTTTATCTCACGGAAAAATTATTGAAACTCCAAAAAATAATAAAAATCTAAAAAGCTGAGAGCATCAATTATTGATTTCGTAGGCGCCTGTTTTCTGCTTTTCCCCTCTTCTAAAACCGCAACAATTATGGTTTTCTTGGGGGCTTTTTATGAGACTCTATTGTCTTTTCCCCTGAAGCAATCTGCTTCATCTTTATTGAAATTGGGGGAAAAGATCTGCATTGCAACTGTCAAAAGCAGAAGTAATTTAAATCAAAAGAAACTGTGGTTTTACAGGCCGCCTACGTTCAACAATGTACATTTTCTATCCTGGATATAAGCGAGGAGATCCAGGCCTAAAGTTGTGTTATTTAAATAAGTCGAACTGAGTTGTTTAAATACTTGTGTACTGGTAGTCTTAATAAGCGTTAGTTTGTTTAGCGCGCGGCGAAAGAATGGTTAATTAGCGCCTAAATACGTTCGCTCTAATGCGGGATTAATTATCCGCTCATTTGTAACGGCTCTCGTAATACTACAGCTGGTAGGCAAAACAGTCGCATAATAAGTCGTCTCCATACATCTTAATATAAACGAATAGTTGAGTTTATTAGTAAGGATTTAGACAATAATTTGAAACGTTCATTGCTGTTCCTCTGTGATTACGCAGAAGCAAAATGTTCATCAAAGACAACGACTGGTAGAATCCACAAAGTTTATAGCGAACAAATCAAAGTTACCGTTGTTCAATTGCGGCCAGACCAGTTGCATTATGAACGAGTATGTCCAAATTGGGCATAGTCTCCAAACCCTGTTCTTCCAGGAACCCGTTGCTTTTGCTGGCCTCTTTGTCTAGGAAGTAGGATCTGCCGTAGTAGTCGTTGACTAAAGCACTCTTAGAGTGCACCATTGTCAGTTGGTTCCTGATGTGAGCTCCACCGATGAAAATGTAGCGAGTTTGAATATCTGAAACAAGCTTTATCGGGGTTTTCTGTATGAAGCGCAGCATCTGGTCCAACCGAGCCCAGGCCTAGGCCTCGACTTATGAAAAGACTCTAAAAGTCTAGTAAGTTTCTGGAAGATCAACCAAGTGTCAAAACGGGCGTAAAGCTGGCATATTAACACAAAAAAGCTGCAGCTGCTTTATAGACACGTAATTAAAAAAATCAAAGGAAGAAAACAACACATAATGAAAAAACCCTAGTTTTTTGTAAAAGCTCGCATCAAAATTCGCCTCAAAACTTAATGGTTAATTTGAGTTATCCACAGTAGACATAAATATCACAACCGCTCTTTTGAGACTGATAAATACACTAGCGCGAATGAAGGAACCATAAATCATAGAACGGACGATGCACCTACAACTAAGGTAAAAACTTAGCATTAAAAACTAAGTTAGCAAAACGAAAATGAAAAAATAGGTTTTCCTACTATTAATTAACTTTTTATCAAAATTTGATCACAAGAAGCATTAAATAATGCAACAATTTGTTCCTCATGTAATCTGACTTCATTATGTCGATATTGATCGTATGCACTAAAATTTGTAAACTTATGAAACTCATTCAGTTGGAATACTTGTTGATTTAACTTAAACTTAAACGTGAAGTCTTGGCCATGAGTGTGGTGAAAGAGGTGAAGCCTAACCCATTTTTTTAAAAAAGGATACATAAATAATTGAGGTTTCAGTAGATGCCAGTGGTTCTTAATGAGAAGTTGACAGTTGAAAACAAAGTAGCAGAAGTGGTCCCGAAAGTTTTTCAAAACTGAAATCTAAGAAAGTGAACAACCAGTTTGTTCTAAAAAAAATCAGATTTGTGAAACAAAAGATTTTTGCCAAAGGAGATAAGAAAATACAACAGCAAAAACAAATTACAGGAAGCCTTGTCGCAAACAGTTTTTTGGGTAAAAGTGAACTGAATTTTTACATTATGAAAATTCAGCACAAAAAAGTATCTTAATGCAAAGCAATGGAAATTGGAAGCCTGCAATGAGCTCTTAAGACGATCAATAGCAGATAAATAAATGCCAAGGAAAACGACAGTAACAAAAACTATTACTTTTTGCAAACACAGGTGCTTTCTTTTCAATGACCAAACACAAATGAACCATAACTTTTGTTACATTATTTCAGGATGAAGACTTCAATCATGCTACTTGAATCAAAAACAATAGGGAACTAGAAAATATCGGAAATAAATCCAGTTCTTTTTCATGTATCATTCATTGGCTTTTAAATCACAAAAAGCTAAATGAAATCTGAAAAAAATGTAGAAAAAAAAATTTAAAATTGCTTGCACATCTCAAAATCAAAACAAAAACAAAAGAAACAGATTATCTAAAAATGAAGAAAACATAAATGATAGAACCAACCATGCACCTACAACTAAATTGAAAACTTTAAAGATAGAGCAAAACGAAAATGAAAAAATAGATTTTCCTACTATTAATTAACTTTTTATCAAAATTTGATCACAAGAAGCATTAAATGATGCAACAATTTGTTCCTCATATAATCTGACTTCATTATGTTGATATTGATTGTATGCATCAAAATTTGAAAACTTATGAAACCCATTCAGTTAAAATACTTGTTGATTCAACTTTAACTTAAACGTGAAATCTTGGCAATGAGTGTGGTGAAACAAGTGAAGGACGCCTAACCTATTTTAAAAAAAGAATACATAAATATTTGAGGTTTCAGTAGATGCCAGTGGTTCCTAGTGAGAAGTTGACAGCTGAAAACAAAGTAGTAGAAGTGGTTCTGAAAGGTTTCAAAACTGAAATCTAAGAAAGTGAACAGCCAGTTTGTTCTAAAAAAATCAGATTTGAGAAACAAAAGATTTTTGCCAAAGGAGATAAGAAAATACAACATCGAAAACAAATTACAGGAAGCCTTTTCGCAAACAGTTTTTTGGGTAAAAGTGAACTGAATTTTTACATTATGAAAATTCAGCACAAAAAAGTATCTTAATGCAAAGCAATGCAATTTGGAAGCCTGCAATGAGCCCTTAGGACGATCAATAGCAGATAAAAAAAGGCCAAAAAAATGGACAGTAACAACAACTAATATTTTTTTTGCAAATACAGGTGCTTTTATTAATGGCCAAACACAAACGAACCATAACTTTTGTGACATTATTTCAGGATGAAGACTTCAATCATGCTACTTGAATCAGAAACAATAGGAAACTGGTAAATATCGCAAATAAATCCAGTTCTTTTTTATGTATCATTCATAGGCTTTTAAATCACAAAAAGCTAAATGAAATCTGAAAAAAAATGTAGAAAAAAAATTTAAAATTGCTTGCAGATCTCAAAATCAAAACAAAAACAAAAGAAACAGATTATCTAAAAATGAAGAAAACATAAATGATAGAACCAACCATGCACCTACAACTAAATTGAAAACTTTAAAGATAGAGCAGAACGAAAATGAAAAAATAGATTTTCCTACTATTAATTAACTTTTTATCAAAATTTGATCAAAAGAAGCATTAAATGATGCAACAATTCGTTCCTCATATAATCTGACTTCATTATGTTGATGTTGATCGTATGCATCAAAATTTGAAAACTTATGAAACCCATTCAGTTAAAATACTTGTTGATTCAACTTTAACTTAAACGTGAAATCTTGGCAATGAGTGTGGTGAAACAAGTGAAGGACGCCTAACCTATTTTAAAAAAAGAATACATAAATAATTGAGGTTTCAGTAGATGCCAGTGGTTCTTAATGAGAAGTTGACAGTTGAAAACAAAGTAGCAGAAGTGGTCCCGAAAGTTTTTCAAAACTGAAATCTAAGAAAGTGAACAACCAGTTTGTTCTAAAAAAATCAGAATTGAGAAACAAAAGATTTTTGCCAAAGGAGATAAGAAAATACAACAGCAAAAACAAATTACAGGAAGCCTTGTCGCAAAAAATTTTTTGGGGAAAAGTGAACAGAATTTTTACATTATGAAAATTCAGCAAAAAAAGTATCTTAATGCAAAACAATAGCAATTGGAAGCCTGCAATGAGCTCTTAAGACGATCAATAGCAGATAAATAAATGCCAAGGAAAACGACAGTAACAAAAACTATTACTTTTTGCAAACACAGGTGCTTTCTTTTCAATGACCAAACACAAATGAACCATAACTTTTGTTACATTATTTCAGGATGAAGACTTCAATCATGCTACTTGAATCAAAAACAATAGGGAACTAGAAAAAATCGGAAATAAATCCAGTTCTTTTTCATGTATCATTCATTGGCTTTTAAATCACAAAAAGCTAAATGAAATCTGAAAAAAATGTAGAAAAAAAATTTAAAATTGCTTGCAGATCTCAAAATCAAAACAAAAACAAAAGAAACAGATTATCTAAAAATGAAGAAAACATAAATGATAGAACCAACCATGCACCTACAACTAAATTGAAAACTTTAAAGATAGAGCAGAACGAAAATGAAAAAATAGATTTTCCTACTATTAATTAACTTTTTATCAAAATTTGATCAAAAGAAGCATTAAATGATGCAACAATTCGTTCCTCATATAATCTGACTTCATTATGTTGATGTTGATCGTATGCATCAAAATTTGAAAGCTTATGAAACCCATTCAGTTAAAATACTTGTTGATTCAACTTTAACTTAAACGTGAAATCTTGGCAATGAGTGTGTTGAAACAAGTGAAGGACGCCTAACCTATTTTAAAAAAAGAATACATAAATAATTGAGGTTTCAGTAGATGCCAGTGGTTCTTAATGAGAAGTTGACAGTTGAAAACAAAGTAGCAGAAGTGGTCCCGAAAGTTTTTCAAAACTGAAATCTAAGAAAGTGAACAACCAGTTTGTTCTAAAAAAATCAGAATTGAGAAACAAAAGATTTTTGCCAAAGGAGATAAGAAAATACAACAGCAAAAACAAATTACAGGAAGCCTTGTCGCAAAAAATTTTTTGGGGAAAAGTGAACAGAATTTTTACATTATGAAAATTCAGCAAAAAAAGTATCTTAATGCAAAGCAATGCAATTTGGAAGCCTGCAATGAGCCCTTAAGACGATCAATAGCAGATAAATGAAGGCCAAGGAAATGGACAGTAACAACAACTAATATTTTTTTGCAAATACAGGTGCTTTTATTAATGGCCAAACACAAACGAACCATAACTTTTGTTACATTATTTCAGGATGAAGACTTCAATCATGCTACTTGAAACAGAAACAATAGGAAACTGGTAAATATCGCAAATAAATCCAGTTCTTTTTCATGTATCATTCATTGGCTTTTAAATCACAAAAAGCTAAACGAAATCTGAAAAAAATGTAGAAAAAAAATTTAAAATTGCTTGCAGATCTCAAAATCAAAACAAAAACAAAAGAAACAGATTATCTAAAAATGAAGAAAACATAAATGATAGAACCAACCATGCACCTACAACTAAATTCAAAACTTTAAAGATAGAGCAAAACGAAAATGAAAAAATAGATTTTCCTACTATTAATTAACTTTTTATCAAAATTTGATCACAGGAAGCATTAAATGATGCAACAATTCGTTCCTCATATAGTTTGACTTCATTATGTTGATATTGATCGTATGCATCAAAATTTGAAAACTTATGAAACCCATTCAGTTAAAATACTTGTTGATTCAACTTTAACTTAAACGTGAAATCTTGGCAATGAGTGTGGTGAAACAAGTGAAGGACGCCTAACCTATTTTAAAAAAAGAATACATAAATATTTGAGGTTTCAGTAGATGCCAGTGGTTCTTAGTGAGTAGTTGACAGCTGAAAACAAAGTAGTAGATGTGGTTCTGAAAGGTTTTCAAACTGAAGTCTAAGAATGTGAACGACCAGTTTGTTCTAAAAATATCAGACTTAAGAAACAAAAGATTTTTGCCAAAGGAGATAAGAAAATACAACAGCAAAAAAAATTACAGGAAGCCTTGTCGCAAAATTTTTTTTTGGGGAAAGTGAACTAAATTCTTACATAATCAAAATTAAGCACAAAAAGTATCTTAATGCAAAGCAATGGAATTGGGAAGCCTGCAATGAGCCCTTAAGACAATCAATAGCAGATAAACAAATGCCAAGGAAAAGGAAACTAACAACAACTATTAATTTTTGCAAATACAGGTGCTTTCTTTTCAATGACCAAACACAAATGAACCATAACTTTTGTTACATTATTTCAGGATGAAGACTTCAATCATGCTACTTGAATCAAAAACAATAGGGAACTAGAAAATATCGGAAATAAATCCAGTTCTTTTTCATGTATCGTTCATTGGCTTTTAAATCACAAAAAGCTAAATGAAATCTGAAAAAAATGTAGAAAGAAAAATTTAAAATTGCTTGCAGATCTCAAAATCAAAATAAAAACAAAAGAAAAAGAATACAGAAAAATGAAGAAAACAAAAATGATAGAAGCAACGACGCACCTACAACTAAATTGAAAACTTTAAAGATAGGGCAAAACGAAAAAGAAAAGATAAGTTTTCCTAATATTAATTAACTTTTTATCAAAACTTGATCACAAGAAGCATTAAATGATGCAACAATTTGTTCCTCATATAATCTGACTTCATTATGTTGATATTGATTGTATGCATCAAAATTTGAAAACTTATGAAACCCATTCAGTCGAAATACTTGTTGATTCAATTTTAACTTAAACCTGAAATCTTGGCAATGAGTGTGGTGAAACAAGTGAAGGACGCCTAACCTATTTTAAAAAAAGAATACATAAATATTTGAGGTTTCAGTAGATGCCAGTGGTTCCTAGTGAGAAGTTGACAGTTGAAAACAAAGTAGTAGAAGTGGTTCTGAAAGGTTTTCAAAACTGAAGTCTAAGAATGTGAACGACCAGTTTGTTATAAAAATATCAGATTTGAGAAACAAAAGATTTTTGCCAAAGGAGATAAGAAAATACAACAGCAAAAACAAATTACAGGAAGCCTTGTCGCAAACATTTTTTTGGGGAAAGTGAACTAAATTTTTACATAATCAAAATTTAGCACAAAAAAGAATCTTAATGCAAAGCAATGGAATTTGGAAGCCTGCAATGAGCCCTTAAAACAATCAATAGCAGATAAATAAAGGCCAAGGAAATGGACAGTAACAACAACTAATATTTTTGCAAATACAGATGCTTTTATTAATGGCCAAACACAAACGAACAATAACTTTTGTTACATTATTTCAGGATGAAGACTTCAATCATGCTACCTGAATTAGAAACAATAGAAACTAGAAAAAATTGCAAATGAATCCAGTTCTTTTTTCATGTATTATTCATTGGCTTTTAAATCACAAACAGCTAAATGAAACCTGAGGAAATGTAGAAACAAAAATTTAAAATGGCTTGCAGATCTCAAAATCAAAACAAAAACAAAAGAAACAGATTACTTAAAAAAATTTTTGAGGAGTTTTTTTATAATTAAATTGGTTGCAATCAAACCTCAGGAACCACAAGCGGCAAAATAATAAAACAGCTGGGTAAAATAAACAAATTTTTAAATCTTAGATGCCAAATAGGCAGAAAAAAATTAGCAAAAGTTCATGAAAGTGGCCGATGTCTTTACTATTATTTACAATAATTTGTTTCTGATTTCATGATCAAGCGGTAGCGAAAACACGAAAAGTTAGTCTTGAATTGTCTATTTTGGGACTTTTACAGACAAACTGCAAAAACGAAAACAAAATGCTAATAAAGAGGAACAGTTTGGACGTTTTTTTCTCATTTCAAGTATGAAAATATTTCAGAAAAAATAATAAAAGTGTCTTTTTATTAAAAAAAGTAATTCAGAAAAACAGCAACCATAAAATTTTAAAATTTTTGATCAATTGAAATTCAAAAGGATCCTAATAAAACTTAGATTCCTCATCTTAATGCAGAGTTTATTTAAATTTTTAATTTTCTTCATTATCAATGTATCTCGGTTGCCCTCAAAAAAATGAACTCCGAGTACACAAATTTTGCAAGCCCACAAACACAAAAGTAAACACAGATGTTCATTAACAACACAGATGCCAACACACATAAACACACACACGCACGCACACGCTCACATGCATGCACACGCACGCATGCACTAGTATACATACGCATATCAAATATGTATACTTGCACTCAAAACGTCCTCTCTCTATCTCAACATCTCATCCTAGGCTCTAAATTCTCCCTCCCTCTCTCTTTCTATGTGTGTGTGTCACACACGCACACAAATCCTCGCACACTTACAATAGTAACATCAACAAAAACAAATTCATAAACCAATGATTTGTTGGAAAATCAATGACTTAAGAAAAGTAAAATGGAAAAGTAAAATTCCATTAATGTCTTGTTGATTGTATTAATAAATACTCTCCCGAGAGAAATTTTTTTCTCAAACTGGAGAATACAGGAAAAAATTGGCACCTGCTTTCAAGAGAGCGTTAACATATAACACAAATTTCTCAGAAAATGCAAATCTTGTAAAACCTCGGAGAATAGATACCTGTACGAAAAAAAAGAGAAATAAATTATTAGCTATGATGCGAGCTGAATAAAATCGTAGAAATGCAAACCAGATAAGAGATCTTATGCGAGATAAAAACACTTTTCAAGTATATCAAGAAAACGAGGTCTCAATCAAATAAATTGTTGCTTAAGGACGTAGAAAATTTCAATATCCACTCTGTAGATATGGGAGAAACAATTGATAGAAAAACACCACACAGTTCCCGGCCAACATCATGTTTCTGCTCGGACAGATCAATATATTTACGTCCAACGGATAACAACAAACTATATTTTCTCATTGCCAAACTAATTTCCTCAAAAAGTTGTGGGTTTGACGGAATATATAACGAACTCCTACAAATGTTTAGCACTGTTGTTTCGCGTTTTTTCGAAAATTTATTTATCAAAAGTTTTTGCTCCGGTATCTTCCCAAACAGTTGGAAGGTATCTAAAATTACTTCACTCTATAAAGAAGGTTGTATGCAGAATACGTCATCATATCGTCCCAATTCATTGCTCTCTTCGATCAGCAAAGTTTTTGAAAAAATTTTTTATAGTCGTTTAAGTTTTTTCTGCAAAAAAAATAATTTCATTTTTGCCATCCAAGTACGGTTTTATGAGATCTAAGTAAACTATCAGGCTGTCAATACTAAACAGAAGCGTACCAAACTTGTCAGAATAAGACTTAGCAAAAATTAGAAGGTTGCAAGCCTTTTCTAGATATTTCAGAAGCATTTGACACGATAGATCACACAATAGTTCTGGACAAGTTAAATGACTAAGGAATCCGTGGTGTTGCAAATGATCCGATTATTTCCTTTCTGAGTAACCGAACTCAATTTGTGGAAATTGATAGAAATCGATAAACTTCAAAGGAAATCAAGATTGGTGTACCGCAGAGCTCAATACTGGGACCCCTTTTGTTCTGAACTTATACCAATGATTTGGAACAAGTAGCAGTTAAAATAATACTGATTTGACTCTATTTGCTGATCACAGCACTTTCAGAGCGTATGATAAATTCAATGCTCTGAACGTACTCAGAAAAGAAATAACAGAGATTAAGAAATGGTGTGAGACAAAACGGCTTCAAAGGAATTCAAACAAATCAAAAACCCTGATTTTCTCAAGTACAAAAAGTTTTCCCTTGTCTTTGAATAATGAGTTTCCTTTTCAACTTTGTGAAAGTAGATAAATGTTTAGGAGTGATTGTGGACAATAGGTTGAACTTCAAAGATAACGTATCCTATGTTTGTCGAAAGCTGTCAAAATTGAATGATTTTTTGATATACACTAAAAACGTCTAAACCATGGGCATAAGATAATGTTTTACAATTACTACATTTATCCAATTGTTCAAAATGGCCTAGTTATTTATGGGTCTACTTCAAAAAATACCTTAAAACCCATACTCATTTTGCATAAAAATGTTTTACAAATTATTTTCACAAAACCAAAATCACATAAAACAAAAATATTTTTTCCAAAACAGTAAAATTCTTCCGGTTTTGATACGTGCGTAAGTGAATTATTGACGTATGGTTTGTGCAATTTTCAAGATTCAATTTTCGAAAAGTGAATCATCCGAGGCACGATGTTTACGACCTCTATATAGTTAATGCGACCTCGAGATTTTAACTGGATAAAAACGAGACTTCACGATTACAAAGTGGAAAAAAAATTGTTATGAACATTCCGACAAACTTTTTCATGGGTAACGATCAAGTATGGGACCTTTTCTCGTAAACTTTGTTGAGCGTGGTGTTTTTATTATAACTTTTTTCTCCTCTTCTGTTATAGGGTACATTTCATCATTTTTCGCAATTTGAAAAACATTATAATTCCTGATGAATAAAGAAGGTTAGCAGTTCTTGCTAGACTGTTTGTTTTTGACCATTGATAACTCACTTGGAAATATTCATTTGTCTTGCAATTGTGCTAATGATTCTGCAATAAACTTGTTCTTCTTCTTCTTAAAAACATCTTTGTGTTCTCCCGACATTAGCAAAGAAAAACAAATTTATTTTCCAGCAGATCAATTATTTTTGGAGCTTTTGAATGATACCACTTTTATTTCTCGATGCAAACGATGTTGTTAACTTCTCCTATGAGCGTTTGTGAGACAGTATTTAAGGGTTATTATAGTCTCATGTTGCATTCCCCCAAAAAATTGTTGTTTGTTTCATTTTGCATTTCACTCATAATTGTTAGAAATCGGACTCGTTTGGTCACATCCTGTTCATTTTGGATCGTAATTTGGCCGATTATCTGAAATTACTCATTAAATGTCTCATAAGTAACGAAATCAGATCGTCCCTGACCTAAGTGACCTTAAATCAGATTTTAGTTCACTCGAAATATTTTTATTGATTAGCCCAATGACTGGTAAAAGTATAATATATCGGTCGATGTTTTTTTTGGGGTTGAGAGGGTGGAGGCAGTCGGATGCAGGGGTTCCACTTTATTGATTGTATTTAATCTGATGTGAGTTTCTAAATACCTTCACACTGTAAGTCTTTGACTTGAGAGAAGTTCACATACAGCATGGAGTTGTTCATGCCTATGAGTGCAATCTCTGCAGCGTTTACGAGAGGGAGGAACTGCCAAGATTTGAGGGCATTTGTTGAGGCCGATAGCCATTTGGTTCCTTCATCGTCTTCCATGTACGCCTAAATCATTCAACTCAGTTTTAAATCCAAAAATTGCATTTATATGAGCAGCAAAAAATTGAGCCCAATTGAAAACCCAAGAAAAATATATAGAAACTTCTTCATTCTGCTCAAGGTCCAGACCTCGTTTAATGCTGCACCAAAGCATCTTTTAGCACAGTTTTTTTCCTGATAAGTTTTGACGCCTTATAATATTCACATGCAGAGGAAAATAAAGCCACAAGACCGTTTTTCTGACTTTAGAATTTACGGCGAAACTCAGATATTCTTGAAAACTAAGAAGGCTGCTGATATGTGAGCTTCCACAAACTACACTTATTTAAATATTGCTGATGAACTTTTTTCATAAAGGAACAAAGCATTCTGGAACAAAGTTTCTATTAATATGCCCAAATTCTTTGGCTGCCACCGCAAATTTTGACTTGGTCTAATTATCTTTTTTGCGTTTTTAAAAGAAATTGTAACATATTTCCACGATAATTGACCTTAAATCACATTCTGGAATCGTTGCGCAGTGACATTATTCACATACCATTTCCGGATAACTCCTAGTAATGGCTATCAAGTTCAGCTTATCACTCAAACTTCTGTACCCACTAATGTCCAATTCCACGTGTGCCAGAATCCACTGGAACTGTCTACCTGTCAAACCGATACTCGTCGCATGCAGTAACAATTCAATGCTCGACTTCTCATCAGCCAAAATGACAAATTTGAAAAAGTGAGCATCGCCCTGTATTTTGGCGAGATCTGAGTTGAGTTGGGTTGGTTTGTTTGTGTCAACTTTGATGAATTTCGAATCGATGTTTAGTTTAAGCTGCCGTGCTGTTTTTTCAAGCTTGCTTTGCAGTTGTTGTGCATACTGGAAGTCGTACGTTTTGTCATAGAAAATGACAAAATTTGCTGAAACATTTTTTTTAATAGTTGTTCACTTTATTCAGTGAACGATGATACATGCTACAACTAAATGTAATATTAACAGCTGAAAAAAACTTCCATTCATTTTATTAATTCAAATGTGATAATTTAACTGAAATATACAAAGACAGTGTTTTGAAAGGCGGAAAATAGTTATAATAGAAAATGATTGATTTTTTCATGCTTCAAAAAGGGACAATTGCAGCCGATGATCAGATAGCTTTAATTTTGCAAGTTAAGTTGTGGCTTTAGTTTTAGGTTTCATTTCTTGATAAGTCTTCTATTTTGCGATACAAGATGTCAGAACATAATTTCAGACTTCGACAATGAATTAAATTCAACTATTGAACTGTACTACGTAGGCTTAGTTAAAAGTATGCTTACTAAATGCAGTTTGCTTCATGATCTGCTGAACGAGATAGACAACTCTGTCGAAATTAGTTCGAAGTGTCAGATAGCCGAAGGAGTCCTCAGCAGGAGAAGGCGGCCTTGAGTTCTCCTCACACTTAGACCTCTGTGCCAGGTTGATGTAAGGAAGCTTCCATTGGAACGCCACACTCTGAACAGACAACAAGAAAAGCTACACAATGCACCCGTTCTTTAAAAACAAAATGTTTTAGCAAAATGTTCAGCTTTATTATTGCAAATTTAGCATTTCTTCTTTTTTTCCATTAAAAATGGCATAAAATATGCCTATTTGGCTCATGTTCTCTGGTTTGGCCAATTGTAATGACATAAAAACTGCTAACACGATCTTCCGTTACTCATATTTGGGCTAATTGTACATCCCGGTCCGAGAAAGTTTTCTGGAAACAGCATTTTTCTGGTCTTTCGCTAATTTAAACCGATATTAATAAAAAAAACGCATAGTTTATTTTTGAAACATTAAGATTTTCGTTTTCCACAATATTACGTTTTATGTCAGAACATTTCCGTTTTTAGGAGCCGCGCATCGATAGCAAGGCCATTTGTGGTCTCCTCGTTGAGTTTTTCAATGAAAAATGGTTGTGTTTTGGGTCTGTATTTTTTAAAATCCCAATTACAAGAAAGTCTTTTTTTCAATTAACGGTTCGATTATTGGGAGGTCTCTTATTGTTCCAATAAGATCCAATGAAACAATATTGTGTTTTAAGAGTGAAGCTCTTCGTTTTAATGATTCCAAAAAAAATATTTCCCTAAATTCTTAATGAATTCTTGAGATAAGCCAGCATTTGATGTTCTTTTTGTAGGCTTATGACTGAGTCCATTTAATCAATGCGGTATCTGTGGAGATTTTAAAGAAATTATCAACACATAATGCTTTTAATTAATGCCTTTATTGGTAACATAAATTGATAAGTTTCCAAAACTCATCATTTATCTTTGATTTTGACTTTTTGGTCAATTTATGTATTTCTGTAACATAAGGTTCATTTTATGTTCCAAAGGAAAAGCAGCGACAACAATACCAGTTTTGATTTAAAATTTGTTCGGATTGAAATGTGGCGCTGTACATATTCTTTTGCATTCTTTGTTTTTGCTAGTGTTAATTTCAGACCTGAATGATAACATCTTTTATTGACAGGTGAGGCCAGTGAACTTTCAGAACAATTTCAGCAAAAATCATACCATTTTTTTGGCGTCAACTTCGTTCACAAAAAACTGTTCGTGAAATTTTGAGTTCTAGCTGTATTTAGTATTAATTGGAATCTTTTGACTTCGTGTCAATAATGGCATGTACAACTCACTACATAGACAATTACAAAATGTTTTTTTAGTGGAAAACTTGGTTGTAATGTCTTACAGCTTTGAACAATTTGTTTGCAATAAATTAACGGATTTTAGAGATTATCCACTTTCAACCTCATTCTTACAACTTTTTAGCTATTAAAGAGATAGATTGCACTCTTTACCAAATGAAAAATATGTTAGCCTTTGTTGCTGTTTCAGTTTCTGTAAAATGGTTTTTCGGCGTTGCTACAACAAATGTTTATAATTTTTATACTTAATTTCATACTTTTTCCAATTTTTGAGGTTATTTTCCGCTGCCTTGTCCGATCATCACACTAATGACTCAATAATGGCAGGTGAAATATCACATTATTGGCGCAATTGACTATTTGTAGGAGAATGAGATTCTGGGTTATGAAAAGTATCAATTGTTTCAACTAACAGTTTAAAGGAAGCCATTGAATGCCTTCAGTTGATTGCAAATTGCTTTCGTGCGTTTGAATTTAATTGTTTTAAAAAAGTTAAATCGAATTTTCTAAATTTGAGTGGTTTGTTTTCTGTCTACATGTTAGTTATTCTCAATAAAAGCAGGTCCTCTGTTTTTTTTCTGGTGAAATCCTGTCATTTGGTTTAGTTTACTTTTCGTTAGATGATTTTTGACTTTTTCATCAAGGTTTTTAAAAAAATGGATGAACATTGAGTTTTGGTCAAAAGTAATGCTTATTGTTTCATTTGATTTTGTTGTTTGTCTCGTCTCTTACACCCTTATTTGACTGCTAGCGATTTATTGCTTCATTTGTATAGCGATTACAGCCAAAGCAATTTTTTAAATTGATAAACGAATTGTTTCGAACAATACGTGATTTTTTGGATGTTTTTTTAATTCTCTTCCTTATTTATCAGATACGGTTAAAAATCAATTAATTCAAATTCATGTTTGAGCGTGGCCGGAACATTATGTGCGAACGCATTTAATCGAGCCTCCTTTTTTAAAATTTAGTCTAATAGGAAGCTGGAAAGCAATAAATAGCTTGTTTGAAAAAATAACCCAGAAAGTAAAAGGAAAAGATTCAATTTTATGTTTCTGTCCTGTTCTATGCATGATCTTCACGCCACGTTAAAGAAATTCCTTTTAATTTTGAATTTCATAATTTTACAGCCTGCTAAAAATCATTGGCTGCTCTCCATCATTCAAGTTGTCCTTGTTTTCGATTTTTTCCAGAGGTTCAAAGATTTGGAAATTTTAAGGTTGATTTCCACAGGACCTATTAAAAAACATAAAATAGAAAATATAGGAAAAAAAAGCAATTTAAAACCATTGATCAGACTCACGAAAGAATTCACTTTTACCGTCGAAATGTTAACGAGCTGTACATTTTCGAGACGTTAATTAAAGAAACAGTGAACCATTTTTTTCCGACACTTTTGATACAATTTTTGAAGGTAAAATTTGAAAAATGACAAAAAAGACAACAATAATTGGAAATTGCGGAAGAACATAACGATCAAGTTGTTCGAATTTAAAAATTTCATAGTAGTTCTATACAAAATAAGCCAGAGCAGAAAAATAGTTTAGAAATTTCATCATTGCTACACGCTGAATCAACGGCTGTGGTGGCTGTCGCTTGCGAATTCTGTACAATTTTGTATGCAAAAAAAATTACAAAACTGGAATACTCTTTGTGTCAAGTTTACTTTAAGTTCAGACAAACACCACTAAACTGAATATTTCAGTTTGCGGCACTCTAAAAACAAGATTCAAAGCTAAATTTTATTTAGTTTTAAAGTAATCGTAAAGTTCAACTTACCAAAAACATTCCAGCGCAGTAGATTCAGAGTGACAAATTGAACCCCGCTAAGCTTATTTGATGTGATCTTTATCTTCATAATGTGCACTGATTTAGATATTTTTTAATAGCTCTTAGGTATCTGATTTTGAGTTTTCCTATCCCCAAAACTATGAGCTTATATATATTAAGAAATCTTTCTGAAAAAAATCTCAATATATTGATCACATCGATCCTATGCAATTCTTATAAGCAATATAAAATTGTTGTTTTTGAAGGTAGTTG
Source organism: Convolutriloba macropyga (assembly GCF_964194025.1). Lineage (NCBI taxonomy): Eukaryota > Metazoa > Xenacoelomorpha > Acoela > Convolutidae > Convolutriloba > Convolutriloba macropyga. The sequence goes on from NC_134475.1 coordinate 26,720,066, forward strand.
TTCAATCATTGTTAAAAACAATCTCAGTTCTCCCAGACAAAGTCAGTAATCACAGAAAAGGAAGCAGTCTCAGAGAGTCTCTTCAAAAATTCGGTACTAAATGGTCTCTGCCATTTAGTACCGAAGTTTTGAAGAGGCTCTCTGAGACTGCTTCCTTTTCTGTGATTACTGACTTTGGCTGGGAGAACTGAGATTGTTTTTAACAATGATTGAACAACTACCTTCAAAAACAACAAATTTATTGTGTTTATAAGAATTAAGATTTACATAGGAGAGTAGAGGCTGTGACAATGCAAAGAAGCGGCAAAGATGATTGTGTCAATTGATTATGTGATCTGAGATGTTAGGGATTGTCAAAAAAGCAAACAGTTGGCGCCCTTTGGCCTAGATTGCAATAAGTTCCCGTTTGAATAGTAGCAGGGAGCCATGCAGATATGAAGAAGGGGAGAGTTTTTAATGCGATAAAAATTCTCACAGTAGTGACGCCGTTAAGGTTCGAAATCCACACTGTTATTTGCCGACCAGTTTATGAAAACTGTATTTGTACACCTACAGAAGATATTTAATGACGCAATGGCCTGCTTGAAGTGAAGCTCTTCGTCTCATTGCGGAGACGCCATGATCCTGGTACCCAACAATGGGTAATTATTTCTTGCAGACTAGTTCACGACGAGTTGTTTAGACGCAGTGCTTTTACACGAGACAAATAAAATAGAGATGTTCCTACGTCACTCAGTACTTCGGAAGATGACATGAGAAGCAACTGTATTATACAGAAGTGGTGTATGAGACATGAGACGACGAGAAACCAATTCTTCAGCCAATCTTTTGCTCTCTTTGCAATGGACATTACTGCTATTTTTCTTAACTGGCATAGTCCTCAGGAGGAAGAGAGAAGCGGATCTCAGCAAAAATGAGCACGAGGGGTAGCAGAACATAAATTTCTTGGTAACTCCAGAGGACATATGAAACAAATGGTGTTCATCCTGATCTCATTCAGGGTGATGGTATTTCTTGGTACGATTTTCCAGGAAACTCAATCTCTGATAAAACCGAGATAATTCGCCAAACAGGTAAAAACTAAAAATATCTTGAAAGCTGGCAATCAAATGATGATAAGCATGATGGAAAAATAGTAATGGAACGTCTACCGTTATGAACGAAGAATGGAAGCTGCAAAAAGCTTGGAGATACAACACTGAGAAGGTAAAAAAACAGTGCTCAAAAATCCACTGCAATAAAAAAGAGTTGACAGGACTTAGGTTCACTTTTAGCTCATATCGATAATGGTTTTCCCTCGAAGAACAATTCACTTCAGTATTGATGCAAAGCTGCAGGTGGATGAAAATGAACCGAGACAAGCGACAAGAGCAAGCAATTATTCGTATTGCTTTTGCGAAGAGAACTCAATAATCAACAGATTTCAGCTCATTGAAGTAGTAAACGAATTCACGCAAAGTCACGGACATCATTCCGGCAATGGGGCTTAAAAAGTGGTCCCTGAACTTATTATTATAAACATGCTAGTTATGATTAAAAGGAGGCAAAGAAACTCAGACTGTTCTTCAGATCTAAAGGTCAAGAAAACAACAACAAGCAACTATTTCAACCTAAATGGATTTTGAGTGGCAGTCAGTCGAAGTGCCTAAAGGCATATAACTCTTGCTCTATCTCCATCATCAGCAACTGAACGTTAGGCATGATGGTAGCAGTTCTGGAGCTTCTCCGCCTGAAATATTTTTTAGAAGTTTCTGTCATTCCACAGAAGCAAATATCAATTGACTAAGACAATCAGAGCTGCATCCAGCTTTGAAAACGCAGGTTGTGTATCATAAGAAGGGCAAAGACGTTGGCCCTGGTCTTATTTTTGTTTGGGGCATTAAAAAAATGGCATTTTAAAATTTTAAAATCTATAAGTGGAGTTACTATCTATAATCTATCCATACTTATAATATGGGAGTAGTCATCTTTAAGAAATTCTTACTTGCCCTCAAATTGATATTTTGTTTAGTACTTTAGATGCGCGCAGACTTCACACAAACAGATAATCTCTGACTTGGCTACGATGTGACTTAGGTGTTAGAAAAACACTTTCTAAAAAATTTTCTTAAATGTAAAATATTTGTAAATTTTAGCTGACAAAGATAGTGTCAAGCGAAGTTGATTGTACAAAGCTGTGTAGCTGAAGTATTCTAACTGCAAGTTATCTCAATTTTACCATCATCAACTTTATGTGCTGAAGATGTTGTATCACCTCAGGAATTAGAATCAATCCTGAGAATGTGTCAGAAGCAAACCATTTTTGGTGAGCTTTATCAGTACTACTATGAATAATGGTACTGTGATTAGATTCTTATTTTAATTTTGCAATTGATAATGGGCATACATGCGTTTATTTTTAGCCTTTTTCTTCTCACAAATCCAAGATCAGCATCTCGATTTTTTAAACCAGTTAAAGATTTCAGTTTAAAACTGTTTGTTTCAATGACTTTCAAATTAAAATTGAAAAAAGATTTTTTTCATCTGTCTCCCTTTTGCTTTTATTTTTGTCACCTAGTAACTCAACCTCACTCATTAGAATTTTCATGTACGTTTTTTTTACAAACATTTTTTTCGCGCTTGGTTACATGTTGTGACTGATTGCTTCGACCATTTACTTTCATAAAAAGACTTTCGAGATTTCGACACTGTTCAATTTTTGGGTTTCTTTTTGTTGTCATGTCTAAGTATTCATTTTAAAAAGAAGACTCTTTGATGTTAAGCTGAAAAGAAATGGATGATTCACCTTTATTGCAGGTAATATCTTGGAATTATAGGGCCTTGAACAGTGTCATGTCGTAAAATTATTTGAAGTTTTGGCTTCTTTTTGAATTTGTTTTTTGGGGGCTCGTGACTTAGTCTCATTATTAATTGGATTCCTGAGTTGTTGAAATTTTATCCATCACTCTCTTTGTTGTATTCTTAAGTCCGTTGTGACTTTTGGCAAAAACTGTATTCAAAAACAAAATTTGGGTTTTTGAGCTTCGTCTTTTTTGAATAGTTTTTCGGTCGATTTATAGCTCAGTGTCTGTAAACACAGGTCAGAACCAGTTTTCAGTGAGCTATAAGTTATAGCAATTTTAGCTTCAACTATTTAATTCCAGGTTTTATTCCTACTGTTACTACGAGATCTCTCAAAATGTTAGATTTTATATTTGTAGATTTGAAAAGATTTTTGGTTTCTTTTTGAATTTTTACAAAAATCGTTGATCCCATTGTCTTTGAACTTTTGCGTCATCAGAATTTGGATAATGATCTGTCTCAAATGCTTCAAATGTAGATATTAATGAACATTTTAATTGTTTCAGTTGATATCTAATGACATTAATAACTGTGAAATTAATTGTTTTCAAAAAGGGAAAAGTAGTTTGAAACTTCGTCCCTATTTGCTCTTTTACTCAACATGTTAACCAGTGGCATTGGGGACAAGTCCCATATTTTTTTAATGAAGTAGAGATCGAATTGTTTTGGTTTTTATCTGATGCGATTTTGATTTTGTTATGTTTTTTATTATAGATTTGGTTATTTTATTTTATTATAGAGTTGATTATAGTTTCGGTCGTTAATAAGGTTCCTTTATTGATTTTTATATTTGTGTCTTCTAGTAGTCTGATTATCAACAACTCTCATCAGCCATCTAGTGTTGCATTATCGTTTTACATTGGTTGCTTATTGAACGATGTGTATGTTTTTGAAAGTTTTATCTCTTCATCATTTGGTAGCCAATTAAGTCAAGAATGTGGATGAGCGGGTTCGGAACATTATGTGTGTACGCACATTACCGAGCTTCCTTGTAACTTTTTACTGTGAAAATCACATTTTTCTCTCTTCCTTAATAAAGTCTTTTTTCTAACATTAAATTAGAAACGCTTTTATTCTGCCTGGGAAAGTCCATAACTGAGACATTTTTTTAAAAAAAATTCTCTTTGGGAGTGAAAATGGGAGAGGAATCGATGAGTTGCCAGAATGCTATTGATCTGTACCTCAAGAAGTCGAGTTGTGGAACACTTAGTGAGAGAGATGAGAGTAGTTGCACCCCACTGAGTGAGAGAACACAGTTCCATGAATGCATGCATCGGCTGAGGATCTTTGATAAAGGACACCCTAAACAAACGGGGCAATCTTTGCAAGCAATCCATTAATGAAACAGGCAAATTAAATTACAACCAAAACGTTGAATATACTTGAAACAGAAATCCAAAGTTATAAAGCATGCAGGCTTTTGTTAACAATATTTCGACCAATATTAGATCGAAAGAACAAACGACCGGATGAATTAATAGAATTGGCATATTTTTTTCAAATGTAGAAATAACTTTTAAAGATTGCTTGTTCATTACTCGCTATTCTGACGTAATATACGCAATTTTTGTTTCGACCACACTTGATATATTCATCGGCCGATCGATATATTCATCGTAGAGAAATGTGAGTGGTATCATTAAAAAGCCCGTTCATTGTAGAATTCGAAACTAAAAAGATTTTTTGGATTTCGATTGTTTCAAGGAGATATCGAGGATTGAAGTTTGGAGTGAACACTGGATATTTGGTATGATTTTGTTCACGTTTAGTGAAGTTTTTCTTCAAATCAGGATCGTTTTTGAAAAATTATTCATTCAAAGTTACATTTCATGCCACAAAATGAATCAATTTAAAGTTCCTGTTAGACAAAAGGCGATAAAAAAGACTAGTTCAGGTCTCATTGGGAAGTTTACTAAAAAAATTCGAATATTTTTTATTTTTTTTTTGTTTTCTTACGTAATATTTTTTTATATTTTTTTTTGTTTTCTTAAGTCAACTGGAGACTAGTACTATTTCATATCGAAAACCCATTAATGACCATTTTGGTTAACAGTTAAATGAAGCCCAATGAACAAAGAATTCGTTTTCAAGGAATTCGTGTTTTTTTAGCTTCGAATCTGAGTTTTCGTAACTTTAAAAGAAGTTTTGATTTTTTTGAGGTTTTACAAGTTTCTTGGACTCCTATGGCATAGACTAGTAGACTTAAAGGTCAACAGGTTTCGTCATGAGCGTTAAGTGAACCTATCTGGAGCCATGAGTGGAAAGCTAATGGCTATTAAGACGTTAAAAATGATTTTTCGGGAAAAATTGTTGTAACATTCACCGATCGTAAACATTTTTTGTGAACTTTAAGTCAGTCTCAGTAATGACAGAACCCCTTCTTTTTTGCAACCTAATTTAATCTGGTTAGCAGTTTTATCTTCTATCTATTTGGTATATGACTTCAATGCCAAAATATTTCAAAATTTTCCAAAAAAAACTTTTGGATATTTTCGTAATATCGGTTCCTCATGAAATCTTATCACAATATACTTATACTGGTATCTCCCGTTGGCTTACAAAAAATTTCAAGGGACCATTGATAAAGTTTTCGGTGACAAGCTTATGGTTTAAATTGCTTCGACACTTTCTTCTCGCACATTACTGAATTTTTGATTTTTGCCTGTATTTGCTGTTCTTGCAATAGTCATGAGACTTATTATGATTTTTTAGTGTTTACCTATTCATGATTCATGTCCATTTTTTTGATCATGGCATGACCGAGCTTATTCATTGACTTCCGTTGAAATTTATTGAAATTAATGGCTGTTAAGTTTTAAAAAAAATTTGAAAATTTTTTTTGAAAAATAACCAATCTTAAATTTTTTTCCTGTACTGCAATTTAATCTCAGTAATGGCCTGACCTTTTTTTCAAGGAAAATTTTTCTAGTTGATGGATTTTTCTTCTAACAGTTGGTGTTATGACTCCGATGCACGAATTTTAATAAGCTTTTTTTTATTTTTTGGATAACTTTTTGTAGTTTTGAGTCCTTTTGGAAACTCAACAAATTATTCTAATATTGGTTGTCGCATTGGCTTAAAAAACACATTCAATTGATCGTACATCAAGTTTTCAGAGAAAAACTTACGGTTTACAGTGCTTCGACACTTTCATCTCGCACTTTTCTTTTTCTTTTTTGCTTTTTCCTCTATTTGTTGTTTTCATCGTCAATGACTTATTGTAAGGTCTTATTGGTTACCTGTTCATGACGAATGATTTTGTCCACCAATCAAGGCATAAATGAGCGTATTTACTGATTTCCACTGAAAGCTATTGATCTTAATGGCTGTTAAGCCTTAACAAAATTTCGAGATCTTTTTTTTGAAATTAACAAATCTTAAGCTTATTTTCGTGAACTGTAAGTCAGTCTCAGTAATTACCAGACCTCCTCTTTTCCACTTCAACCAGATTTTTTCTATTTAGTGCTTTTATTTTCTAACTTTTGGAGTTACGACTTCGAAGCACGAGTTTTCATAATTTCTTAAAGAATAATTTGGATTTTTTTCGTAAATTTGGTTCCATTTGGAATTTTAAAATAATATCCTGATATGGATTGCTGAATTAGCAGAGAAAAGACGTTCAATGGATCACATATAAAGTTTTCAGAGAAACGCTTACGGTTTGAATGGCTTCGACACAGTCTTCTCTCATTTTTGCCTCTATTTGCGCGTTTTTGCCTGCATTTGTTGTTGTTTTCATAGTCGATGGCTCATTGTAATGTCTTTTTGATAATTTGTGAAAGAAAAATGTCCTTGTTGTTTTGTCGAGGCTCAGCTTATCGTATTTATTAGCTTCCATTGTAAGCTATTGAATTTAATGGCGTTGATACTACGGGTTTTCTCAAAAATTTCCTAGATTTAAAGCATTTGTTCATTTTTGTTTATTTATTGGTGTCACACTGTTGAAGAGAAAAAACCCAAAACTGTTTAAAAATTAATTGAAAGTAGTAAAGTTTTTGCTGAAAAAAGGCTCGGACACTTTTTTTGCTTACTTTTTTTTTGAATTTGCTGTTCTTGAATGTTTTTTTTTCTCTAGGTAGCCGAAAAATGCTGACCGATCTCATAAGCTTGTAATTGATGATTGGATGAAGAATGCTACCCAAAGCAGTCAGTTTATGGAGAGCAGCCTTAAAGTTTATGATATCATACAGTTTTCGTTATTTTAATAATTTTTCAACTTTTTCAGTTTTTGTTGTTCTTTTCGTCAACTTGTAATTATTCTCATCCCTGAGAGGTCCCATACAACTCCTTGTATTTTAAAAACTAGCATGTTTTCTGATACTATGACGTAACTGGTGTTTTGTTTGTTGGACACTTTGCGTTTCCATAGAACTTATGCGAGTTTTGTATATGTGTTTCTTTAGAACAATCGCGTAATAACAGATCCCAATGATTTTCAAATGTGGCCCCATTGAATTTATTTATTAAGTATTGTTTTATTTGAATAAGTATAAATAACAATTGAAATAAAAAGACATTAAATTCAGATAACAGCTAAAAGTTTTAATGGCTTCAATTATTTGTGCTTTCTCAATGTTTATAATTTCTTGTTCTTCATTTTTTGAGTTTTTCTGCATCTTTAGTTCGTTCCTATGGCTTAGTCTAACCAAAGACATGTCCTATTGGTTTCATTTGGACTTTTCTTTAAAAAATTTATCAAGAATTAATTCGTTCAATGCTAATTATTTTAAAGACTTTTTGAAATTTTTTGGTTTAAAAAATGTTGATTGAGTTTTGAATTTCGCCTTATTATTTCTTCTTTTGTCGACATGTTACCTAGTCTCATTAAGGAAAAACCAATCTGTGTAGTTAGAAAAAAGTATGCTTGTGTAGTTGGGTTTTGTCTGATTGTAATTTGAAGTTGTTACTTGGTGCCTTTAATTTTAGATATTGAGTTTTTGTCGTGAAATTTTTTGATTTTGCTTTTTTTTGATGTTGTTGTTTCTTTTATCGGAGTCTTTTTAATGGCAAATTTCGTTGCAATGAGGCTTGGCATTATTTAATTAAATTATTAGTTTGGTTGCGTATCAATTTTTTCAAACTCATCTCTTTTTCAAATATTTAAGTCAAAAGACAGTTATGTCATAAATGTAGATGAGCGCGGGTCGGAACATCATGTGCGAACACACATTAACAACCATCCTTGTTGCATCACTTAACAAAGCATACTTAACTTAGGAGGGAAAACATCCAATGTTATTTTGCATCATACTTCGAGCGAAGTAGCTATAGATCCCACCGATTCTTGAATTTTTATGGTGCATTATCTGATAAAATTTAATAGCGTTAGATCTTATTATTGTTTATATCTTTAAGATCTGATGAGAAAATGCATCCCCTACAAGCATCGCATTTACAAACATCAATAATTTTGCATTGCATGTTAAGGATTGCCGAATCATTTGAATGTACTGACAAAACGAAAAAAAAATCTTTGATACATCAACAAGACTTTCTTCAAATAATTTTCATGAGAAAAGCCGGATTCATGACAAAATGCTCTTTCAGGACAATTAATTTTCACGTTGTCGGAATTTAGTGTGTTTGTTTCTGGGTTCTCAAATCAGTTATATTCTACTAACAGCACCTGCTATATGGTACTGTACAAAAATTATCAAACTGCACTCACACGAAATTCTATTTTAAAAGAAATTGTTTAATTTTCTGATAGGATGATAAGCAGGTACAAATAGTGTCAAAACAGACCATTTCATAATTCGAGTCATAATTTCGGTAGCCTATTGTGATAACCGTTACATCAACTCGTCTATCTCGCTACATTTCATGCGTCCCTTTTATCTCACTCTTTGGCTCCCTCCTTCTATTTTTTTCAAGGGTTTCTTGCCAAACACACAAAATTAGAGCTTCTTGTCCAGATATTTCAAGTTTTTTTCCAATCAATAATTAATAATTTTTCCAATCTTGTTCATCAATTTCAAAGTTATAATCAGAGATTAAGGTATGGGCGCGTACCCTTTTCGAGAGGTCAAAGCAACCGCGCCAACAACTGTAGAAAAAAAGACCAGTACTGGATTGAATTAGCAACTTTTACTTGCAAATTGTATGTGTTAGCGATATAAGTCAACTCGCCTCAAGCTCTTCAAATTTGGCATGTCTTACAAGCCGTTCTTACTTTTTCCTCAGGTTTTTCATTTTTTTTTTGAACTTTTAGAGCTTCTTGTAAGTGGTTCTATTTTTTTTCACGCCAGTTTATTTATTGCCGCATATTGTAAAGCCCCCTCAATTCACTACAAAATCTATTCACACCTGCAAATTCTTCGCCCAAAAATTTTTCCCAAAACATTACGTATCCCGTATTTTGGTTATAAATCTTTTTGCACAAATCCTATGTTTTCCTAACGTTTAGTGTTAATAGTATAAATTATATAAAGAATCAAAATCGGGATGACCTGAACCGATAGAAGAAATGAATAATGGGGTTAAATAATGGGGCGGGGGGGGGTTAAACAAAACCAATGAAGGGCCTGGAGGTTGTTGGCAGAGCAAATCAGCGCTGAATCAGTCCAGAGACATTCTGTTTTTTAGGATGGCCAGTACTCTGTTCACGTCACAATTTATAATGGCCAGTCTGATTCTTGAGTAAAATTTACTTCATAAAAAATAATATGTTCAGCTTAACTCATGTCAACAATTTTTGCTTTAAATGAGATTCGAACTTCCGCGTGGGTACTTGTAACATTTAATTTGTGTAGCAAGTTGTAACCACTAAGCCAAATGGCCTTTGTGTTAATCGCCTACAAACTAATTTAAGTATTAATAGTGCATATACAATTATAGTAATTAACAATTATAAGCTACCATCGTATGACGTTATTCTGCTCAGACTTCATTTTGGGGTATGAGTAATTTTCAGACTATACAGGATAAGTTTAGCCTGGGCGAACTCAATATAATCATATTGAAGGAAAACTGCACATAAGGAAATGAAAAATTTTCTGGAGATGTTTCAGATTTGAATTAAGTTTTTACTCCTGAAATATGCTGGTTCAGCGCTGAAAAGCTCTGAGATTCAAGTCCGGGGAGTTCAATTTAGGCTTGAAATAAGAAATGCTTCTCAATGATCTGAAACCTGGTACACTTGATAGGAAATATACGAAATCTGGGTAAATCTTTCCAAGATCTTAGCATGGTACTTGCCAAGAAAATATCAATATTTGTGCAAACTTGCAAGATATTTGCATGGCTGTCAAGAAATAAGATGAAGTTTGAATACTGAACTGGTTCTTTTTCACAGTAGTTCCGCCTGCTTAGACCTACTACAATTTTCAATTACCGAAACAGCGGTAGATATCTTTCTTTTATAATTAAAAAAACTTGGATTTTTCAAACGATCTGGTTGTTGAAATCGAAAAAAATAATGTGAAATTCTGTTGCTTTTCGTACAACGTGTTTGATTTACGGAGATGCCGAGACTCAGAAAATAGTGTTTGATTGTTGATTCAATTTGGTGTTGTTGCTATTTTCTGAGTCTCGGCAACTCCACGAATCAAACACGTTGTCCGAAAAGAAACTGATTTTCGCGATATTTTTTTCACAATGTTCAGACTATACAGGATAAGTTTAGCCTGAGCGTTTTGGCAATTAACGTTTGTCGGAACAAATAGTGTTTGATTGTTTGATTCAAGTTGGAGTTTTTGCTATTTTCTGAGTCTCGGCATCTCCGTAAATCAAACACGTTGTCCGAAAAGCAACTGATTTTTTCGCAATATTTTCACAATAGTTTCACAACTTCATCATGAAATTAATGTTGCAGCTCAGCTGTAAAAAAAATAAACCCACCTGAAATCGATCAACGATGAGCTGTACTTCTTTTTTAGCATATTTAAAGATGAGTAAAGTTGATCATTGTGATGAACTTGTTCTTCATCCAGGATAAATCCCACTTTCAAAAAGACTTGAAATGAAGAACAACAAGTAAACAAAGAATACAATACTATTATAACTTTCATTATTTTGTACTTAGTTCATGTGAATAAAAGCGTACAGACAATGATAGCTTTTAAAAATTGTGTTTTAATAGTTCAATGCTTGCTTCACTATGTAATTTATAGCTAATGTCACTTTTGTACGTTTGAATAAAACTTGAACCAACCTTCCAAAATCATTTGACAAAAAGGTGAGAAAAATCTTTTATCTAAATGTGATTATTTCATAATACATGTACCGACAATTTAAAAAATGACCGAAAAAATTATTAATTTGTGTGATAAGGTTGGTAGCGGATAAATCAGTTACAACCAGTTTGCGTGAATCTACCTTTCCACTTTTATTCCACTTTTAATTCTTATGTTTACTCTTAAACTCCTTTTTTCCACCCTTGTTTAGGGTAACACTAACGGAGCAAAAAATACTATATTTACTCTCCTTAGATACTCTTTTCCGATTAATTCCTGGTATAATCCTCAGCCCGGGTGATTGAATTTTAAAAGTTTATTTGGTCTGTTGTTTTAGGCTAATAGTACTCTTTGTCGAAATGAATAAAATGTAAACATTGAATGGCGTTATTTTATGGGGTCACTCCGGACGTTCCAGACGCTCCAGTCGGGATTGACGTTCCAGTCTAACCTGCTATAAGACCTTCCAAATTTTTTCCAATGATCATTCCATTTCACGGACTTTGTCCTATGGTCAAACCAATCCAGAGTCCTGACACCTCTGATCAGTCTCCAAACCGTCGCTGCTCAGACTAAATGGAGACTGTGCCACTTGATTCGACACTATTTATATACACACAAACTGTTCTCGAAACTGATGCAATATATTCGAGCAAATCATATTCTGTATGCAATTCTACAGTTGAGTACTTAACTCAATTTGACAACCAAAATTTTTCAAAATTAAATAAAATACTAATTTGAGAATTTTTTTTAAAATAACAATTTTTGAGAATTTTTTTGGTAATAGAGCTGCAGTCATTTATGTATTGAATAATACTATTGTAACCAATTACTGTTGTCAACTATAAAAGATACCTGGAAGCGACTTGTTGTTGACCCTCTTGTTCGAAAATTTGCATTTTGAGTTGCACATTACTTCGTTAGCGACTCAAAATGGGAATCACCAGAGGTCACTTGGGTTTGGAACACAAATCTCGGCAAGTTGATCTCAAATAAATTCGTATTTGTTATTCCATATTTCTCAGTACTTCGCTCTATATTTATAAATCCCGTTTTTTTAGAGAAATAAGGCATCATATTTCTTGAAATAAAAAATCAATCTTTTCTTGAGAAAAAGATTAATGTGAATGAATTTAAAGAAGATAAAGAATACAAGAAGAAATTAATGTAATTTGATCGTCTAAAAAAAATTCAGCTGAAATATCAATATCCTAAAATTGATTTCTTAAAACATTAAGATTCCGAAGGTGAAGTTGGAAGTTGTTTGAAAGAAGCAAGATACTGATGAAATTTTTCAGGGAGAAATTTAATTCCGCAGAATTGATGTTCGTTCAATTTTTTCTTGACATGTTTTGCATAGTGACTAAAAGAATTTACTCCAGTTGCGATCGTTTGAATTTTCTTTAGTAGTAATAGTTTTTCAAGTATTGTAGTTGTTGCTAGTTCAAAGGGCCTGAGATTTCCTGACACTTCTGGAAAAAATTTCTTGCTCTGTTGCTATTGGTCTCTTAATATTAACAATATACTTGTTAATTCAGAAAAGTTTTATGTAAATTTTGACGAAAAGAACTATCAAGATTTTGGCTCCGCGGTTTCATAGGAAAATATGAGAAACATTGCTTATATAGAAAAAGTTGCGCAGCTGAAGCTATGCTGAAGACATTCCAAAACGCAAAACAAATATTTGTGAGCTTGAACCAAGGACTGGATAGCTTGCATATAGAAAAACATAAGTTTCAAGTATGTCAGCTGCAGTCATTTATGTATTGAATAATACTATTGTAACCAATTACTGTTGTCAACTATAAAAGATACCTGGAAGCGACTTGTTGTTGACCCTCTTGTTCGAAAATTTGCATTTTGAGTTAAACATTACTTCGTTAGCGACTCAAAATGGGAATCACCAGAGGTCACTTGGGTTTGGAACACAAATCTCGGCAAATTGATCTCAAATAAATTCGTATTTGTTATTCCATATTTCTCAGTACTTCGCTCTATATTTATAAATCCCGTTTTTTTAGAGAAATAAGGCATCATATTTCTTGAAATAAAAAATCAATCTTTTCTTGAGAAAAAGATTAATGTGAATGAAATTCAAAACAACTAAATTAATGACAAAACTGTACCAACTACTGCACTTATAATTTGTAAACTAAAATTCCAGAAAATTAATGGAAAAACATTTGCACGCATATATAACTTCGTATTAAATATTCTGGTGCTCTTATGTATGAATATTTTCTTATATATGTAAAATATGCTGACATATGTTATTCAGTTTTTTAAATTTGAGAATTCACCGAACCTTAAAGCTGATTTTTAACTTGTAACATCCGAGCTCGCCTCGTAAGGTTTTCTTCTGCAACGTGCAAGTTTTTGGCTTCCATCCTAAAATTGGCTTCGGTTTTAAAAATTTTTGTAACTTTTACCTTGATTTTCTTCACGAAAGAATATGGATTTGAAAAAACTTTAAATTGAAATTTTTTACTTAACATCAACAGTTTTTTATCATAAAAAACTTAATATTTTCTTTGCCAGATCATATCAAGATTCACAGCTATTGGAGTGATATAGAATCTAGTGTTTAAAATTTGCCATTTTCTTCGGCCTTACCAGTTGAATGATAAATTGTTCACTTAGGAAAAGTTGGATGATATCTGAAACTGTGACGGACATTTATTAAAAAGTTTCAAAACACTTTGAAATTTGAACCAAACATTGTTTAGCTTGCATGAACATAACTTTGAGAACTTTATAAGAACCTTATGAGTACCTGCAAGCTTATAATCACGCGCTAGACTTGCAAGCTCATGATGTGTATGAAAACTGCAGGTGAACATTTTAACTTGTAAGTCTTGCATTCCCAGCGTTGATTGTATCCGTTTTCTTTGAGCAGCGTTGCTAGTTTTCATTGCCAATTGCGAATTCTAAACAAAACATTAGAAAAAATTACACATTGTTTATAGAAAGGTCAATTTCCTTAAATGATCTCTACTCCTGTGTATCAAAACTTTTTTTGCTAAAGTAAAAGTCAGACCTTAAAAAATTTAACCAGATGGAGAGATAAAGAATATAAGAAGAAATTAATGAAATTTGAACGTCTAAAAAAAATTCAGCTGAAATATCAATATCCGAAAATTGATTTCTTAAAACATTAAGATTCCGAAGGTGAAGTTGGAAGTTGTTTGAAAGAAGCAAGATACTGATGAAATTTTTCTTGGAGAATTTTAATTCCGCAGAATTGATGTTCGTTCAATTTTTTCTTGACATGTTTTGCATAGTGACTAAAAGAATTTACTCCAGTTGCGATCGTTTGAATTTTCTTTAGTAGTAATAGTTTTTCAAGTATTGTAGTTGTTGCTAGTTCAAAGGGCCTGGGATCTCCTGACACTTCTGAAAAAAACTTCTTGCACTCTTGCTACTGGTCTCCTAATATTAACATTATACTTATTAAGTCAGAAAAGTTTTATGTAAATTTTGACAACAAAAACTATCAAGTTTTTGGCTCCGCGGTTTCATTGAAAAATAAGAGAAAAATTGTTGATAAAGAAAAAGTTGTGCGGCTGAAGTTATGCTGAACACATTCCAAAACGCAAAACAAACATTTGTGAGCTTGAACCAAGGACTGGATAGCTTGCATATAGAATAACATAAATTTCAAGTATGTCAGCATATGAGAACTTGCGAGCTCAATCCTGTAATTGCATACAATACTTGAAGCTCAATTTGTTTAAGAGAACTATTTTGCAGCAAGTGGAATGTGCAACTTGTAAGTTATGCATTTCCATTGTTACTTGTAACGGTTTTCTTTGAGCAGCGTTGTTATTTTTCTCCAATCGCCAATTCTAAGCAAAACATTACAACATAGGGCAATTTCTCATATTGACACCTATCTTCCTAAGAGATCTCAACATTTGCGCTTGAAATGATTGTTTTGGAGACCACCGTACACGAGACACTGAAAAGACGTGTCCAGTTAAACAATAGTGAGATTTGAAATATTATGAAAATTTCTGTTCGTTTGATCGTCTAGAATTAAAAATAAGTTTCACTTGATAAATTGTCGTGGTCGATAGTTTAGTTTTTTACCATTGCTTATCGACATAGCAACAAAGTTCATCAGCTAAGTTCTTCTTTTGTTCTTTGAAACTCTAATAAAACAAACCTTTAACTTTCTTGATGTTTCTTTGAAACAATCACATCCTCCCTCCTTTTTAAGCAAATTCGTCGGTATAGGTTCTCCAAATCTCTCGGGTTGTTTTCTGATTCTTGTTGATGTTCGTGAAGGCTCTGGTGGTTCAGTTTGTTGATGCTCTGCAGAATGTGTGGCTGCAGAAGTTTCATCTAGATGTGAGGGTCCCACATATGTGTTCTGAAGTTGTGATTCTGATTCAGATATGGTATCCTCAGCTGATGGTTCAGTTTTCACATTGTCCTCGTCTAGTCTCGCAGTTTGTTTGTTGCTCACTAGAACAGTCCATGTTGAGTTTTTGGGCTGTATGAGAGATGTGTTCAAGCCCTTCCTGATGATGAAGGTAGCAAGAACTGTCTTTGTCTTTTCATTGGCCTTGAAAAGAATGGGTTTGCACAAGTCAAAATCTGCTATTGCTGGTAGTCTCACTCTACGTCCCAACATGAGTTCAACTGGAGTTTTGCTCCACGTCTTTGAAGTGTTGCGATGGGTCATCAGTGCCCTTTTCAGGAATGTTCCGATTGACACATTATGAATGGGACTCCATACTTGAAGTGCTTGCTTCACTGTCTAAAGTGCCCTTTCAGCCAGTTCATTAGCTCTTGGATGACAAATGGGAGCTTCTTTTTTCTTAATTCTCAGTGATTCACACCACTTTTTAAGGTGACCACTTACAAATTCAGTTAAATTATCAGATACTGATATTTTGGTATTCCGAATCATGCAAAAATTTGACTAAAATATACTTTAACTGTTTCTGATTTTCTATTTCTCGCGGGGAAATTTTTTATCCGGCATGAACCCGCGTCAACAATTACTAAGATATTGCCTTGGTCCTTAATCCCAGTCCATGTGGAGCCGTTCCCAAACGTCGGCTTCTGGCCAGGTAGAGACTGTTTTTCCCAGGCTAGGCCTGTTCATTCGACAACTCTTACACTTACTACCAAAATGTTGAACGTCTTTGGTAAATCCGGACCACCACGGTATCATTCTAACTGATGCCTCATCAATTGCATTTTTCCAAGGATGTGTCTCATGCGCTTCTGCCAAAACCAAGTGTCGTAGTTTGGGTGGAATAAAAGGAATAACACCTCTGAGGATAATTCCATTGTGCATAGTCAGTGCATCTATTTGTTGTTTGAATCCTTTTTCCGAATTCTAAACAAAACTTTCAAAAAAATACACATTGTTAATGAAAACGTCCATTTCTTTAAATGATATCTCTTCCTCTGTATCAAAACTTTTTTTGCTAAAAATCAGACCTTAAAAAATTTAAAGAAGATAAAGAATATAAGAAGAAATTAATGTAATTTGATCGTCTAAAAAAAATTCAGCTGAAATATCAATATCCTAAAATTGATTTCTTAAAACATAAAGATTCCGAAGGTGAAGTTGGAAGTTGTTTGAAAGAAGCAAGATACTGATGAAATTTTTCTTGGAGAAATTTAATTCCGCAGAATTGATGTTCGTTCAAATTTTTCTTGACATGTTTTGCATAGTGACTAAAAGAATTTACTCCAGTTGCGATCGTTTGAATTTTCTTTAGTAGTAATAGTTTTTCAAGTATTGTAGTTGTTGCTAGTTCAAAGGGCCTGGGATTTCCTGACACTTCTGGAAAAAATTTCTTGCTCTGTTGCTATTGGTCTCTTAATATTAACAATATACTTATTAATTCAGAAAAGTTTTATGTAAATTTTGACGAAAAGAACTATCAAGATTTTGGCTCCGCGGTTTCATAGGAAAATATGAGAAACATTGCTTATATAGAAAAAGTTGAGCAGCTGAAGCTATGCTGAAGACATTCCAAAAGGCAAAACAAATATTTCTGAGCTTGAACCAAGGACTGGATAGCTTGCATATAGAAAAACATAAGTTTCAAGTATGTCAGCTGCAGTCATTTATGTATTGAATAATACTATTGTAACCAATTACTGTTGTCAAGTATAAAAAATACCTGGAAGCGACTTGTTGTTGACCCCTTGTTCGAAAATTGGCATTTTGTGTTGCACATTACCTCAGTAGCGACTCAAAATGGGAATCACCAGAGGTCACCTGGGTTTGGAACACAAATCTCGGCAAGTTGATCTCAAATAAATTTGTATTTGTTATTCCATATTTCTCAGTACTTCGCTCTATATTTATAAATCCCGTTTTTTTAGAGAAATAAGGCATCATATTTCTTGAAATAAAAAATCAATCTTTTCTTGAGAAAAAGATTAATGTGAATGAAATTCAAAACAACTAAATTAATGACAAAACTGTACCAACTACTGCACTTATAATTTGTAAACTAAAATTCCAGAAAATTAATGGAAAAACATTTGCACGCATATATAACTTCGTATTAAATATTCTGGTGCTCTTATGTATGAATATTTTCTTATATATGTAAAATATGCTGACATATGTTATTCAGTTTTTTAAATTTGAGAATTCACCGAACCTTAAAGCTGATTTTTAACTTGTAACATCCGAGCTCGCCTCGTAAGGTTTTCTTCTGCAACGTGCAAATTTTTGGCTTCCATCCTAAAATTGGCTTCGGTTTTAAAAACTTTTACCTTGATTTTCTTCATGAAAGAATATGGATTTGAAAAAACTTTAAATTGAAATTTTTACTTAACATCAACAGTTTTTGATCATAAAAAACTTAATATTTTTTTTGCCAGATCATATCAAGTTTCACAGCTATTGGAGTGATATAGAATCTAGTGTTTAAAATTTGCCATTTTCTTCGGCCTTACCAGTTGAATGATAAATTGTTCACCTAGGAAAAGTTGGATATCTGCAACTGTGATGGACTTTTATTAAAAAGTTTCAAAACACTTTGAAATTTGAACCAAACATTGTTTAGCTTGCATGAACATAACTTTGAAAACTTTATAAGAACCTTATGAGTACCTGCAAGCTTATAATCACGCGCTAGACTTGCAAGCTCATGATGTTTATGAAAACTGCAGGTGAACATTTTAACTTGTAAGTCTTGCATTCCCAGCGTTGATTGTATCCGTTTTCTTTGAGCAGCGTTGCTAGTTTTCATTGACAATTGCGAATTCTAAACAAAACTTTAGAAAAAATTACACATTGTTTATAGAAACGTTCCTTAAATGATCTCTACTCCTGTGTATCAAAACTTTTTTTGCTAAAGTAAAAATCAGACCTTAAAAAATTTAACCAGATCGAGAGATAAAGAATATAAGAAGAAATTAATGTAATTTGATCGTCTAAAAAAAATTCAGCTGAAATATCAATATCCTAAAATTGATTTCTTAAAACATAAAGATTCCGAAGGTGAAGTTGGAAGTTGTTTGAAAGAAGCAAGATACTGATGAAATTTTTCTTGGAGAAATTTAATTCCGCAGAATTGATGTTCGTTCAAATTTTTCTTGACATGTTTTGCATAGTGACTAAAAGAATTTACTCCAGTTGCGATCGTTTGAATTTTCTTTAGTAGTAATAGTTTTTCAAGTATTGTAGTTGTTGCTAGTTCAAAGGGCCTGGGATTTCCTGACACTTCTGGAAAAAATTTCTTGCTCTGTTGCTATTGGTCTCTTAATATTAACAATATACTTATTAATTCAGAAAAGTTTTATGTAAATTTTGACGAAAAGAACTATCAAGATTTTGGCTCCGCGGTTTCATAGGAAAATATGAGAAACATTGCTTATATAGAAAAAGTTGAGCAGCTGAAGCTATGCTGAAGACATTCCAAAAGGCAAAACAAATATTTCTGAGCTTGAACCAAGGACTGGATAGCTTGCATATAGAAAAACATAAGTTTCAAGTATGTCAGCTGCAGTCATTTATGTATTGAATAATACTATTGTAACCAATTACTGTTGTCAAGTATAAAAAATACCTGGAAGCGACTTGTTGTTGACCCCTTGTTCGAAAATTGGCATTTTGTGTTGCACATTACCTCAGTAGCGACTCAAAATGGGAATCACCAGAGGTCACCTGGGTTTGGAACACAAATCTCGGCAAGTTGATCTCAAATAAATTTGTATTTGTTATTCCATATTTCTCAGTACTTCGCTCTATATTTATAAATCCCGTTTTTTTAGAGAAATAAGGCATCATATTTCTTGAAATAAAAAATCAATCTTTTCTTGAGAAAAAGATTAATGTGAATGAAATTCAAAACAACTAAATTAATGACAAAACTGTACCAACTACTGCACTTATAATTTGTAAACTAAAATTCCAGAAAATTAATGGAAAAACATTTGCACGCATATATAACTTCGTATTAAATATTCTGGTGCTCTTATGTATGAATATTTTCTTATATATGTAAAATATGCTGACATATGTTATTCAGTTTTTTAAATTTGAGAATTCACCGAACCTTAAAGCTGATTTTTAACTTGTAACATCCGAGCTCGCCTCGTAAGGTTTTCTTCTGCAACGTGCAAATTTTTGGCTTCCATCCTAAAATTGGCTTCGGTTTTAAAAACTTTTACCTTGATTTTCTTCATGAAAGAATATGGATTTGAAAAAACTTTAAATTGAAATTTTTACTTAACATCAACAGTTTTTGATCATAAAAAACTTAATATTTTTTTTGCCAGATCATATCAAGTTTCAAAGCTATTGGAGTGATATAGAATCTAGTGTTTAAAATTTGCCATTTTCTTCGGCCTTACCAGTTGAATGATAAATTGTTCACTTAGGAAAAGTTGGATATCTGCAACTGTGATGGACTTTTATTAAAAAGTTTCAAAACACTTTGAAATTTGAACCAAACATTGTTTAGCTTGCATGAACATAACTTTGAAAACTTTATAAGAACCTTATGAGTACCTGCAAGCTTATAATCACGCGCTAGACTTGCAAGCTCATGATGTTTATGAAAACTGCAGGTGAACATTTTAACTTGTAAGTCTTGCATTCCCAGCGTTGATTGTATCCGTTTTCTTTGAGCAGCGTTGCTAGTTTTCATTGACAATTGCGAATTCTAAACAAAACTTTAGAAAAAATTACACATTGTTTATAGAAACGTTCCTTAAATGATCTCTACTCCTGTGTATCAAAACTTTTTTTGCTAAAGTAAAAATCAGACCTTAAAAAATTTAACCAGATCGAGAGATAAAGAATATAAGAAGAAATTAATGTAATTTGATCGTCTAAAAAAAAATTCAGCTGAAATATCAATATCCTAAAATTGATTTCTTAAAACATTAAGATTCCGAAGGTGAAGTTGGAAGTTGTTTGAAAGAAGCAAGATACTGATGAAATTTTTCTTGGAGAAATTTAATTCCGCAGAATTGATGTTCGTTCAATTTTTTCTTGACATGTTTTGCATAGTGACTAAAAGAATTTACTCCAGGTGCGATCGTTTGAATTTTCTTTAGTAGTAATAGTTTTTCAAGTATTGTAGTTGTTGCTGGTTCAAAGGGCCTGGGATTTCCTGACACTTCTGGAAAAAACTTCTCGCACTCTTGCTACTGGTCTCCTAATATTAACATTATACTTATTAAGTCAGAAAAGTTTTATGTAAATTTTGACAACAAAAACTATCAAGTTTTTGGCTCCGCGGTTTCATTGATAAATAAGAGAAAAAATGTTGATAAAGAAAAAGTTGTGCAGCTGAAGTTATGCTGAACACATTCCAAAAAGCTAAATAAAAATTTGTGAGTTTGAACCAAATATTGGGTAGCTTGCAAATAGAATAACATAAATTTCAAGTATGTCAGCATATGAGAACTTGCGAGCTCAATCCTGTAATTGCATACATAACTTGCAAGCTCAATTTGTTTATGAAAACTATTTTGCAGCAAGTGGAATGTGTAACTTATAAGTTATGGATTTACAGTGTTACTTGCATCGGTGTTCTTTGAGCAGCGTTGTTATTTTTTCAATCGCCAAATCTAAGCAAAACTTTATAACATAAAGCAATTTCTCATATTGACACCAGCTTCTTAAATGATCTCAAAATAAGCGTTTGAAATTGATGTTTTGGAGACCACCGTACACGAAACATTGAAGAAACGTGTCCAGTCAAACAAAAGTGAGATTTGAAATATTACGAAATTTTCTGTTCGTTTGATCGTCTGGAATTAAAAAAAGTTTTATTTGATAAATTGTCGTGGTTGTTAACACGAGTCAAATGCATTCAACAGGTTGAATTTCAAATTAAGTTTGGATCTGGAAACTTACCAAAATTATCTGGTATTTATAATACTTATCTATAAGAAAGTATACAGAGAAGATTTAATTTAGTTAAAAATATTTTACATAATTGACATGTGAATAGATCTTAGTTCCGAATCCCAGATGTGATTTTCTATTTTCATCAATATTTCATGAGAATCAATTATGGCCTAGGTACAATCGAGTTCAGTGGTTGGAAGTCAGCGGATGTTATAGTTAGGTTTCTGTTGGTGGGAGAATTTACTCCTGACACATGATTGATAGGTCAATAAGATAATGATAGCACCGAAAGATAGTTAGAGTTGAGTTTAGTTTTGTGAACATTGCTTATCGAAATAGCAACAAAATTCATCAGGTAAGTTCTTCTTTTGTTCTTTGAAACTTTAATAAAACAAACTTCTAAGTTTCTTGATGTTTCTTTAAAACCATCATGTCCTCCCTCTTTTTTCAGCAATTTTGTGGGTATAGGTTCTCCAAATCTGTCGAAGTGTTTTCCGTCTCTTGTTGATGTTTGTGAAGACTCTGGTCGTTCAAGTTGTTGACGCTCTGCAGATGATGTGGCTGAAAAAGCTTCATCTTGATGTGAGGGACCCACATCTGTGTTCTGAAGTCCTGATTCTGATTCATATATGGTCACATTCGCTGCTGGTTCATTTTTCACATTTCCCCATCTAGTCTCGCAGTTTGTTTGTCGCTAACTAGCTAGAACAGTCCATGTTGAGTTTTTGGGCTGTATGAAAGATGTGTCCAAGCCCTTCCTGATGATGAAGGTAGCAGGAACTGTCTTTGTCTTTTCACTGGCCTTGAATAGAAAGGGTTCGCACAAGTCAAAATCTGCTATCGCCTGTAGTCTCACTCTGCGTCCCAACAGGAGTTCAACTGGAGTTTTTCTCCACGTCTTTGATGTGTTGCGATGGGTCATCAGTGCCCTTTTCAGGAATGTTCCAAATGACACATTATGATTGGGACTCCATGCTTGAAGTGCTCGCTTCACTCTCTAAAGTGCCCTTTCAGCCAGTTCATTAGGTCTTGGGAGATAGACGGGGGATTCCATTCGCTTAATTCCCAGTGATTCACACCATTTTTTAATGTCACCAATTACAAATTCAGGTACATTATCAGATACTTTAACTGTTTCTGAAGTTCGATTTCCCGCGGGGAAAACTTCAATCCAGCCAGAACCCGCGTCAACAATTACTAAGATGTTACCCTGGTCATTAACATAACCCCAGTCCATGTGAAGCCGTTCCCAAATGTCGGCTTCCGGCCGCGTTGAGACTGTTTTTCCCAGGCTAGTCCAGTTTATTCGACAATTCTTATACCTACTAACAACATTTTGAACGTCTTGGGTATGTTCATGCCACCACGCTACCATTCTGCCTAATGCCTAATTTGCATTCTTCCCAGGATGTGTCTCGAGCTCTCTTGCCAAACCCAAGTGTCGTAGTTTGGTTGGAATGAAAGAAACAAAACCTCTGAGGATGATTCCATTGTGTATAGTCAGTACATCTATTTGTTATTCGAATCTTTTTTCCGCTTCTGAACATTGTTTCCAATTGCCGCTTTATATTCGTTTCATTATGTCCTTTAAGAGTCAGTTTGTTCCAACTTAGTTTTGATTTGTGCTTGGGTCACCAAATCACGCAGAGCGAAGTAGATGTTATTGATTGTGAAGCATACTCGATCGTTGTCAGATTTGTCTTCGTCAAAATCACTTCTGCCCAAAGCATCTGCAAGGGGCATCTGCTCTCCTGGTGTGTACTTCAACTCATAGTCGAAGCCATAAGAGCTATTGCCTATCTTGTGATTCTAGCTGATGCTGTCTTTGGAATCTCAGATATTTCAGTGGTTTTTGGGTTTGTTGAATAAATTGTCTTCCAAGAAGGAATTGCTTCAATCTTGTGAACAAAAACATAATTGCCAGTGCTTCCCTTCCCGCTCTATGTTCGATCAGTTTTTGTCCGCTGGAGTCAACTTTCTTGATACAAATATCACTGGATGTCATTCTTGCGAAAGAGACCCGCCAATTGATTTTTCAGAGGCGTCAGTAGTAACTATTGCTTCTTTTTGTAAACTATATGGCTGTGCAAGCACTTAATTCAATTTTAATGTCTTAAAAGGTTTTTTGTTGCATTTTTCCCCATGAGAAATTGCTATTTCTCATGTTATTCAATGGTAGAATTTTTGTTGCAAAATCAGGAATCATTCTTCCGTAAAAATTTGACAGCCCTACAAACGATTCGAGTTGTTTGTTGTTGAAAATTTCTTAAGTAGTCGAATCTTGACTGCAAGCATTTTCTTGTCGAGCTTCTCCTTGGTATTTCCATGCATGAACACATCGGACTGAAAGATCACAGCACCTTTGATTCCTTTGAGTGTTGATTCTATGCAGTTCTGGAAGATTGAAGAAAAGTTTTTCAATCCCCTATGTAGTCAGCCCATCTTGATAAGACCCTGACATGTGTTGATTGTTCATAATTTTTTTGCCTCCTCGTCAAGTTCAGTTCAATAGTAGGCATCTTAGAGGTCAGTTTTGCCAATGTTTGAGGCCCCACGAAGGTTGTGGAAGGTTGTCTCCATATCTGGTATTGGGTAGTCCTCGTCCATGACCTTGCAATTGATATGCACTTTCAAGTTCACACAAGGTCTCAGTTCTCCACTCTTCATTCTCCGCCACACCAATGGAGATGTATTAGTGACACCTCCTGACTGTACCAGTTCGAGAATGACCTTTCTAACCATCTGTTCCAGCTTCTCTGTGACCTTGTCTTGAAGCGTAGAGGTATTTTTTTGGCTTTGCAGAACATTGGCTGTGATCCTGGTATCCGCTTCTTATGAGATTTGTAACACTTCACAGCAGGTAGGAGTTTGGTCTTGATGTTGTTGGCAGCGTGTTTGGGTAGAAGGTCGCTACCAAGTAGTCCAGATTCTGTATCAGACTGCACAACTACTAGTTGTTTTTGTGTGTGCCTGCTTCCGTTCCACACAACGTCACAAGTAAGTAATCCCAAAAGAGTTAATTGATGACCACCATTACCTTCGAGATCTCTTATCTTACCATCCAACTGAGGTTTACCAAGCCCAGTCTACATTGTTGATGATATCACTGTGCTATCTGCACCTGTGTCTACCTGCATTTTTACTTTGAATTTATTTATTGAGATATACTCCCATGTCGCTGACTGGCTAGCAACTTTTTGTTTAGTATAAAAACTTCCCATCTCCAGTGGTGGAGATGCTGATTCTGATGAAATGTTTTCTTATTCGCAAAAAAATAATTTTTAAATCGTACATACCTGAATTTGTTTGGACTTTGCTTCTACACATTTTTGAGAAATGCCCCACTTTCCCACTTTTACTTAGCACGTGACAGGGTCTGCAATAGTGTGGCCTACCTCTAAACCTAGTGCACATGTTGTTGCTTTTATTAGCCATAATTTTTTTGTTGGGTTTTCGAAAGGTCTTTTTGAAGTTGAACCCAACTTCTTCTTTCACAGTAAAAGACTTATTACCTGATGAACAACTCGCAAAAACCATTGCTTGAATTCTGAACTCTAAACTCTTGGTCATTTCAGTAGCCGACATTGCTGGTTTTGCTTTAATCCCGTCTAGTAATCTATGTTTTGCTTCAGGGTCCATCTAACCTGAGAAAAACTTTATTTTTACCAACTCATCTTCGTGGTTGGCCGCCGTTTTGAGCTTTTCGAAGTCACAATATCGTGCTTCCTCTCTAAGACGCGCTAGGAAATTGTTGTCTAACTCCCCTGCTCCTGGTATTACGGACAGAAATTTAGCCCTTCCTGCCACTACTACACTCTCTTTAGGAGAAATATAGTTTTGAATCGCCAATCTGATGTCTTTAAAAGGAGTGTCTATCAAGTTCCTCGGGCTCATTAGGCTCCTAAGTTTAAAGCTTGCATCTTGCCCGCACATACTAAGAAAAATATTGGTTACCTGTAGGTCCTGTACAGTACCATTGGTGTTGATCTTGTCCTCTTTTTTCTCTGCGCGACATTTCGCCACAAAAGACATAATCCACGCAGTAGCTGATTCTGTATTCTGTAGATCTAAAAATTGTCTGTTTTTAGCTGGTCTGGACACCATTTCGTCGTCAATATTGCGGGTCATAAGAATTCAATAAGTTTAACTTTAAATTAAAATTGGAACTGAAAATATACAAAATTTAGCTCGTATTTATAGTATATATCTGTGCGAAAACATACAGAGACGGTTTAGATTAGCTAAAAATATTTTACATAATTTAGATGTGAATAGATCTTAGTTCCGAATCCCAGATGTGATTTTCTTTTTTCATCAACATTTCATCAGAATCATATATGGCCGAGGTACAATCGAGTTCATTGGTTGGAGGTCAGTGGATGTTAGAATCAGGTTTCTGTTGGTGGGAGAATTTACTTCTGGCACATGATTAGTAGGTCAATAAGATAATGATAGCGTCGAAAAATAAATAGAGTTGAATTTAGCTGTGTGACCATTGCTTAGCGACATAGCAACATAGTTCATCAGGTATGTTCTTCATTTGTTCTTTGAAACTTTATTAAAACAAACTTCTAAGTTTCTTGATGTTTCTTTGAAATCCGAAGACTTGATGTTCGTTCAATCCTTTTGCGACACCTTTTGTTAGAAGTAGTGGCTAAAATTTATTACTCGAATTGCGATTGCTGATTCAAATGGACTTGGCTAAACTGACTCCTATAAAGCTTTTTGATCTGTTGCAATTGGTTGCCTAATTCTATTTTCGTGAGCGAAACCGTAAATTTTCACCCTTATGCATCATGCTTTTGAAATGACAAGAAACTGTGGTGAGCAAAACTGCCAAATAAGGTATATTATCGCTCCATCGTTACCAAAATTTGGGAATATATGTACTGAGCCGGTTTTTTTCACTGAAATTTTCACCTTTGTTTACGCATCGTACAGAACAAAGAAATACGTTGATTTGGTAGCCCTTAGAAGCTACTTTTGATTTTTAATGAAAGACCTAAAAACCTTATCGCATAATCAGTAAGTGAAGCTATGTCGAAAATAGGAAGGAAAACAAGAAGGAGAAAAGAGTTGGGGAGGGCGGAGCAATAAATTTTTTTGATAATTTGTTGTGATAAGTTTGTTAATATAATATATAATTGAATAAATAGTTATAACAATTTTGTGTTCAGTTAGCATTTTGAACATTTTTAATGAACAATTGCAGATTTCTTATTATTTTTGATGTTTCTCAGGTATTTTGCAAAATTTTTAGCTTTTTTTGAATTTTTTTGCATATTCCTTGTTTTTGTCGTATTCATTGGGAAATGAACCGACGCATTATGCTCCCAAAAACGTTGAAGTCAGCAGAGCATTAGAGTTTCTGTGGTATAAAACCTAATTTAGTTGAGATGATAAATTTCAAATCTATTTTTTCTCAATTATTATAATATCTCTATTATAATTCTGTTTAAAAACACACAAAAGAAAATTCTGTGAAACTTTCCCAGTTGTTCTTTCAAAAACAGAAAAAAATGAACTTTTTGAAAATTTTAAGAGGTTCCTTCTCTGAATTATTGTTTTATATTGATCTTTCTCAGAAAATTCTAGTCGGATTTTTTCCAGGAACACTTTTTGAATACGTGGAAATTGAAAGCACTTAAGAAAAAGACGCTAAAATCTTACAAATGGAAAAAGAATGTTAAAATGTTTAGTATCTTCGTTCATCCTTTGAAATATTAAACTATTTTGTAAAATTTTAAGAATGTTTATTTTATGATAAAATAAAGTATCTTATAGTTGTTTCTCCGGACATATTTCACTGAACAATGTGTCCTATTGAACAACAGTGATGCTCCTGATGTAAACAAATAAAATAGAAAAATTTGTCCAAAGAACTAGGAAGAGAATCAATTAAAGTGAGGTACTTCGTTCGTTTTTTGTACTTATATCTTTGGCGTCCAAAATAACATATTTTGTGTGCATATCAGAGCTTCTGTTTCGTAGACTTGCCGAATCAACGGTTCCTATATTTGAAAATTACTAAAACTTAATCGACGAAAGAGAAAAAATACATTTCACCAATTGATGTGGGCACACAATCTAAGCCAACATCGCATGATTTATTTGTGAAAAAACATTTTTGAAATTTTGCAGAGTGGCACAATTTTGGGATACTTGAGAGCCGAAAAGCAGAAAATCTGAAAATATATAAAATTTTGAGAAAGAGAATCAGACTTCTTTTTCTATTTTCTGTTGATTGTTGCTGATCTTCCAAAAGAATTCTTATTTTAAGTTCCCAATTGAGTCACAGTTCACTTTTAATTTCATTTAACTGATATTGTACAGCAGTCACTTACATGTTTTTGCTTTTATTAGGTAACAAATAATTCAAACCAGAAACCCTTAATTAAAAAAATTTTTCATTTAAAAAAAATTCCATTTGCTTAATTCCCAGTGATTCACACCACTTTTCAATGTCACCAATTACAAATTCAGGTACATTATCAGATACTTTAACTGTTTCTGAAGTTCGATTTCCCGCGGGGAAAACTTCAATCCAGCCAGAACCCGCGTCAACAATTACTAAGATGTTACCCTGGTCATTAACATAACCCCAGTCTATGTGAAGCCGTTCCCAAATGTCGGCTTCCGGCCGCGTTGAGACTGTTTTTCCCAGGCTAGGCCAGTTTATTCGACAATTCTTATACCTACTAACAACATTTTGAACGTCTTGGGTATGTTCATGCCACCACGCTACCATTCTGCCTAATGCCTAATTTGCATTCTTCCCAGGATGTGTCTCGAGCTCTTTTGCCAAACCCAAGTGTCGTAGTTTGGTTGGAATGAAAGAAACAAAACCTCTGAGGATGATTCCATTGTGTATAGTCAGTACATCTATTTGTTATTCGAATCTTTTTTCCGCTTCTGAACATTGTTTCCAATTGCCGCTTTATATTCGTTTCATTATGTCCTTTAAGAGTCAGTTTGTTCCAACTTAGTTTTGATTTGTGCTTGGGTCACCAAATCACGCAGAGCGAAGTAGATGTTATTGATTGTGAAGCATACTCGATCGTTGTCAGATTTGTCTTCGTCAAAATCACTTCTGCCCAAAGCATCTGCAAGGGGCATCTGCTCTCCTGGTGTGTACTTCAACTCATAGTCGAAGCCATAAGAGCTATTGCCTATCTTGTGATTCTAGCTGATGCTGTCTTTGGAATCTCAGATATTTCAGTGGTTTTCGGTTTGTTGAATAAATTGTCTTCCAAGAAGGAATTGCTTCAATCTTGTGAACAAAAACATAATTGCCAGTGCTTCCCTTCCCGCTCTATGTTCGATCAGTTTTTGTCCGCTGGAGTCAACTTTCTTGATACAAATATCACTGGATGTCATTCTTGCGAAAGAGACCCGCCAATTGATTTTTCAGAGGCGTCAGTAGTAACTATTGCTTCTTTTTGTAAACTATATGGCTGTGCAAGCACTTAATTCAATTTTAATGTCTTAAAAGGTTTTTTGTTGCATTTTTCCCCATGAGAAATTGCTATTTCTCATGTTATTCAATGGTAGAATTTTTGTTGCAAAATCAGGAATCATTCTTCCGTAAAAATTTGACAGCCCTACAAACGATTCGAGTTGTTTGTTGTTAATTGGTGGTTTGTATTTTTTCTTTTTCAACATGTTTGGGATCTGGTGCTATTCCCATCTTTGAAATGGAGTATCCCAAAAAGCTAACGCTATCGACTGGCTTTGAGTTTGATTTTTTTCTTTGATAGTAAAAAATTTCTTAAGTAGTCGAATCTTGACTGCAAGCATTTTCTTGTCGAGCTGCTCCTTGGTATTTCCATGCATGAACACATCGGACTGAAAGATCACAGCACCTTTGATTCCTTTGAGTGTTGATTCTATGCAGTTCTGGAAGATTGAAGAAAAGTTTTTCAATCCCCTATGTAGTCAGCCCATCTTGATAAGACCCTGACATGTGTTGATTGTTCATAATTTTTTTGCCTCCTCGTCAAGTTCAGTTCAATAGTAGGCATCTTAGAGGTCAGTTTTGCCAATGTTTGAGGCCCCACGAAGGTTGTGGAAGGTTGTCTCCATATCTGGTATTGGGTAGTCCTCGTCCATGACCTTGCAATTGATATGCACTTTCAAGTTCACACAAGGTCTCAGTTCTCCACTCTTCATTCTCCGCCACACCAATGGAGATGTATTAGTGACACCTCCTGACTGTACCAGTTCGAGAATGACCTTTCTGACCATCTGTTCCAGCTTCTCTGTGACCTTGTCTTGAAGCGTAGTGGTATTTTTTTGGCTTTGCAGAACATTGGCTGTGATCCTGGTATCCGCTTCTTATGAGATTTGTAACACTTCACAGCAGGTAGGAGTTTGGTCTTGATGTTGTTGGCAGCGTGTTTGGGTAGAAGGTCGCTACCAAGTAGTCCAGATTCTGTATCAGACTGCACAACTACTAGTTGTTTTTGTGTGTGCCTGCTTCCGTTCCACACAACGTCACAAGTAAGTAATCCCAAAAGAGTTAATTGATGACCACCATTACCTTCGAGATCTCTTATCTTACCATCCAACTGAGGTTTACCAAGCCCAGTCTACATTGTTGATGATATCACTGTGCTATCTGCACCTGTGTCTACCTGCATTTTTACTTTGAATTTATTTATTGAGATATACTCCCATGTCGCTGACTTGCTAGCAACTTTTTGTTTAGTATAAAAACTTCCCATCTCCAGTGGTGGAGATGCTGATTCTGATGAAATGTTTTCTTATTCGCAAAAAATAATTTTTAAATCGTACATACCTGAATTTGTTTGGACTTTGCTTCTGCACATTTTTGAGAAATGCCCCACTTTCCCACTTTTACTTAGCACGTGACAGGGTCTGCAATAGTGTGGCCTACCTCTAAACCTAGTGCACATGTTGTTGCTTTTATTAGCCATAATTTTTTTGTTGGGTTTTCGAAAGGTCTTTTTGAAGTTGAACCCAACTTCTTCTTTCACAGTAAAAGACTTATTACCTGATGAACAACTCGCAAAAACCATTGCTTGAATTCTGAACTCTAAACTCTTGGTCATTTCAGTAGCCGACATTGCTGCTTTTGCTTTAATCCCGTCTAGTAATCTATGTTTTGCTTCAGGGTCCATCTAACCTGAGAAAAACTTTATTTTTACCAACTCATCTTCGTGGTTGGCCGCCGTTTTGAGCTTTTCGAAGTCACAATATCGTGCTTCCTCTCTAAGACGCGCTAGGAAATTGTTGTCTAACTCCCCTGCTCCTGGTATTACGGACAGAAATTTAGCCCTTCCTGCCACTACTACACTCTCTTTAGGAGAAATATAGTTTTGAATCGCCAATCTGATGTCTTTAAAAGGAGTGTCTATCAAGTTCCTCGGGCTCATTAGGCTCCTAAGTTTAAAGCTTGCATCTTGCCCGCACATACTAAGAAAAATATTGGTTACCTGTAGGTCCTGTACAGTACCATTGGTGTTGATCTTGTCCTCTTTTTTCTCTGCGCGACATTTCGCCACAAAAGACATAATCCACGCAGTAGCTGATTCTGTATTCTGTAGATCTAAAAATTGTCTGTTTTTAGCTGGTCTGGACACCATTTCGTCGTCGATATTGCGGGTCAAAAGAATTCAATAAGTTTAACTTTAAATTAAAATTGGAACTGAAAATATACAAAGTTTAGCTCGTATTTATAGTATATATCTATGCGAAAACATACAGAGACGGTTTAGATTAGCTAAAATTATTTTACATAATTTAGATGTGAATAGATCTTAGTTCCGAATCCCAGATGTGATTTTCTTTTTTCATCAACATTTCATCAGAATCATATATGGCCGAGGTACAATCGAGTTCATTGGTTGGAGGTCAGTGGATGTTAGAATCAGGTTTCTGTTGGTGGGAGAATTTACTTCTGGCACATGATTAGTAGGTCAATAAGATAATGATAGCGTCGAAAAATAAATGGAGTTGAATTTAGCTGTGTGACCATTGTTTAGCGACATAGCAACATAGTTCATCAGGTATGTTCTTCATTTGTTCTTTGAAACTTTATTAAAACAAACTTCAAAGTTTCTTGATGTTTCTTTGAAATCCAAAGACTTGATGTTCGTTCAATCCTTTTGCGACACCTTTTGTTAGAAGTAGTGGCTAAAATTTATTACTCGAATTGCGATTGCTGATTCAAATGGACTTGGCTAAACTTACTCCTATAAAGCTTTTTGATCTGTTGCAATTCGTTGCCTAATTCTATTTTCGTGAGCGAAACCGTAAATTTTTACCCTTATGCATCATGCTTTTGAAATGACAAGAAACTGTGGTGAGCAAAACTGCCAAATAAGGTATATTATCGCTCCATCGTTTTCCAAAATTTGGGAATATATGTACTGCGCCGGTTTTTTTCACAGAAATTTTCACCTTTGTTTACGCATCGTTCAGAACAAAGAAATACGTTGATTTGGTAGCCCTTAGAAGCTACTTTTGATTTTTAATAAAAGACCTAAAAACCTTATCGCATAATCAGTAAGTGAAGCTATGTCGAAAATTGGAAGGAAAACAAGAAGGAGAAAAGAGTTGGGGAGGGCGGAGCAATAAATTTTTTTGATAATTTGTTGTGATAAGTTTGTTAATATAAAATATAAATGAATAAATAGTTATAATAATTTTGTGTTCAGTTAGCATTTTGAACATTTTTAATGAACAATTGCAGATTTCTTATTATTTTTGATGTTTCTCAGGTATTTTGCAAAATTTTTAGCTTTTTTTGAATTTTTTTGCATATTCCTTGTTTCTGTCGTATTCATTGGGAAATGAACCGACGCATTATGCTCCCAAAAACGTTGAAGTCAGCAGAGCATTAGAGTTTCTGTGGTATAAAACCTAATTTAGTTGAGATGATAAATTTCAAATCTATTTTTTCTCAATTATTATAATATCTCTATTATAATTCTGTTTAAAAACACACAAAAGAAAATTCTGTGAAACTTTCCCAGTTGTTCTTTCAAAAACAGAAAAAAATGAACTTTTTGAAAATTTTAAGAGGTTCCTTCTCTGAATTATTGTTTTATATTGATCTTTCTCAGAAAATTCTAGTCGGATTTTTTCCAGGAACACTTTTTGAATACGTGGAAATTGAAAGCACTTAAGAAAAAGACGCTAAAATCTTACAAATGGAAAAAGAATGTTAAAATATTTAGTATCTTCCTTCATCCTTTGAAATATTAAACTATTTTGTAAAATTTTAAGAATGTTTATTTTATGATAAAATAAAGTATCTTATAGTTGTTTCTCCGGACATATTTCACTGAACAATGTGTCCTATTGAACAACAGTGATGCTCCTGATGTAAACAAATAAAATAGAAAAATTTGTCCAAAGAACTAGGAAGAGAATCAATTAAAGTGAGGTACTTCGTTCGTTTTTTGTACTTATATCTTTGGCGTCCAAAATAACATATTTTGTGTGCATATCAGAGCTTCTGTTTCGTAGACTTGCCGAATCAACGGTTCCTATATTTGAAAATTACTAAAACTTAATCGACGAAAGAGAAAAAATACATTTCACCAATTGATGTGGGCACACAATCTAAGCCAACATCGCATGATTTATTTGTGAAAAAACATTTTTGAAATTTTGCAGAGTGGCACAATTTTGGGATACTTGAGAGCCGAAAAGCAGAAAATCTGAAAATATATAAAATTTTGAGAAAGAGAATCAGACTTCTTTTTCTATTTTCTGTTGATTGTTGCTGATCTTCCAAAAGAATTCTTATTTTAAGCTCCCAATTGAGTCACAGTTCACTTTTAATTTCATTTAACTGATATTGTACAGCAGTCACTTACATGTTTTTGCTTTTATTAGGTAACAAATAATTCAAACCAGAAACCCTTAATTAAAACAATTTTCATTTAAAAATCTATAAATTCACGCTTTATCTTAAAACCATGCGTCTAAGTTTTACAGAGTTTGTTTTCACGAAAAATTAACGAACTGGTTCTTTAGGCAGCATAACGAGAAGAAAACTATTGAGAGAAAAGTAACTGCTTGGGGAAAGGACGAAAGAAAAACGTTTTTATTTTTCATTTTCTTTTTCCTGCTGAGGCTCACTTTTTGTTTGTTGTTTATGATGTTTAGTTTGACACTTATCGATTAGCAGCTCAAATTGTCTTGCATCCCACCTAATGTTTTTTATTAGGAGCCCATTCAATGTTATTAATTCAAACAAAAAATAGGTTTTTTTCATTGAAGTGGAAAAACGATTCTTTTTTTGCTGAGAATTTCTAAGCAGAACATTGTACACCAAAACATTAAAAGTTGCCTATAAGGGGCAGTGTTAATTTTTAATTTTGACTGCTTGCATAGAGAAAACTTTGAAACAACATCGGAAAAATTATCCAGGAAAAACGACAAAATAGTTTCGTTTTTCAATACTGATCAATTACTCTCGTCTGGTTGAATTGGAACATAAGCTTGGTTGATTTTTGAACAAATCACCAATTGATTCAAAATTTAGCAAAATTTGAAAAGAGCATACACCAGAAGCTACCAAGTGGGGCAAATTTGTTTGCAGAAACGTCAGTTTTTCAAGTGCAGAAAAAAAACAACATTTTGCTAATGTGGGTCAAGTAGATTAAAAACCACTTGACATTAACTTCTTGTTCAAAGAAGAACTTCACATATTATACTCCAGATTTTGATTTCATTTTTTGTTAGCAAAAACTTTTAATTTGTGCTCTTTTTGAATCGTAAGGCTCTGAAAAAGATTTTTTAATAACAACATCATTGACAACGCAGTTTATTTTAGTCTTGTAATGTTTTTTTATCATGTGACTTTCAAATATGTTTTTCTGCAAAAAAAAAATGCACACAAGGTTGCTACAATAAGAATTCTTGATTTTGATCATAGAAAAATCGACTGTCAAAAAGTCTTTTCAACTCGACATATAGACAATTTTCACAAACGTGGGACGTATGTTCGAACATTCTGTGCTACGCACATTCTCACGTGAGTCGTCCTGTTGTTTTTTTGTAAGTTCCACTGTCAAAAATTAGTACACAAAGCAGACGCTTCGCCCATTTGTTTTCTATGCACAATGACCAATCGTTTCAGCAGTATAGCATTGGGATCGAAAATTGCTCTTTTTAAAACATTTTTTTTTGTGGCGGCGATCTTCATTCCAAGATTCTACAGAACGTTTGTGAAGAAAGGGTCTCGATAAAGTGCATGTAACCTTCCTGACCACAAATATTGATTGCTCTGAAACCATAGTGTATTGCGCAGAAAACAGCCTATTTTCGTAATACTTAAAATTTGATCATTTTACTCCAATCAGTTGCCTTTGATTTCCCCTGAACAAGGTCGTCCAAGTGACCCAAACAGTAATCAATTATAAATCATCAAAACAATGAACACCACATTTGTGGCAAACATTTTTATCACTGAATAACATCAAGTTAAATTCAGACATTGACAAGAACATCCAAAATCAAAAACAGTTTCGTTTCATAATAAAACACAGTTGCGTCTCCAATAAGTGATAAAATTGTTTTAAAATATTAATGATGTTGCACAAATTAGCAAGTTCCTATCAAAATAACCCATGGAAAAAATCATAACCTAAATTAAACTTTTTCAATGTCAACTTAATGTTATCTTAAAATTAATAGCAGAAATTCTGACGGTCTCGGATAAGAATTCTTTTGTGAGGAAATTCTCATTTAATTTTATAGTTCTTTTTTAGAATTTTATCTTAACAAAAAAAAATTGCAAAGGACAGCTGATAAAAGACTTATTGATCAAGCTAATTTGAAACAAATCTGGTGGTTCTGGCAGTGTTCTGTAGTTTTTATGTCCAAATATTCATCAACTCAAGAAGTACAATTGCTAAAAATTAGAGTGTTCATTGATGTTTCAAAACATGAGCGCTAATTTCACTCCATAGGCTTATGTTTAATCAAAAAATTATTCAAAACTTTTTGAAAAAAAAAACATCAAAAGAAAGAATTAGCCATTTGTTCAACAAAAACCTAAAAACCCTGAGCTTCAACTTTGAAAAATCCGGACCGTTGAAAAGAATTTACACGAAACAATGACAAGTTTCTGCATCTCATTCCTTTCCACAATCAAAAACACTAGAAAGTTTTGGGGAGAACTTGGAAAAAATAGGTAAGAATTGAGTAAGAGAGCGCCATCCTTTGACAATTTCTTTCTCTTTATACAATAGAGAACTAGTAAATTAGTTAAAGTTCCCACTATGAGTTGCAGATGTTTTTACCGTCTTTTTAACCGTCAAGAAGTTTCGAACAGAAAAGAACAAGGGCAATTTATCTAGTTTTAATTTGGCGGTAGAATTTGGCGTTTTCAAGATCAGTGATAGCTACTTTTGTTTTAGCTTTGCATCCCGTATCTTCTTAAGGCTATCGGAAGAAATTGATCCTGCTCTCTATTGAAAATACTAATAACAATATTTCTTGTTGTTGCCAAAGTCTTCAATATTTTTCGTTGACCGTTTCTCCTCTCTTAGTTTTTTCAGCTGCCTGCCTTGTGTGTTGAGTTCTCAAAAAAAATCATGCCCTTTTAAAATATGTTGACTACATGTGGAGACGGGTTTGCGCCATTTCTGAAACTTGAAACAAATTTTGATAGATTAGATTTGGCGTCAGAGCTTCTTTCTCTCAGAATCTTCTCAAATTTGCTTCCATTATATTTTTCCTAATTTCTATCATAATATGAAGTTTGTAGAAGACAGCCTATAGGAAACTCATTTATCAAGCTAATTTGAAGCGAATAGGGTGGTTAAGGCAGTGCTCCGCAGTTTTCTCGTAAACTTGTTCCTGAACTGAAGGAATTTCGATTGCCAAAAGGTGCTCTCTTCCGCCTCCTCAAAATTCCTCCTCAAAATTTTGCGCTGAAAAAAAGTTTCATTCATAAATATTGCAGGAAAAACATCAAAACAATGATGTAGTGGTTTGCAAAAAAAATTATTTTGCAAGCCTCCTCCTAAATCTTTGAAATTGAGCCTGCTCCTTTTCATTGCTTGGAAAAATAACAACTTTTCGAATCATTGCTAGAATCTTCCAATTTTTTTGTCATTTGACCACTTTTTCCTTCATGGGTTATTTCCGCTGCTGACTTTGTATGATTGACTTTTACTTTTTTGAGAAATTTCGATTCATTTTTAAAGTCTATTGACAAAATTTAATTGGTGTGTGCAGTTGCTGAAAATTGAAGCGAAGTTTTTTTGCAATTAACTAGTCCAAATTTGGCGTCTGAGCCTTAATTTTGTTAGAGTTTTTTTTCAGTAAGAAATATGCTCCATGAAAAATTTCTCCATTTTTTTTCTCAATTTTTTTGGCTGCCTTTGATCTTGGAATATTTTACTCAAGATCAGAGAGGAAAAAAACAAATCAATGTATACCATTAAAGAAAAAACTCGCGATCGTAATGTTTTGGTCACTTATTCATAACTCTACGATTGTTTTTACATCAAAATTTGATCTCAATATACCAAGTCTTAGGTCCAAGACCCAAAGTCGATATTTCTTAATACAACTTAATGTTATCTTAAAATTAATAGCAGAAATTCTGACGGTCTCGGATAAGAATTCTTTTGTGAGGAAATTCTCATTTAATTTTATAGTTCTTTTTTAGAATTTTATCCTAACAAAAAAAAATTGCAAAGGACAGCTGATAAAAGACTTATTGATCGAGCTAATTTGAAACAAATGTGGTGGTTCTGGCAGTGTTCTTGTTTCATGAGCGCTAATTTCACTCCATAAGCTTATGTTTAATCAAAGAATTATTCAAAACTTTTTGAAAAAAACATCTAAAGAAAGAATTAACCATTTGTTCAACAAAAACCTAAAAACCCTGAGCTTCAACTTTGAAAAATCCGGACCGTTGAAAAGAATTTACACGAAACAATGACAAGTTTCTGTATCTCATTCCTTTCCACAATCAAAAACACTAGAAAGTTTTGGGGAGAACTTGGAAAAAATAGGTAAGAATTGAGTAAGAGAGCGCCATCCTTTGACAATTTCTTTCTCTTTATACAATAGAGAACTAGTAAATTAGTTAAAGTTCCCACTATGAGTTGCAGATGTTTTTACCGTCTTTTTAACCGTCAAGAAGTTTCGAACAGAAAAGAACAAGGGCAATTTATCTAGTTTTAATTTGGCGGTATAATTTGGCGTTTTTAAGATCAGTGACAGCTACTTTTGTTTTAGCTTTGCATCCCGTATCTTCTTAAGGCTATCGGAAGAAATTGATCCTGCTCTCTATTGAAAATACTAATAACAATATTTCTTGTTGTTGCCAAAATCTTCAATATTTTTCGTTGACCGTTTCTCCTCTCTTAGTTTTTTCAGCTGCCTGCCTTGTGTGTTGAGTTCTCAAAAAAAATCATGCCCTTTTAAAATATGTTGACTACATGTGGAGACGGGTTTGCGCCATTTCTGAAACTTGAAACAAATTTTGATAGATTAGATTTGGCGTCAGAGCTTCTTTCTCTCAGAATCTTCTCAAATTTGCTTCCATTATGTTTTTCCTAATTTCTATCATAATATGAAGTTTGTAGAAGACAGCCT
The DNA here is from genome assembly GCF_964194025.1 of Convolutriloba macropyga. Classification (NCBI taxonomy): domain Eukaryota; kingdom Metazoa; phylum Xenacoelomorpha; order Acoela; family Convolutidae; genus Convolutriloba; species Convolutriloba macropyga. The sequence goes on from NC_134475.1 coordinate 26,758,016, forward strand.
ATAGGAAACTCATTTATCAAGCTAATTTGAAGCGAATAGGGTGGTTAAGGCAGTGCTCCGCAGTTTTCTCGTAAAATTGTTCCTGAACTGAAGGAATTTCGATTGCCAAAAGGTGCTCTCTTCCGCCTCCTCAAAATTCCTCCTCAAAATTTTGCGCTGAAAAAAAGTTTCATTCATAAATATTGCAGGAAAAACATCAAAACAATGATGTAGTGGTTTGCAAAAAAAAAATTATTTTGCAAGCCTCCTCCTAAATCTTTGAAATTGAGCCTGCTCCTTTTCATTGCTTGGAAAAATAACAACTTTTCGATTCATTGCTAGAATCTTCCAATTTTTTTGTCATTTGACCCCTTTTTTCCTTCATGGGTTATTTCCGCTGCTGACTTTGTATGATTGACTTTTACTTTTTTGAGAAATTTCGATTCATTTTTAAAGTCTATTGACAAATTTTGATTGGTGTGTGCAGTTGCTGAAAATTGAAGCGAAGTTTTTTTGCAATTAACTAGTCCAAATTTGGCGTCTGAGCCTTAATTTTGTTAGAGTTTTTTTTCAGTAAGAAATATGCTCCATGAAAAATTTCTCCATTTTTTTTCTCAATTTTTTGGCTGCCTTTGATCTTGGAATATTTTACTCAAGATCAGAGAGGAAAAAAACAAATCATTGTATACCATTAAAGAAAAAACTCGCGATCGTATTGTTTTGGTCACTTATTCATAACTCTACGATTGTTTTTACATCAAAATTTGATCTCAATATACCAAGTCTTAGGTCCAAGACCCAAAGTGGATATTTCGAGACCCAAATGGACGCACCAGGGGGCGCCGTGTGATAAAATTGTACGGTTTGGAAAGAAAAATGAACACAGAAAATTCTGGACATAGGCAGTTTTGAACGCACAAAAGTCTGGACATAGGCAATAGGCAATTTTGAACGCGAGAACGTTTGGACATAGACAATTTGGAACGCACAATAGCCTGATCATGACCACGCGAAAATTTTTTATGATCGCAAGAGTATTCTGCATTCCAAATTGTCCATGTCCAGACGTTAGTGCTTTCCAAATTTCCAACAAAGGCAATTTTGAATGTCGTGCGTTCAAAATTGCCTTTGTTGAGACTTTGGTGCTCTCAAAGTTGCCTATGTCGAGACTTTTGCGCTTTCAAAGTTGCCTATGTCGAGACTTTCGCGCTTTCAAAGTTGCCTATGTCGAGACTTTCGCGCTTTCAAAGTTGCCTATGTCGAGAATTTCGTGCGTTCAAAATTGCCTAAATTTGATTTAAGTTAGTGTTTCTGAAAATCAACTGACTGAACCAACCTGATGAAAATAGCTGGTGTTGGTATTCAAAGTGTCCAATTGGTTAGATTCGGGTTAACTTTCAGGGACTACCGGTTCCTGAATTTTTGCTCTTTTTGAGGTTTTCAGGCTTCTGTTGACTCGGAACGAATGTTGTGCAGGTAGCCTCAACGTTGAAGGCGTTCGACACAAGTGAATTGTTTCTCTTTTTTTGAACGATACATGGAAACCTGGACACCTGGTTGTTTTGAGTTGGGTACTTTATATCTTATAATTAATTTTTTTGTCGTTTTAGGTGGTTATTGCAGAGGATTCGTTTCAGCTCAGTGCTGCTTGATAACATCGGTTTTTCTTCTGTAGTGACCATCAATTATAGTCCAGTTTGTCTTTCTTGATTTTCTCGACCGGTTTTAAGCTTTTTGCGGTCCGTGTGGGCTCTTTTTTACTCTAAAATGATGACATGTAGATATATTAGTCATTGATCAATGGTGACATTTAGGTTTTGATAATTGGTTTACTGTTGGAGGTGACCATTAGGTTTGGTTTTACTATTCAGGCTATGTTTTATATTGTTTCTCGAAATGATGTAGTATCTTCTGAGAGTTTATACCTCCAAATTTTTCTGCGTTTGAGATCCTATTTTGTCTGCTTTCTTCGGCCTTTTCAAATCCGAAATTATTTATAAGTTTGCAGAAAATGATGGGCAAGCTGTCTTTTCATTTTCATTTATGATGCTTACTGTGACAGGTGGATTAGGTAAACTCTCGAAAATTGATTGAAAAGCTTCTTTTTCATATTATTGATTTTGCTTTTGCTATATTCTTGCAAAATTGTCTTTTTTGAAGAGTGGTGTGTACAACTTAGCAGTTGGAGGGCATTTCTCATTCGTTTTAGCAAAGTGCGGTGTTCTGCCGAACAGTTTTTGATAAGTAAATATATTGGAAATTGCTTTTCCTAGGGTACCATATCCGATGTGCAAGTGTAGTGTAACATACTATCGTTTCTTTTGGTGGTTTTATGTGGGCGACTATTTTAGTTTACTATAAAAACATCCAGCATAATCTGTTTCGACTGAAAGGTGTTGTCGATTGCTATGTCCATGATTATGGCTGTTCATGTTCCGTTTCTAACTGTAGCTTATTGTAGACTTTGTGAATCTGTTGATGGATGTAGAGAGTTGTTAAACCTAAAAAAAACACGACCAGCCTAGAACATGGGATTACAAAGTTTTTTTTTATTTCTGCTTTCGAAAGCGAGTTATCTTGGTTAAAATCTTTTGTGAACATTAGACCGATTTTTTCACATTTTCCGGAAGTTTTGCCTCAAATTTTTTCATTTTTGCTAAAATTTGTTAAAATTGTTACCAATAGTGTTATTGGTTTTATCTTTAAGAAAACGAAAGTACTGTTGACTATTCTGATCCAACATATTGGCTAAATTGTTCAAAATGCACACTAATCCATCAAAAATTGCACGAAATAAGCTTCTTTAGACAACTTTAAATAAACTTGCCGGAAGTACACAAACGAAAACCAGCAACACAATCTTTGTAAATTCCCAAGGGCCTAACCTTACTTGCAATTCCATTGAAAGTGCTCTGTAATTAAAATTTTGCAGGTTTTTGTGAACTTCACTAGGTGATTATCAAAAACGCGAAATTTTATTATGATTATTTAACATTCAATTGTCTACATTCATAACATCCGAAACAATTAAGTGTTCTTAATGGATGAACAGCTATAGTAAAGCTGGTTTTGGTCCGATAAGAAACTGATACTACCCGGAAATAATCCAACAATAACCGGATTGTAAGCAGTCGGTCTTTTCTTTTAAAAAAATGCCATCTTTTTTATGTTAAATAAAGAACAGAACAATTCAATGCAAAACTCACAAGTGATTGGTCCAATATTGGCTTCTGAAAAAAATCAAAACTAATGTATCCAGTTTTTTTTACCAAAAACTAATAGTCGTTTCATTTTTTAAAGATATTTGATTTTTAAATAAACAATTGGTTTTTGAGCTTTGCCAATTTTTTCTCTAAATTTGGCCAACGTGTAGCGTAATCTCAGCAAAGAAAGAGCGTTTCATCTTTCTGATGAATTAAAACTGTTATTTTATTGCGGTTTCAAGCGTTAAGTTATTGTTTTCCTGCTTTGGTACTACCAGATTTCACGAAACTTTTTTGGTTTTCCGGCATTTGACCAATTTTCACGTTTTCTCTCGTTATTTCACATTATCACAATACTAACATTTCACCTATCACATTTTTGGCGTTCAAAATAAGGCACATTTAAACATATACAAAACCTATAAATTTATAGAATTTGGTGTTAACGGCTTCGAAACCACTTTCTCGATTAATTTAATTGAACTTTTTTTTACTTTCGTCTTTAACTGTCGTTTTTACTTTATATTTTTAGCCGTTTGAAGTTTCCTTGATAATGTCAAGTCTCATAAGCTTTATATGGAGGATTAATTGAGCAAATATACTGATCTTACTTGATAGCTGATGGTTTTCTTGACTTTGAGGAAAGTTGTTTTCAGGAAAACAAGAAACTTTTTAACCTGCATTTTTGTTTTTTTTGTATTTGTAACTAGTCTTGTTAAATTTTTAAGTTTAGGTCTCATATGAGTCTGTGAGCGTCAACTTCAGATGTATTCCGAATATTTACAAGTCTTAAGAGTTTGCTAAGGACGAAAAACCAAATTATTTAAATGACTCTTTGTTGCTCATGGCTTTCATGGCGTTGAAAACAATTGTTTTCGAAGAATACAAATTTTTTCCTAATTTACAATTTTTTCTTTTTTTTGTTTACTTTTTACCTACCCTTATTAAGAGAGGTTTTAAAATGCATTATTGGATTTATCGAAAAAGGCTCAATTAAACTTCTTTTGAGGGACAAAAAATGGCGTTACGACTTTAACAGCGTTTTCTCGCAAGTGTTCTTTTTGTAACAGCAGAAAATTAATTATGGCAGGTCTTTATGCCCTTCCTCAGAAGCATAGTTAAAGGTAAAGCATCTAGATATTTTCACTTGATAACGAATGGTTTTCATTACTTTAATATTAATTGTTTTTTGAAAATATACGTGAAATTTGTAACATTGCTGCTTTTGTTCTTTTTTTCTAGTTGTTACCGAGCCTTGTTATGGACTGATCATATATCTTTTTGGTTAAGTACAAATTATTTTGGTTTGTTTCAGTTCAATCTGATGCTATCTTGATTTGTTATTAAGTTTTTCTTTTAAAATGGACATAAAGTTTTGGATATAATTAGCATTTGTTGTTGTTGTTGTTGTTGTTTGATTTTGTTTTTCCTCTTGCATCGCTTTCTGAATAATGGCAGATCTTTTCAATCTAGTGCGGCATTTTTTAATCCACCGATTTCTTTGCGTTGGAGGCGATCCTTTTGTCCATGTTCATTTTTTTTAAATCCGTAAACTTTTGGAGGTTTTTTTATCTGTTCCTCATTTGATAGACAACTATGCCAAAAATGTGATGAGTGGGGTCGGAACATTATGTGCTAACGCATATTACTGAGCCTCCTTATTAACGTTTTATTGGCAAAATCTGGGAAACGGATTACAAAAATTTTGGTAAAAATGTTTCCTTCTTTGGATTTTTGAATCCCCTTGCAATGTTAAATATCTAAGTTGAAAATCATTAGTCACTCTTTTTATCGTGGTAGTCGGCTACTAACTGCTCTTTATAGGACTATGATTTTCAACAACCCAATCAATACTTTGAGATATGATTCCACTGTGAATCAGAGTAAACATTATAACAAAATACTCGTTAAGCGTGTGAAAACTCTGGTAAGCTTTCCCAGTTCGTTTATGAAGTATTTCTCTATTGCTTTTTTTCTAACCGTCCTCAATTTCAACTAGGGTTTAACTAAACCCAAGTTACTTGCATAGCCAAAAAATTGTTTCCTTGTTGTTGTTGTTGTTGTTGTTGTTGTTGTTGTTGTTGTTGTTGTTGTTGTTGTTGTTGTTGTTGTTGTTGTTGTTGTTGTTGTTGTTGTTGTTGTTGTTGTTGTTGTTGTTGTTGTTGTTGTTGTTGTTGTTGTTGTTGTTGTTGTTGTTGTTGTTGTTGTTGTTGTTGTTGTTGTTGTTGTTGTTGTTGTTGTTGTTGTTGTTGTTGTTGTTGTTGTTGTTGTTGTTGTTGTTGTTGTTGTTGTTGTTGTTGTTGTTGTTGTTGTTGTTGTTGTTGTTGTTGTTGTTGTTGTTGTTGTTGCAGATGGCAATATACTTTTCTCTCGGATTCATGTCGTTTTAAGATGTTTTTAGTGGTATCATGTGTTTCAGGAGCTCTTGAAAAAAATTCCTTGATTTTGAAACAACCGGAGTAGTGGTTCCACGTCAATGAGTGAGAGTTGCTTCAATTTTTTGGCTTTGTTTTGTAGCCTATATACTAGACATGAACCATTGGGCTACCTCGGATGAAGATCATGTATCCTGTAGCCTTTAATGTTGTCTTGATGTTATCTACAACTTCGTAATATTGGTTTGCATGGAGTATCTCATGTTGTCAGTTTTCCAAAAATTAGTGTTCAGTCGTTTTTATGTGCGACCATTGCAGGCATATCTGCTAAGGCTGAAAATATTTTAATGCTTCCGTAACGCTCTGTTGTTTTGCTAAAATAGAACAAATGCAGTGTTTATTATGCAGAAAAAATGTCTGCATTTGTTCTATTTTAAAATGTCTGCGATGTATTATATATTATCTTTCACATTGTTATTGTTCAAATTGGTAGCATCCATTGGTTTTTTACCGGTGAAATCAATTTTGTATGTTATAACCACCAGACTTCTGAACTGAATGGACTTTTGCTGATTGAAAATTCTCCAACATTTCTGTCTGGAGTTCGTTCCGTGAAAACTATTTCTAGTTAGCTAAAAGTTTGGATTTTTCGAATGGTAAAATTGATTTTGGTCTATCTGTTTTTAAAATGATCTTATTTTTTAAACCATGATTTTAAGTTCAATACCTATGCTATAAGTATCTCGATCTTTTCTGATTTGCTTGGGTTCTTGGCTGAGTTGGATGTCGCAAAATGATGTCTTCAACTGATTCTGAATATTGAGTTTCTCTATGTAGTTTCTATAATTCGGTTCTTTTTGTTGGTTCCTTTCCTCTTCTTGTTTGGTTCTTGTTTTTTTCTTGTTATTGGTTCTTGTTTTTTCCAAATGTCCTTTGGATCTTTTTGTGATTTATTTTGTTGTTTCTGCAATTCCTGAAACTCCTGTTTCAGTGTTTGTGTGCGTGTGGTTGTGTAGCGTTCACAACTTCTACTTGTCTGAAATTTCTCTGTAAAAGTTTTCCAACAGGATTTTCAACATCAAGACAGTGAATTTTATGAAGCACTTTCTTAATTGGTCCTCTTCGAAGCTCTAGTTAGCTGTCAATTGGTGCAAAGCATGACAGTGATTTCGACCAAAGGGAGAAAAAAACGGAAGTACTTCTGTAACGGACAAGTAGTTCAGATCTGATAGACTAAAACATAGGTACTTACTTAACCAAACACAGAACTAGACCCAAACCCCAGAACAGAAAAAACAGACTTGGTGACATAATTCGTTTCGTTATATTTCTTTTGAATTTAACATAATATAACCTTTGGATTCAAATCCTAGTACAAAATGAATACACTGCGATACACGACAGATTATGAGAGAGCTTATTCCATCGAGCAATCTTCTTGAAATTATTTTGATCAAAACGTAGTATCGACGTTGCCAAGATCAACAAATTCAAAAACTGAGGATTTAATCATATGTTGCTTTGTTGCCTCATCTGCTTTTAATGAAAAAATACATTTAAACCAATATGAGGTTTTTCTTCTGGCCACCAGATTGCATGAAGTAAATGCTATACATCTATAATACTATGGTATATTAACTCATTTCGGCGTGACTAAGCTGCTTATTTTTAATGGCCATCAAAGGTCAAATTGTTCTTTTTTCATCAGGTCAATAAATTTTTAGCCAAAATTTTGCGAACAAAATTCGGCATCTTTTAAAATTTGATCGAATATTTCATCTTTTCTAATAGCAATAGGAAATAGCATCAAACAAATCTTCACTGAATCGCAAAAGGTTTTAAAAAAGTTTTCATTAGTTTATGAACTGATTTAAAAGATTTTTAACTGTTTTGATGCAAATGACACTTGAAATGTCATGAACAAGTCTTCAGAAACTTGGGACCAACACAAAAAATTAATTATATTGTAATTACAGATAAGCGAAAATTTAAAGGGCACATTTCAAAAACAATAAAGATCTCTAAATCGTATAAATTTGTTTATAAACTGAAAAACAGTTTTCTAAAAGTTTGAAGAAATTTAATGATATATTATAAAGTAAATCAAAAAATGTGTAAATCAAACAAATTTTGTCATATTTAAGTAAAACAGTAGTAGTGAATACTTTTTAAAACACGTAATCTCGAAAAACGAATCGTTTTACCTAATCTCAATGTTAAAAGATGGCATTAAAATTTTTTTTTCTCTTAATGCTCATTTCCTCATCAAGAGCAAAAGTTTTTTAGTCAAAATCTTTTACTTCATCAATAATTTGGCCCAGCCAAAAAATGGCACAATAAAGTTTTCTGCTCAAAACGAAAGAAAAACTTTTTCGATCACCCTCTTTTCTTCGATATCTATTAATAAATGGGCTCAGACGGATTAAAATGACCCTGATGGGAAAATCTGCTTTCAATCATCTCTCTCATGAAAGCTTGGAATTATTGAAAGCTTCATGTTCCTGCAGCTAAAAATCAATACTCGTTGAAATTATAAAATTGCATTCAGCAAAATAAGCGTTTGTGTGAAATTTATGTTTTATCTGTTATTTGTAATTAAATGGCTTGCTTAATTCTTGTTCTGCATTGTTTCCTTTCGCAGAAAGAGGGCTGCCATTTAATTTTTATAACCATTTTGGCGAACCAACCGTTTCATGACTTTTTTCAATGGGATTCATACATCGTTGTCAAACATGTTTCAAATTTCAGATGTTGTTTTCTAACAACTGCAAAATAAAATAAAATTGAGGTTGTATTATACAAATATATCTAATTAAATCTATTTAGCTCAAAAATTAATTTACTATGTCACTTAAAGGAAGAATCATTTAATATTTTCAAAGAGCATTCTGTTCTGTCGGAACAAGTTCATATCATTTTTTTAAACGCACAGTCCACAAAATTTTTCACCATGTATATTACGTTGCCTTTAATACCTTGGCATTCATCCAAATTGAACAATTGGCACTATGGCATGAATTTGCAAACGAACCTTATAGTGTAGCTCGACTAATAATGCAGCCAAACTTATTTAATGTCACCAGAATCATAGAGATTAATTATTTCGAAAGATACAAAATCGAAAACATGTAAATTGTCCTGATGAAAACTCACAGATTAAATATCCACATGTCAAATATTAAAATAATAAATCAGAGTATCCGTATTTCTTTATGCTTTTTCAGAGCTAAAAATAGTATTTGAACGCTCCTATCTGTCTGTTAACTGGTAATGTCTTGTGCTGATTGAGCAAAAACCTTTCTAAAACAAATTTTACTGTTTAAAGGTCTTAATGAAGAGGGCAATTTGTTCTATTTTTAAATGTCTTTCAGACTGAAAGATTTGCTACTCAGTTTTGCTTTCGTTATCAATGTTATAAAAGTTTGTTTTCTTGTTCTGTCCAATTTTTAGGTGACTAGTAAACGTTTTGAAATTTTCGGATGTTCCCCAGTGTCTTATATCGGTTTGAAACTTCATTAAACTAATTTTCGAATTAAACAATTCGACTGAAGCGATACGATGCTTAATGAGAAGATCAGGAGAGTGATCAAAATTTGTAAAAGTTAACAAAAAAAATCCCCGACTAATTTGCCTATTTATGCGGTTTATGTTTTTGCTGTAAGAGTTTGACGGAATATTGCGCTGAGAAAAAGCTGAGAGAATGTAGAATTTCAGGATATGAATCAAAGTCAGCTTGTCGCGTAAACATGACTTAAAAATGACAATCTGATTGGACATAGAAAACATTCCATGTATCTAATGAATTAATATGCATGCGTGAATCTGAATTTCTTGGCTCGCAATTGAGCGAAAATACTACAAATACTCTTTATCGGTGTTTGTCGTGAGTGTGATTTGTCGTTATTTGATTTGAGCAAATTTTTCTAACAAAAACGTTCATAACTTTGGTCAATAAAATTAATTTTTATAACAGTGAACTTTGGATAAACTGATTATTTCGTTCAGTTTCAGTGACTTGTAGTTTCAATATATATCATTTTTGAAAAATGTTTTTAATGCCCACAGCAGGAAAAAAGTTTCCAAGAGAACGTTATTATTTAAATTTAATTAAAATAGTCACTTTATAGTCAATAAACTGGTTTCGGTCTATGAAAAACACTGCACCACCCATAAGAGCTCAAATAATCACATTGATAATGAAAAAAAAAGAAATTCCCGGTTCTCGGACTGAATCCAGACTTTTTCAGTTACTTGATCAGAGTCCCGTAAATTACAAATTCATTTCTGCACTATCTGTCTCTAGCTTTGCATGTGAAATAAAAAATTGATATCCGACTGATTTGAAGAATTTCAAGCAATGACTCCATTGATAGAGATGCTCATTTTGGGATTAGAAAAACAGCTGACTGATTTATGACATGATCTATGTCTCATTCTGTGGAACTCTAATCCACAACAACCACGCCCTGTGTTAAAAACCAGCTCCCACTTTCTCTTTATGGGTCTGGAAAGGGGTAAGGAAGGAGTATCATCCGGCTGTGTTACCTGTACTTGATTGGTGGGGGGATGCGCACGGCGGCACACTTATGCCCAAAATTGTCCTGGTTCAAAGATGTTCCTCTTCGCCTTGTTACTATTTCTAACTAATTTCTAAACTAATTATACCCAATTGAGGCTAACTCATTAAGTGGGAATGAAACAATGGAAATTAAAGAGCCACACATAACTTCAAAGGGATACATTTCACATCAAAGGCGCTCTGTGTGGCCGTCCGCAACGTGAATTAAAGAGGCGGTTCCCGCTTGGAAGCAACACTTCTACCCTTCCCAGCCCCCCCCCCTCCAGTCCCACCCTGCCTGCTTCCATTTTAGCCCTCTCCTTATAACCAGCTACCCCAACCACACCTCTCAAGTGGAATACTCATGTACAATTATTATACAGCCACTGTACTTTGTTGTAAACAATTATTTACTCGAGTGTACTTGCTACTTTCAACCTACATTTCACTTAGCATAAATAAAGAAACCGACCCCTTTCGCTACATTTTCAGACTTAAAAAAGAAGCTAGCTCTAGCGAGCGGAATGTTGATGTATGTTACGTGAACTGTGAATAACTTTTGAGGCAAGGTTGCGGCTTGTCGCGGTCGGATCTTTTTGGTTAAATTTTTAAAATTTCTTCCCAGAATTATCTTAATTATCTCTGGGTAGATCGAAGGGTCCTCTGTGCTGAGGTAATCGAGTATATTCGAGGCCGAAAAAACCCAATTAACCGGAAAATGTGATCACACTCGAGCGAGTATGTTCAATTCACTCTCAATTCCTCACTTCGTATCATTCAGAGGCAATTTGACGAAGTATTTTCGCTTCAGTTACCCCGTCTCACGTGAAAAATTCTATCAATGATTTTTGTGTTCAGGCATCGCTGAGCTAAACCCGTGTAGTGACATCTCAAATACCTATCAATCAATTTTTTTGTGAACTGTAAATTCAAATTTTATCTTGTTCTCAAAGTTTGATGAAAGTATACCCAGTTAACTGCTTAACTAAAATTACACCCAGCGGTAATTGTTTTACTGTTATTGCAATTACCACGAACTTGAATTTTGTGGTAACCAACTTCAGTTTTAAAAATATAATAATAGAAAAAAAAAGTTTTTAAAAAGGAAGAAAAAGGAAAATTCCCTTAAAAAATTGAAACGAAAGAGAACAAAAACAATTTTGTAAACTTTTCACCTCCTAAGAATGAAAGCAAAGTTAATAATAATAATTTGATACCAAATGCCTATAAAGATGGAATCAACTTTACTATGGTAGCTAGAATCAAAAAGAATCAAAAAGCACGAAAAAGCGTAGTTAAAACATTGAAAATGAGGTCAAAAAGGGCAGTTCTCATTTGAAATAATCAGCTCTATTTTGAAACATTTGTAAATCCACAATGCTGAAGAAACACAGGTATCTATTTAAATTTTGTGAAGATCGGACAAATATTTCAAGGAGGGCGCCGCAAAAATTTGAACAAATTTTGTTGTTGCTTCAAAATTATGTCGTTTTGGGGGTTTAATTTGCTTGTAATGAGATCACTTGTAGTCAAAATTGGCCCGGTTGGGGGAGGGGAGGGTGGGCTGGCGTTGATCATATGAGTTTAAAGGGCGGGCCTAACACACAATTTATCGCTCAGGGCAATTTAAACAGACTTTTCTCGGGAGAAGTTAAAAGAAGTCGGAAAAAGGAGGAAAGCGTGAGTTCGCCAAGTGGAAAAAGTCTAGGTATAAACTTTGGTTATGAGCCAGTTATAATAACAATCTCGATAAACAACCCAGTTTATAATAATTTATGAGAAGCAAAACAGACTACAGGCTAATTTAACTCTCTCCCTCTCTCTCTTTCTTTCCATTCTTTCCTCTCATTTCAAACTTTTCCCTCTTTCGAGGCCTGAAAAGAGCGAAAGTAGGCTGATACAAATTTTGGACTCTTCCAATTTGCTAAGAGAAAAGTTTGTGCAGCGTCGCAGCATAATAAACAAAACTCTATCTCTCACACACAACACAAACTATAAATCACTGCAAGGAAAACCCTCTCTTTCTCTCCTCTCCCCTCTCTTTCGATCCCTCTACCATTGTGCCCGGGGTATTGTAGTAAGTGAAACCGCGGTCTTTAAATGCCCCAGGGGTTGAAGAAGAGCTAGATTGCTTGCTTACAATCACAACTCAAATTGCCCCCAACTTGATCAGTTTTCCCAGTGCGATTAGGAAAAGGGTGGTAGCAACAACAAAGGATAAAACGAGTAAAGAGTTGTTTTTACACCAAATCACACTGTTTTAGAGCAACACAATAAGACTTTATGAAGGCTACAACTGTGAAACAGAGTAAATGGTCTGAAATAGACGACAAAACACAAAACAATATGTTGTTGCAAAATTAAATTAATACACTTTTGCTCAATTATGATACTATACTAATTAATTATTCGTGTTTTACTTAAGAAAAACCCCATCTAGCACATTTTATTGTTTAAACATCTTTTCACATAAGTGTACCTCACCAGATCTCAACTGACCGTATTGGTAAAACAAAACGAAAAACTTTTTCTCGGCTCACATCAGGATCATACCATAAAATGTAGGTTGCCATTCTTATATCCAATCCTAGAATAAAAAAGATAAAGCTCCTCAAGTAAACGAGCTCTTATAGTTTCAGGCAAAGTCGAAGCAAGTGCAAATACTGTGAAAATGGGCCACTATTGGATTCAAATCATCATCTTTTACTTACAAGCCTTGCGCGCCAATCGTTACTCTATAGCTAATGGTTTCTTAAACTCTCGAAATTTGGTATCTGCTTAAGTCATTATAAAGTTCCTTTTTCCTTTGCTCAAGGTTATATATCTCTAGCTAAGTTAATATTGAACAAGTGGACAGAAAACCTAATAAAAAACAAAAATCTGACAAACTGTCTTTTTATTGTAGTCCTGAACACTTAATCATTTAAGAAAAAAGGTGACAAAAATGTTGAGCTGATGTTAAAAGTTATTTTTCTAGATTAAAGCTTTCATGGGCATTGCTCTGGTTGTTGGACAATTGTTTTTCTGCCGATACAAAGAAAAAATCTGAATTTGAATTACTTTTTTTTCACCCATTTTCGACTACACTCATTATCCTTACTTGAATCGCAGAACAATTCAATTATGTTTTTTGATTTTTAAAGTTTTTATCAGTATCCGGGAAAGATGTTTCAAGGCAGGAAGAATTTCATAATTTTTTGGAAAATTTTATCAAGCTGCAATCCATTGGAACTCAATGCATTTCCAGAATACATTGATAAATGAATCAGAAATTAAAACAAGAGAATAAAGGTGCCTCTGCATATGAGAACTGTAGGTTTACCCGACTAACGTAAAATTGAACAGAAATGACGAGTAGAAGTAATAAAAACCATCCAACAAATGAACTTTTCCAGTAAGTTTATGCAATTTAGATGTCGGTCAATCGTAAACTCTGGCCAATTTGACAGATTTTTTTGAAAAATAAATTTTTATTTTGAAGAACAGTTACACCGTTCAGAGTTTTTTCAAATTTACCTATCATTAGACGCATAGAGACAAAACTCAATATCTTCCAAGAAACTTTGTTTAATATGCTGTTTTTGCATTAGCCTGTATGATAAATTGGTATGATACTTTGTCCTGTTCATTATGAGGCAATCATTGCTTATCGTGATGTCGTGTTTTTGAATCAACTAATTTTTAAACATGTATAAATAGAACAAATCATTAAAAGTACATTAATTTCAAAATTTTTACGCATAATTATATTTTCGAAAATTTTCCTTTTCAATTATAGATTATTTTTAGGCACTAAGCAATTGGTAAGTTTCTTGGTTCTAAAATTTATGGTTAATATTGACAAATAAATCAGCAGTACATCTCACAAAACGATTGATTAATTGAGATAGAAGTGTAGTTGCCTTTCGACCCACACAATCGGATCTTGAATTTGGCCTAATGAACCAACCCAATCGAGTTTTTAGTTTATCTGTTGGACTATTGCATCCCACTGATTAAATGTTAATTAAAACTGACAGCAAAAAAAATTGCTTAGTTTTCAGCGGTTGCCTTTTAGATTACTAGCAAAAGCAGCATCATAGCAGCGCTACAAATGATGACTACAGATATTGAGATTTTGAGGGCATGTATCACTACTGGATAGAAAAGACTTCGTGTTGAGGGCTTCATTCGATTTTTTAATGATGCTTAGTTGACATTGTTTGTAACGCTGCCATAGGTTTCCGGATATTTTGAGGAGCTATTCAAAAACTACATCAGATTTTTGTCGTTAATGGTGAAGTGAATGGGTCAATAGTGTGCTTGTAAGTTGATAATCATAAGGATTCCGACATGGCATCGCTCATGATCAGAGGATAGACAGTCATTCACAAGGGTCATTTACTAGTCATTTATTAGTGTGTATTACTTTAATATAGGGCGTCTTCAAAAGTGGTCGTCACCAAATCGCATGTGATATTAATTGTCGAATCATTAGCGAAAACTTCAGCCTCGTTCATTGCTCTGGTGTTTCGGGAACAGATTACTAAGTATTGGATAAATAGTTGGAGAGCTATACATTTCGGCGGATTCTTCTTTCTGAAGTCTTTCTTCCGTGGGATACACACAAACTCTGTAAACCTATACAAATATGTTCAGATGGCAACTTAAATATCCATCTAATTGCTTCTCAAACATTTCAACACTTTCAGTATTTCACGACAGGAAATATTTCACTTTGAAAGTTCTAATTTTTACGAACTAGTAACTTTCTAAATATATTTTAAGCAATATCGTTTAAAAAGTTTTGAGTTCGCGACCACCGCAAATATGCTCCCGGAAAACTTTTGGCTCAAACTTGTCAGCTTAGTGGCTATCTTTACTTTAGCAACTGCGCGAGTGAACAATCCAGAAAAATCGTCATCGGTACCACTGAATGAAATGACGCAAGAAGGAAAAATTGCCGTTATGATGCAAATGTATCGCAAAATTGACTCCAATGAAAACGCAGTAATTGATACTGATGAACTTAAAGTTTGGATCGATTTAGTGCATAATCGGACATCGGAACACGCTGTAAAATTTAGATTCAATTTTCTGGACAGAGACGGTAATGGCCAGGTATCATGGTGGGAGTTTAGGTCATTGACCTTTTCCGTCATCTCAGACGACGAAAACGAAGGCCCTGACCCCAAAAACTATACACAAGAACAGTTCAGAGATTTGGAGAAAGCGTTCAAAGCTGATAGGGCTCGTTTTCAGGTAATACAATTATCCGAACTATTAGTAATCGGACAGTCAACAGTATGCTTTATTCAAGACTTTCATGCTACAGATAATGCCGCTGATCATTGCAACAATAAAGCAAAAGCAAATGAGCAAATCAAAAGGTAAAGAGCGGTCACCCATTTAGTTTGATTTTTCCAGAAACCAGAAAAAAGGAGAATTATGACGATTTAAAAATTATAAACGCTTTTTATTCAGAAATAATATAGCTTCGGTTTTTCTTAGTAATAATAGATATTGTGCATTTAGGACCGAAAGAATGAGCGAAAATCACCCCATGATAACAACAAAACTTAAAACTTCTCTTTTACTGATATGCATCATGTATTTCAAATTAATCGGTTACATCCTGCACCCTAGAATAAGGTTCTGGGAGGACCAGGAAAAGATTTAAGACTGGCTGGACGAGCGACTCAGAACACGTTTGAAAGACAGTGGAATATGCGACCCTCTCAGAATTTTATTGGAGTTCTTAAATCTTAGTGTTGGCATAGTAAACCCTTGGTTGAGTAAAATCTTAGTAGTAAAATCTTAGTAAAATCGTAATTAACTCTTAGTGTTGGCATAGTAAACCCTTGCTTGAGTTTTTCGACTATCAAACATACGTCACGGCTATTTATGCGCTGTTTTACCGGCTGGCCGGCGTCTTTTTCATTTATCTACTTAATCCGTAAGCCAATTCAAACAAATTGCTTCAGCTCATAACTCCGTGCAAAAGTTTTGCAGACGAATATAGAACGTGTCTTTGCCTAAAAAAGGCAGACTTCCACCAGTGAGAAATAGGTGTTATCGCGAGTGTTCAGTGCTTTTTAGTGCTAATAAATAGACGTACATTTAATGCTCTGGTTATAGGACAAAATCTGGTGTTCAGTTCCTCCTCGCTGAGGCAAGGCGTTCCAAGGACAGATGACAAAGAACACGCCAATGTAACAGATGACCAGAATTTTTTGTGGGGGGGACTATATTCTCAAATGGGTTTTCTTTGTTCAGACAATTTCGGCCGATCGATATATTCATCGTAGAGAGTTGACACTGGTATCATTGGAAAATTTTTCCAGCGTAGAAAATGAAATTAAAAAGTTTTTTTTGATTTTCGTTTTTCATAGGAAGTTATCGAGGTTTAAACTTTTGAGAAAACAGAGTGAATTCCGTTGATTTTATTCACATTTTCCGGAGTTTTTGACTAAAATTTCGCTAATTTTGCTAAAATATGTCAAATTTTTTTCAGAAAAAGATTGTTGATTTGATTTTTAAAGACAAAAAATATTGTCGGCTATTTTAATAATTTTTTTTATCAAAAATTTTGGCTAAATATTTCAAAAATCAGACTTTTTCATCAAAAACAGCACGAAATAAGATTTTAGTCCAGTTTGATTAAATTTGCAGGAAGTACATACCCAAACACCACTAACACAATCTGTGTAGACTGAAAAAGGCGTCAAAGTTATGGATCAATCCTGGACTGTTACAATCCAAAAATCGGATTGTAATCAGTCGGTCTTTTTTTTTATAAAAAATCGATCGTTTTTATATATTAATCAAATAACAGAATATTTCAAATCAAAGCTCCCTAGTGATAGGTCCAATTCGCTTCCTAATTAAGTGCAAATTATTGTATCTATTTTATTATTTGAAAGCTTATTGTAATTTTGACTTTTTAAAATTTTTTGGTTTTTAAATAAATAATGGCGTATTCATAATTGCCACCATTTTTCGATTAATTTGGTCAACTTATAGCTTAGTGTCAAGAATTAAAGAATGCATCGATTTTCTACTGAATTCAAATTCAATCTTCATTGCGGTTTTACACCTTAATTAATGGTTTTTTGGCTTTGATACTAGTAGATTTCACATTTTTTTTATTTTCAGATATTTGCCCATTTTTTCACGTTTTCTAGTTTTGTCACTTTATTACGTTTTTGACAGTTCATATATCTTATTATTGCCGTTCAAAATATACTCAATTGATATTATGAGTATGCTTAACCTATAGACTCTGGTTTTAATGGCTTCGACAATACCCTCTTGAAAAATTTAATTGAATTTTTTTTAAATTTTTTCTTTAACTGTCGTTTTTATTTTGTCTTTTTGGTCGTTTGAAAATGTACAATGATCCGGTTTCATTGCTTTTGCCTTGAAAAACAGATGGACCTATATTCGGATATTAGTAGATAGCTAATGGCTTTCATGACTTTGAAAACAATTATTTTCCAAAAGAAAACACTTTTTCAGTTTCGCAATTTCGTTCCTTTTATTGTCTGTTTGTTAAATAGTATGGTAAATTAGGCCAAATATGACAATATTGGTGTCAGAAGAAGATATCAAAGGGATTGGTGCTACAAAATATAATGTTTTTAAAGAGTTTTTTATGACTTTGTGTTTTTAACAAAAAAAGACACGGGTTTTTAACGAAAAAAAAAATAAATTAATTTTTGATTTTTGTCATATTTTACGTCTTTTTTGTAGACGTAAGATTTATTTTGGTCAATGGCAGGTCTCAAGAGCTTCTTTTGGAAGAATGAACGAACCTATTAAATCATTTAATTTTTAAATTAAGGGCTTTCATGTCTCTGGAAAAAATTCTCTATTCGGAAAAACAAGTGTTAATTAATTTTGCCTTTTTGTTCTTTTTTGTCTGTTTGTTAACTGGTTTCAATAAAGAGAGGTCACATAATACATTATCGTTGTCCGAAAAGAGTGCAATCGAACTTATTTTGAGGGCCAAATTATGGCTTTACGGCTTCAAAAGCGTTTTCTGGAAAAAATTAACTGATTTTTTGTTTGTTGTCTATTTGTTGTTCCTTTTGTAACCGCATAAAAACTGAATACCGACAGTTTTTAATTCTCATCTTTAGAAATTTTGGTAATTGTGGACTTTTGGGATATCTTAGTTGATTTCTAATGATTTTCATTGCTTTGGAATTGAATGCTTTTAAAAAAAATGCGAATTTTTCATATTTACTGTTTTTGTTCTTTTTTGTCTGGTTGTTACTAAGCCTTGTTACCAAGCCTGGACTAGTCCCATAGTTTTTCTGGTGAATTACAAGTTACTTTGTTTAGTTTCAGTTTTATCTGACGCTATTTTGATTTTGTTATTAAGTTTTGTTCTTTAAAACGGACGTACATTTTTGATGTTTGTTTATGCTGTTTGATTAATCTAATGCATCAATTTATACTCTACTGAGTTATTGGCTTTAGAGGCTATCTTTTTGTTCATATACCAGTTTTTTTGAAGAATACTTGAATTTTTGGTGCTTTCTATCTGTTCCTCATTTGGTAGACAATTATGCCAAAATTGTGGATAAGCTGGGTCGGAACCTTATGTGCGATCGCACATTACCGAGCCTCCTTGTTAAATTAAATTGCCATCCACTCTGGCAAAAAAACTCGATCGTTCCCGGGTTGCATAAATTAGAATATCTTTTACTCAATTTGATGAAAACGTTCAGGAATATACCCAAATTGTTATTTGGGTATTTATCTGGTCTCAATACATACACTTGGAGACTTTTTTGGAATTTTTTGTTTTCGGTGATAATGATATTCACAGAAATCTCTCAATTGTTAAAAACCAAGTGTTCATACTGTTTTGTAGAGTAATCTATCAATTAACAAAAATAAGTGGTAGTTATGAATTGTACATATAAAATATTCCAAATTAAAAAACTATTTGGAGACTCCTAGTCAACTGTTTTAATGGAAAAAAGAACACCAGCTCAACAGAATGCCTAATAGGATTCAGACACATAGATTAACGTGCCGCGACCTTCAAATCCTGCGAATCTTGTTCACTCAAAAAATATTCATGCTGAATAAAAAACAAAACACATCGGAAAATTGAGAATTGCTTGACATAGTGGAATGGGCTATTCAAACTCAATTTTTTATGTAAAAGGTAATCCACCGGTTTATATCTTTAAACCTCTGAAAAAATATTTATATATGAACGTCTGAAATTTAAACCTCATTCCAAAATATGCATCAACAGCAAAATTTTGTGTTTTAACTTGCTTGGTTCAGCGTATCTTTACTCTTATAGCTAGTTGAAAATATTTGCTAACTTTTGTATATTTTTTCGAAAATATTTCACAGCAAAAAAGAACAGTAGAAGGCAAAATTGCAGTCTTACATTTTGGGTTGGGCACAGCTGTTTAGTGATCTGCGAATTTTTTTCCCATTATGGGACCTTGGTCGACTTCATCAAGAGTCTCTATAGTTTGCGCCGAGTAAGCGTTTGACTTTTTCACATCATTTTTGGTGGATCAGGTTTTAAGGAGGGATCCCAAGGCAATCAACACAAACTGACCATTTCATACGAAAAAAGCATGCTACCTTTTGAAACTCCAGGTTGCTGATTTGGATCATGACGAGAGTCTAACTCTGGACGAATTCAGGGCGTTTGCAATGCCGGAAATGTTTTCACACATGCATTATCACATGGTGGAGGAGACACTGGGAGAGTTGGACTCTGATTCTGATCAGCATCTCTCAGTGGATGAGTACTTGACCGCTATCATTCAAGGCACTGCAATTTTACGTTTAAATCATACGATGTTCCATTCAATTCGGAAACAATAGTCAATAATTACACTACGATTTTTGCAACATTGATTTTTGAGCTTTTCTTTTTGTTTTGTACTCTTACTTTATATTGTTCCTTGATCTTTTAGAACCATGTAATAGTAGCTCTTGCTTTCGACTAGGGTAGTAAAGACCATTTCAGCGCCAGAGTTAAGAAGTGATGATTTTGTGATGATAGAGTTCAGAGTTAAGAAATTCTAGCTGTCTTTAACAAAAATTAAAAGATCAAGGAACAATATAAAGTCATAAGATATCCAAGAATACAATGTTTAAGACATCTTTTTTTTTGTTTAAGACATTTATACATTTGTTTGGCACACTAACTTAACTGTAAAATCGACGTTTCACTTTTAAGGGGATGACGTTACTCGAAATGACGTCACGAGCCGAGAGTATGACTTCTTTTTCAACACGCGTGACAAAAACGGAGATGGCAAATTAGACAAGAACGAAGTGAAAGAGTGGATTGCCCCTAATGAGTTTAACCCTCACAAAGCCGAGGCTGAATTTCTAATTCGGGAAGCGGACACTAACAAAGATGGAGAACTAAGTCTAAATGAAGTCCTGAGAGAACTGCATTTGTTTATCAATAGTGGCGCCACCAATTTCGGGCGGGAAACACACGAAGAGCTGTAATAATACAGTAACTAATAAAAATGATTCCTCGTGTTTCAGTAGAGTTTAAAAATCACAATACTTTTTTATGCATTGTAGTGAGTAGCATCTTGCAAAGAAGGGCGGATTATAAGAATGTCGCCTCAAGAACAAGATTTCTAATTTTAAGTGAGTGGAAGGTTGAACAGACAAAACAGTCGCAGACACAACAGTCCCGATTAGCAAAATATTCCCAGACAAAATAGTCCCAAAAAACAGGCAGAACAATCCCAGACAAAACAGTCTTAACTGAAGATAGAGTTAGGCATATTAAAAAAAAGTCATTTATATATGATTGTATTTCATTAAACAAATATTAAGTTAATTCACTACATAGTTTATGCTGAATTATGTATTTTGAAACAAGTTTTTGGTTTAAAATTAATTCATATCAATTCAATACAATATATTTAGAAGCTAAACTCATAGATTACATTTGTTAATTGCTCGGAGATAACATTTACAGTTGTTTCCATATTTATTTGGGAATATTTTCTCTGCTTTCTTGGGACTATTTTGTTTGGGAACGTTTTTTCCGGGAATAATTTGCAATTTGGGACTGTTTTGACCGGGACTGTTTTGTCTGGGACTGTTTTGTCCGGACACGGAGTGAAAGAGCTCTCATTTCAAGGCAAGGTATTGTCATTACATTTAATTCAGCATTTCGTAGCAACGTAAATGTCAAGCGAAAAAACCAAAATATTTAATGTACAATTCTGTTAAAATTTCAAATAACAATGTTGAGAATTAAAAATTATCACAATTTTTGAGGAGCTTGCTCTTTGAGGAGCTTTTTTTCATTAAAAAGGAATTAAATTTTCCTGATCCGTGAGCATTTGCCATCTGTAATAAATTTCAGATTGAATTATCCAGAAGGTTAACGTAAATGAACAAAAATTTTACCATTCAAAGCATCTCAAAAGATCAATCCCAAACACTATACGCAATTGGATAAACACTATGCAAGATCAGTTCTGTATTTATCGAATATCTGATGCGCCAGACAAAATTTTCTATCTCCTAAGAAGAAGTTACCGCGAATTTGAGTCAAAAAATAATTGATCAAAGAGTTATCTTTATGATCTGAAATGCATTACACACTGAGAAAAGAAGTGTTTATCTTACTTTGCAGCTCACATATTTGACATTTTTTTCAATTTTAGACTTTCCTAATGAGAAATAGCACAAATACATTTCCTGAGCTCACTTTTTTTAAACTTGCCGAAGTGCAGGCATAAAAACATATGACACAATCTTGAATAAACCCAAAAGAACTTTATTTTCATTTCCACTTCTCATGAGAATAACAAATATGCCGGGTTTTTTCGCCTAATTAATTGAATCATTGATTTTCCAAAATTGGACCATTTTTGTTGATATATTGATTCTTTTAAAACCAATTTCTCTATAGAAGAGAAAAACTAATGGTATTTATGGCTTCGACGATTTTTTTTCTATTTTTTAAACAATTTCTTGTCTTTTGCTTTAATTAGATGTAATTTTTGATAAAATTGCCTTTCTTAAGTTGTTTGTGTGACCCCATGTAAATTTTACAGCAGATACCTAATGCTTTTATGACTTTGAATATACTTGTTTTTCGATATATTTAAGGACATTTGAACTATGCAATACTTTTTTCCTGTTTCTGTCTACTTGTAGCTCAGTAGCAACGGGTCGGATGTTTTTCTGATGAAAATTTCATTTTGATAGCATTTCTGTGTTTTGATTATTGATTTTTTGGCTTTGATTCTAAGAGTTTTCCTCAAAACTTTTTGAATTTTATATGGTTTGTGTTGTCTTGTCACAATACAACATTGCAACATCAATGAAGGGTCCTAATAGCTTCAACAGAAGACGCAATTGAACAAATATAACATTTTTTTTTAATTTTATTGTCAGAGAGCCTGTGTTGCCGTGTGTGTGCAAGGTTTATTTACATTTTTGGTGTTTGCTCGTTTTGCTGTTCTTTTTGTAGTCGCAAGACATACATTGGACAATCACAGCTCCAAATACATCCTCCTGTGGAGATAAAATTGAAATTAGTTTATAGCTTTAGCTGATAGCTAACGGTTCTTATGATTTTGATATTAATTGTTTTAAAAATAGAAACTTTTTTTTATTTTGGCAGTTGAACTTTGAACTTTAATTTTCTAGTCGAATTGTTACCTACTCTCATTAAAGACAGATCCGATATTTTTGTGCTGAAGTACATCCCATGTTATTCTTTAATGTGAATTTATTTGATGCTATTTTGAAAATGTTTCTAAGCTTTTGTACATCATCGGCCCTCTAATGCGGCGTTACTTAATTCATGCAGTGTTCGTGTTTCAAATTATATTTTGTAACTCATACGCCAACTATTTTCGAACAACATGTGAACTTTTGAAACCTTTCTATATCGTTCTCATTTCTTAGATAGCTGAGCAAAAAAGTAGATGAGCGGAATTGAAATATTATGGCCAAACGCACATTAGTGTGCCTCCTTGTTATAACGCAAAAATAGCAAAAGATTCTGCACTGTTTAAACAAGTCATAACTTTGAAAGCCAAAGCGCGACAGAATTATTTGCGTTGATTTCCGTTGTAATGTTTTTGGATTGACTAAAAGTTGGTCACCCAAACGACAAACGTTGATTTGTTCTTTTTGTATCCGGCTCACAGGAGGAATCTAAATAAAAGAAATCTATTTTTCCCTAAAAATCCCTAAGAATTCTTCAAAATTATGGTTGTCATATCAGAGCTCAACACTTTTGCTTTAACGAAAGTTTACTTTACAGGTGACGAGTTTTTGTCTGGAAACAGTTTAGCTTGAGACGAAGAAAGCATGGTGCATTTAAAAACGCTCCCTTCAACTATGTAAGACATAAACTTCGAAATCACTAATTGTCAAGCAAAAAAATTTGGATGCGTCATTTTGTTTCTCGAATCATTTACAGAAGTAGGAAATTCACTAAGTTGCTGTTTTACGTGTACAACTTAACAAAAAAACTAAGAGGAATGTGATTACTAATTTCATTGTTGAAAACACCTCAATAAGTCACATTGGAATCGCCTTTTTTCTTTATAACTTGTCCCCCGTATAGTGAAGATTTTTTAACACGTTTCACCTTAGCCGATGCCAGAGGTTGGTTCAATTTTTCAATTTTTCATAGTTCTTATTTGTAATCATTTATTGCCAAACTTTTCTATAAACGCATATTCGCGATTTAGATGAAACGCATGTTTAAACGCATGTTCAAAATTAAGATTTTTGTCAGGTTTTTTAGAGACACGAATCTTTTTCACTATTAATCTAAAGCAAGTTTTTGTAGCCCCGCCACCTTATAGCGATTTTGCACCATGATAATAGTTTGGATTACAACAAATTTCTGTATGTCAAAATTTAACAACGTTACAATGTAAGTTACAATTTAAAATGTAACAACGACTTAAATGAGGGTTAACATTATGTCTGTTCTTGATCATTGATGACAAAATTTGACAAAAATTGTGGTTTGCGATATGACTCCTGTTAGCAATCCACACAGGGTCTGACTCATACCGTCAATGAGTCTGTGATTTCATCCAGTTATACCATAAACACAGTTTGCAATTAATAAACAACTTTTCGTGTTATAGTTGACGTTTTAAAGATATAATAACAGTTATTGGTTGCATTGCAAAAATGGAAAATGGGAGCTGGCAATAAAACTACAAGGAGGCTCGGTAATGAGCGTTCTCGCATAAAGTTCCGACCCCGCTCATCAACATTTTTGAATTTGATGAATTTTCACAGTATCAATTTTTCCACTCTAACTAGTTTTGAAAAAGCGCTGTAACTTGAATGATCAATCGGTTCTCGCAACTTCGGCTACCAAATGAGGAAGAGATAAAAAAAACCCAAAAGATTCAATTATTTTTCAAAAAAAATGTGAATGAACAAAGAGATCGCCTCCAACGCAAAAAAACTAAGTGGAGTAAAAATGCCGCCTTGGATTTATTAGATTATCCATTATTAAAAAAGCAAGTCAAGACTACAGACGAACAACAAAATCACATAACGATAAAAACAAACATTAATTACATCCGAAATTTTATATCAATTTTTTAAAATAAAAACTTATTAACAAGGTAAAATAGCCTCAGATAAAACTGAAACTAAAAAAATAACTTGTACTCTATTAAAATAGAGATGAAGCGAGCCCATGATAAGACTCAGTAGCAATCAGACACAACAGAACAAAAAAACCGCACAGTTAAAAATTGGCTTATGATTAGAAGAACAATTGATTTTGATTACATCCAGCATGTTTTTGATTACATAAATCATTCTCCGAAAGCATTAAGTCCTGTCATCATACAAAATTTTATGTGGTTACAAAAAGAACAACGAATAGAGACAACAAACAAAAATTCATTTAAAACTTTGTTAAAGAGAAAACGTTGTCGAAGCCGTAAAGCCAAATTTTGCTCCTCAAAAGTTTGAATTGGGCCTTCCTCGAACTCCAAAAATGTGATATGCGGCCTCTCTATAATGAGAATAGGTAACAAGTAGACAAAAAAAGAAAAAAGAGCAAAACTAAATAATAGTTTTGTGTTCTACGAAAATAATTTATTTCAGTGCCATTAGCTAAATAAGGAAATAATTGAATAAGTTCCTTTGCTCATCCAGAAAAATCTTTTGAGACCTGTTTTTATTCATGATTTGTGTTACGTATAGAAAAAGAACGTCAAATATAGACAAAAATCAAACATTATCTTACTTTTTTGCAAAAAAACCTGTGTCGAAGCCAAAAAATTTTTTCCAGTTCTTTAAAAAAATATTAGATTTTGTACACTTAAATTTACTCTTGACAACAATATTGAAAAATGTTAATTGTGCTTAACGAGAATAGGTAACAAACAGTCCAGAAAACAAAAATGCGAAAATAAGAAAGGTTTTTTTATTTGTGAAGTCAATTAATTTCAAAGTCGTGAAAGCCATCAACTATCTACTGAAATTAGACTATAGAATAATTTATTCCTCAATTAAAAGCCAATAAGACCTGTCTTTATACGGGAAATTTTATATGACTAAAAAGACAAAGCAAAAACGACAGTTAAAAAAAACAAAAGCAAAAAATTCATTTAAATTCTTTGAGAAAGGGGAGAAAGGGGTGTCGAAGCCGTTGAAACCATAATGTATGCCTTTAGGGACCTTTATAATTTCAATTTGGCCGAATTTTTAACGCCAATATTGTAATATATGAACAGTCAAAAATGTGATAATGTGACAAAACGAGAAAAAAACGTGAATAATGCATAAAAATCAAAAAATTTTAAGAAGTCTATTAGTATCAAAGCCAGAAAACTATAACTGAAAGCGTAGAACCGCAAAAAGAAAAACTTACATTTCAGTGGAAAGAAGCGGAGGAAGAAGCATTCTTTCTTTGCTCACACTAAGCTACAAGTCAACCAAATTAAGAAGAAAATAGTGGCGCACGACAGTAAGCCATTGTTTAGTTAAAAATCGAAAATTTTTAAAAGTGAAAACGACCACAGTCTTTCAAGTAAAGAACCAGATATTTTAACTGGGAGTTGTTTTTAAAGCCAATTGGATCTATCAATAGTGAGCTTTGATTTGCGTTGTTCTGTTCTTTAATTAATATAGAAAAATTGATTTTTTAAAAAAAAATACCGACTGATTACAATCCGAAACTTTTTTGGATTGTTAGAGTCCAAGATTGGAACAAAACCAGCCTTTCTATTACTGTTCGACCATAAGAAACTTTTAATTGATTCGAAAGTTATAGATCTAAATGATTTGGTAGTTAAAAGATCAAAAATAAATGCTGCGTTTTTGATAATCATAGAGTAAAGCTAGCAAAAAACTGCAAAATTTTAATTCCAGACTACTCTGATTAAAAGTGAAAGTACAAATAGCTAAATAGTTCTCTTTGTGGATTAAAAAGATTATGCTAGTTGTTTTTCCGTGTGTGTTTCCGGCAAATTTAACCAAAGTGAACTAAAGAAGCTTATTTCGTCCAATTTTTGGTAAAAGAGGCTGAAATTTGAAAGATTTAGCCAAAGTTTTAGGCAACAAAATTATATCAAATTATTCAACATTACTTTGTTGTCTTTAAAGAAATCAACAGTTCTATTGTTAACAATCTTCTTAATTTTTTAGCAAAATCGATACAATTTTAGGCAAAATTTCCGGAAAATGTGAACAAAAATAACGCAAATCTGTCTAATATACACAAAAATTTAAACCACGATAACTTGCTCTAAAAAACGAAATTATAAAAAATCATTTTAATTCCATATTCTACGCTGGACGGGCTTTTTGGTGATGCTACTCACAACTCTCTGCGATGGATATAGCGATCGGTCAAAAGTGACTAAACAAAAAAAACCCATTTGAGTATATAGTTCCTCCCCTCTCAGGAGGGGTCGGAACAATAATGCTCCTTGAGACAAGATTGAGTTGCCAAGTTGACAAAGATTTGGTCGACACTGTTCCAAACTCAAAGTACCGATGGTCACATCTTCGTATGCTCTTGACCAGAAAAATTATAATGCATCCAGACTTTTGTGCATTTTCGATTTTCAAGATTGAAATTGTTAAGAGCAAATTTGGCTTCCGGCTGACACGATGCATCGGTAAGTCTTACACGATTTGTGCTCTAAATGTTATCACGCCTTTTCATGAACGACGAGTTAACCATAATCATTCATTTCACACTAAATTATGTGACACAAAAGTTCAGTGGATGTCGCATGCTCGCACTATCTTGATTCACTATTGATTTTTTCAGTACTGAGATCAGGACAGGATATTGTGCAATTGGGAGGTATTATATTACCATGAAATACGCACCTGCAAGTTTTAAAATGCCAGA
Organism: Convolutriloba macropyga; assembly: GCF_964194025.1. NCBI lineage: Eukaryota > Metazoa > Xenacoelomorpha > Acoela > Convolutidae > Convolutriloba > Convolutriloba macropyga. Next base: position 26,785,490 of record NC_134475.1, read on the forward strand.
TCTCTAGAGAGCCGGATTCTACATGTCAGATTTTCCTAAAACAGTGCCAGATTTCAAAATTTCAAGGTTAAGTGACTCTGCTAAAGTCACTTCGAATTTCTGACTTACATATCGAACCGTTTCGTGGTTCTCGATTAAGGCGAAGAAAAAGATTCACTTGATTTTTTTGTGTTTTAAAAATCCAACGAGACAGCAGCTCTTAAGAACATTAAAAAACTAAGGACTTATTCTCGGCGGGTGGCGGTGTTTGTTGTTGTTGTTGGTGGTGGTATCTTTGTGAGCGACTGTTTGTGAGCGACTGTGTTTTGCTTTATTGTCTTATTGAGAAGTCTTAACAGCTTTTGATCTAGAAATAGTCAAGGGCCTTTCACCACTTTCGAGCACTCGCGCCTTTGATGCTTAAGTTGGCTGTACAGCCTCTCAAACTCGTAAGAGATGGGGCATATTTCAATCTCGAGTGATAACTTCTGCCAGTTAAACTATCTATAAAATTTTATGACCACCTGGTCGCTCGTCGGCTCAAACTTAAAACCAAAGTTGGTTATTATAAAAAATAATAACTAGCATATAACAAAAACATTAAAGCATCTCTCTAACTCAGACTGAGAAAGTTAGATCGATTTGTCTGTGCGTCGGTGTGTTTATCTCAATGCGCGCTGAGCAAAATTGTTTGCCAGGTTAATAACAAAAAAGTTATAACTGAGTTATGATTCTGGTGTAATAGATACGACGTATACAGTTAACAGTAATGTGCGCGCTTTGTGCATTTTCAATAACTTGTCATGGCTATTTAGTTATGAGTTGTTATTAAATAAAATTGATGAGGTCTGATGTAAAAGTAAGCCGCACTAACTGCGGTGCTGCTGCTGCTGCAGAGAGAATGTGAAAGTATGAAAACATATTTGAGGGTTTGGCGGTACCGGCAAAGTCTCGAGCGAGTTATCAATGCCAAAAGTCATAACTAAAACTGGTTTTTATTAGTTATGATATTAGTAAGCGCACAGTGCGTGTATAATAATGAGCTCTATACACATGGGTGCAAAAATGCAGCGATGCTTTAATTATCTCGCAGTTTGTGTTTTCAAGATCACCTTTCAGTCGCATTTTTCACTTCAAAGGGACCTCTGTCAAGTTTCTGTTTGCGCCGTCGGAACAAACGATTCAAGAGCAGTTCTCTCTCAACTTCGCACTTGGCCAAGAGCTATCTTGAGACGCATTTTGGCTCATGGACTCCCCTCTCCAAAAAGTAATCATGATGAAAGCTACAACAGCCATAGCCAAACAACATCAACAACAACAACAACGTCGTATTATATATAGATATGAGGAACCACACACACACACACACACACACACACACACACACACACACACACACACACACACACACACACACACACACACACACACCACACCACAACACACACTATGATGCTATTACCACTAATACTAATACTACTACTACTACTGGTTATATACTAATATGACTTTTAATTTCTTCAGCTGTTTTTCTTCTTTCTCTTTCTCTCCGATGGTATTTTTGTTGTTATTTACTTTTTTTCAACTGTACATCTATTGTAATCAAGCTCGCTGTGATGTTCAAAGCAAATTAGGCCGCTCTTAATTAACGGCATTCAGGTATTATTATTATTATAGCGTATTGATTACTTACTATGCTTGCGCATGGCATACTGTGCTATGATTGTAATCTATACCCAATATACATTCATAAACGAGCCATGTAATGGTATGTAGCAGGACTTTAATTGCTCATTATTTATAATTGTAATTAATAAAAAATTGTAATTTATAGCTCGTCGTCTCTTCTCCGCTTTTAAGTCTCATCTTAATTTTCATTAATTCCTGCCGCTTCATACTTATTTTCATTTTACGATTTTCTCTATTTTTGGGCGATTAATTCGCAAGCACCTAACTGTGAACAAGTCCAGTCTTGAGCTAATCCAGCGAAAATTTTATTTTTTTCTCTAATCTTGCCGACAGAGCAGCAAAAACAACACAAAAAAAAAACAAACGCAAACATTGTCATTCCGTTCAATTTTACCAGTTTATTAATTCTCATCCGACAAACTCAATTGGCATACAATCATTATTAACAAATAACATAACATCTTTCAAACATTCGTCCTTCTATTTGTGCCGTGAAACTTTTCGGTCAATTTTCTTTCGACTCACTGCACCTTCAGTTCAAAATATTCCTAATTTTACTTAATTAAAATTTTTCTCTTTCATTTATCATTCAAATTCATATAATGATCGGAAAATATGCACAACCAATTGTTAGCTTACCCAGCGCAACCTGTTTCTATTAAAGTATACAAACAACCAATCAGGTGCGGGTACTTAGGAAGTGATTTGATTGGCCGAGAGTGGAATTTGGGGGATCAAAGCGGGTGTTTTGAGGGAGGACAAGCTAATCCTATAAGAAGGCAGAGCTCCATAAAACTTTCCAGATAAATTCATTTACAACAGGTGGGCAAATCTTTAAGTGGATTTAGCAAATACCGTTTAACGCCTTGCGAAGATTAGCGGCGTTCAATTTTCATTTTGATTGCACTTTACAGCCGGAAGTTTCCGCCCATTAATAAATTAATTAACCACCCGGAATTAATCAGAATTAACTATCAATCGCACTCTACGCATACAGCCTGCACACAACTGTTCAAGGCCATCGAACACCTTGATCGACTAGTAAGTTACGGTGTCAATTATTGCAACTGAAAACGACGACAACGACAGCTATTGTTCCGCCACGATTGCTGCCACCGCCATCACCACTTCCGCCTGTTCCACCGCGTCCTCCTCTTCCTCCGCCACCACCAGTTCACTCCCCATTCCTCCAGTACCCATGCCTCACAAAGGTAAAGGTAGGTCCACAGTACAGGGGACATTTTAGACCATCACTAATCCCTAATTGACTTCATAATTCAAAATTTTATGAGAGTATATGGCGTCTATGAAAAGTTGCAGTTTTATAAATGGAAAGTTCTAAAAACTTAAATTTGTAAAAAAAAAACTAAAAAACGCTAACACAACGCAAAAAATGTATTCAAAATTGTATCAATTTTTTGTACTTTTTTAAGCGTATTCAGTGACGTTTTTGGATCGCTAGTCAGGTTCCTGGTATGTGATCATGCTAAGATCAGATCATTCCTCTGTCATCCGAACCAAGATTGTGATCAATTTTTCATCACTATGCAAAGATCATTTTTGTGATTCAGACAATCTTCGCTTTCGGCATAAAGCATTTACAGGAGTTGTTTCCCTACCACCGTAGAATCTACTTCATATAATTGTCATACTCACACCTTTATAATGGCATATAATATTTGTAGTGGCTGGTCCCCAGTTCTTCTTAGGCTATACAGACCAACACTCAAAAGAACTCATTTGTTTGTTCATGCATGGCAATGAGAACAATTTGCTCACGAGAGAAAAAGAAACCATTCTCATTTGCAGCCTCTAAAAACCCTAAGTTGGGCAGTCATAAAGAACGTCGATTTTGATGAAAACAAACAGATGATCATAGGTTTTTTAAAACGATTGTCGGGATGCCACGCGTTTGACTTTGCATGATTTCGGGATTTTGTTGCAAAACTGGTACACCTCAATCCAGTTCTTTTGAAGTCTATTTTTTCACCGTTCTTGTCAATTTTTCATTTGTTCATAGATGCCTTTCCGGCCAGCTCTATTGCGACAGATCTTGGCAATTAAAGTGCAAACTATATCAGGACTCTTCTCCGCTTAAAGGATCTTTTACAAAATTTATTCAACCAAATGACAGTAGTTAATTACAGATCAGATAGAGAAATGATACAAGCAGAAATGAACAAATGTCTTTGTCGCTTGAATCAATTTGGGGATAACCCAAAAAACATCAGAAATGATATTACTAAACCGCCAGACACGAAATATTCAAAATACATTCAAACTACTGAATAGAAGCCAAATATCAAAACCTTTTGCCGAGCCCAAAATCACGATGTTTTTTTCTGGAGGAGGATAAAATTTTCGATTAACACATAGGTTATTTTCAATAAAATTACAGAGAATACAGTTGTATAAATACACAGCAGCAGGTCAAAAAATTTTCATTCGGCACTCAAGGTACCCATAATTCAGTTTTGCAGTCAAATAACTCATTCGAAGCAACTAAGCAAAAAGCTCAAGAAAGCTTGGAATTTTATTCAAAATAATGGAAAAATTAAATTTTGAATCTTAAAACTCACTAAAATTATAGCTATTATCAATTTTTGATGTTGGCGTGGAACACAGCTTTCATCTAAACTCTACAATTAACTTAGCTCACAGTAAGAGTAGTTTGACTCATGTAACTGCGTGGAGCATTTGTTGATGACCAGAACAAAAATCAGTGTAAATTCAGGGCAAATACATTCCAAAAAGATGGAAATTTTGACATGTACTTAAGAGAGAATTTTTTCTAGAAATCTTAACTTATTTTGCATTCCAATCAATATCGTGTCTTGCTAAATGATGGCTAGTTTATTATGTTTAGTGAAATTGGCTTTATTTTTATTTGTTTTTGTTTGCGTTGTTAGGACACAGCGGAGTGAACCAGTTGGGTGGGGTGTATGTGAATGGACGACCTCTGCCAGACGCAACCAGACAGCAAATTATAGAGCTGGCTCAGAAAGGGGCCAGACCATGTGACATATCTAGAGTTCTACAGGTATCCAACACCCACTCATACTGAGAACACATCACCTATCTTGATTTAAGATGCCATTTTTAATATCGTATTTTGATGTAGTTTTATCCAATGAAAATGCTTGGATTTAACATCACCGAAAATCTTTATTAAATGGACCCAGTAATTTATGATCCCGAGTAGGTTTAAAATCAGATTTGATCTTTTTAGTTTTCCTTATGATCGGAGTTATAATTTTGACACATTTAGAACAAGAGAGAAAAATTTCTCACTGTTTTTTTGCATATATCTATTAAGATCCTTTAGATTGCTTATAATTTGCAGCCGAAATATTGTACACAAATCAATTGCCTGTATCTACCAATTATAAAGGTTCTAGTGTAGATAATGTTTTTTCACAAAGCAAGGCCCCAAGAAGAATTGTGGGGGGGGGGGGGGGGAGGCGAAGCCAGGCTCTATAGGAAGAGCCTACGATTTCTCGTGAAATATTTGGTGAAAAAATCCTATATTTTAAATCAAAATAATTCTCGCTAGAGAAACACTAATAAGAAGAATTGTAATTGTTGTATCGAAATTGCCTCTCATCAATGCTAAGTAGATACATTATAATTGGACAGGAATTACCTCTCTCGCTTTGAAGTGAGGCGGATAGAAGGAACTCACAACCACAACACCGGAACAAATTTCCTCAATGTCTGGGATAGCAATTGGCTAAATTACTACTACTCTTGGTCCTTGAATCAAATTATGAATTATTCTTTAATTTTTAACACAATTTTGTTTTTCCTTATTTCTTGATTGGCTCACATGCAGCAATTCTTACATGCGGAATAAATTTTTCTGATGATTCTACCGTTCATTGTAACTTGGACAATTATTTTTTGCAATTGCTGAGGTGAAAGTGATTTTTTTGCAAATTTTTTCTATTTTTTTTTAAATTCTTAATTAGGGTCACTTTAGGGTCAAAATCTAGCCGGGAGTCTAGCCTTTCTGTTTCCGTGAGGCTTCGTCTGCCCCCAAAAGACTAGCGTTGAAAAAAATTAATTAAATCTGAACAACTTCTAGCTGATTAACAATTTTCAAAACGTTTAGTGAGTAATACGCCCCAACGCAACTATCAGAAGAAGTGACCTAACAATATACTTTTGGGCTGTATATTTTTAAAAGAATAATTATAACCCAATTCATTCAACAGTCAAGATCTAACAACCCAGTTTCAATATCCAGGTGTCCAATGGGTGCGTGTCCAAGATTCTGGGTCGGTTCTACGAGACGGGTTCCATCCACCCCAAGGCCATCGGGGGTAGTAAGCCTAGAGTGGCGACGACAGACGTGGTTAGAAGGATTGCAGCTCTGAAGAGGGAAAGTCCCAGTGTGTTTGCATGGGAGATCAGAGATCGCCTCATTCAGGATGGATGTTGTACACAGGAGAATGTTCCAAGTGTAAGTACTACGTTCGCATCTTTTCTGTTTCTGACCCTCCTCCCCCTCCCCTCCCGACCCCCAGCTTAGTTTTGTGGACATATAGCCCCCCTCCCCCCATCCGCACGTGCTAATTTTTACATAGTAACTTTATATCTAAAAACTCATAATTTGTGAAGGGTTTCTTTAATTCTTTAAAAAACACTGAGGACCAAAACAGAATAGATCCCTAATGTCAACTTTTGTGTGATCAAATGTTCTGTAAACATGTACTCAATTGAACTATATAAAATTCTAGCCAAACGTGTTATTAAACGGACTGTCACTGCATTTTGCAGCCATGCACTTAAACTGGTCGCCCCGGGTTTAAAATATGACAGCTAACAATGTTCGATTTTCTAATTATAGTTTACTTGGCTGATCATTTCATTAAGATTTTTAAAACTGCTGATGAATTTTATTCACCTCAGATTGCTAAAAAATCAAAACTTTTAAGGAAACTCCATAGAGCTGTCGTAAAAATAGCTACAGTACATAACTAAACATCTCGTGTGCTAGTTTTAAAATGCTATATCTCTGCGTGTCAGATTCTAGAGTACCAGGTTTTAATATAATATACAGTGTAAGATTTTAAAACTTGCAAAACTTGTCTTTGAAGCAAAGTTACTTGACTCTGCTAAAGTCACATCAAAATGTCAGCTTCCACCTCTAACTGCTACTCGGTTCTCAAGGAATGTCAAATTTTTTCAGTGACGTCATCAGTGTAACGTAACCTATCCTTACTTTTCCAGGTATCTTCAATCAACCGTGTACTTCGATCCCTCCAATCGGAGAAACTCAAATCGCCCTCAGTTACCCAAGACATGACTCACCCCTGCTCAGTCGTGTCAATGTACGACAAGTTGCGACTTATCACACCTCACTGGCCTCCTCACCCACACACAGGCGCAGTCGCCGCGGGCCACCCCAACCCCTGGTACAACGGGTTTGCCCATCCCAGTGCGGGTGCAACTCACGGGGGACCTCATACAATGCACCCTAACGGGTTTTCAACAGCAGCCGCGGCAGCTGTGCTGAGCGCATCCATGGGCGCGGCCATACCTAATCATGTCCACCATCAAGGTCACGGGCATGACCCATCATTTATGACTCACTTAGCAGCTGCCCATCAGAACAACATGAGCATTGCGGGCGGGCAGAACCCTCTCAATCTGGACACAGCAAACAACATGATAGAGTTGACAGAGAGGACCATGAGGCTGTCAAGTCTGTCCGCAACTGGGGGAGGGGAGGGGTTGAAAGGGCAGCAGATTTCACCGAGTGATCAGATTTCACTGCACAATGGTGATCAACAAACGCAAATAACACCTATCACAGGTACATTTTGTCTCCTTTGTAATCCTCGGTAATTGTAGTTTTTTTGCAATTCCCAATAATTAAGATTATTGTCGAAACTTGATGAATTGTTAAGTTTGAACAGGGCGTCCTTGCTAAATATCCGTAAACTTCTTCAAGGCACCACTTGACCTAGCTTTTTAAAAGCCTATCGATGACCTGTCAAATCTTAGAGATGTGTGTGTTTGTATCGATTTAATGTCCTCAGATTCTGAACGCCAATATATTATTGTTTCTCCCTTTTATTAACCCGTTCTTCCACTATTACTATTTTTAAAACCGTTATGCCCCCCCCCTCCCCCTACCCAACACTATGTATCCAACCCTTACGCAAGAGGAGTCATTTGCTCATTTTACCACCATTTGCCCACATGCGTCCCGGTGAATCAAAACTCTTTAACACCTTGAGAAGCATACTAAAACGGGCCGAGATCTTGCCAAGATATTCTAAAAAGTTTTGTTTTGTCAAGATCTTGGTAAGTTATGTCAAGTTTTGCAAAGTTTATCAAGATCGTGTATAACATAGCAAGGTGTATCAATCGTTTTATTTCACTCGGGTATGTATTGCAATTCCCGACGAAATACTTTGACGGATTTACGTGTTACTGTGTTGAGAAAAAAATTTTCTAAAACACTTTTTCATGACCACCCTCAACTTATAAATTGTCCACCTTTAGCCTATACACCCACGCAATTCTGAATAAACAATCAATAAAATTTAGTTAGTCTGTGATCAATCAATTGGAGAATCAAAACTTATTTTTGTTGATATATTATAATTCAATTATCATCCGATGCATGAGTGCTGCATTTCTGACAGACCATTTACCCCAAGGCCCAAATAATCCCTTTCATCCAATTCATTTTAAGATTTATTATGCTGACTTTTTCAACAAAACCAATAGAAAGGAACAATTGTTCATTAAGCGGCTCTGATTTACTCTGAGATCACCGAGAAGCTAATAAATGGAGAATTGCGTAAATGTCAGCAGTCAGTTTTTGTTTAAAAAGTTCAAAGTATCAAAAAATTTTGACAATCAATAATTTATGAAGTTACATATTCAAGAAAACAACCATCATAATTCGACATTTTTTGTAATTAATAAGTTTGCATCAATATATTAATGACCGAAAAGAAATTCATTTATGAGCTCCATAACTTGAACTATTTTTTAGCTAAAGTCCAATTAAAAATTTTCTATTTGTATCTACGATTGTCCCAAAAGAAACTGAATTTGATCATAGTAGACTGACAAAAAAAATTTGGGAAGAGATATGCCACGGCGTAAATATTTTGAAAAAGGTCAAGTACTAGTAATTGGAAACGAAATGCCTTAAATTAAAACTGTGCTCACTCTACTTTATTATAACAACTGACTGGTTCTCTCGCAGTATGATATTTCTCGTAGCCATCCCCCACGTGTCTTCTGTTTCCTAAAGTCTTCATTTATTTAGCCAACTTTATTTTTAGTAGATTAAGCATCTGGCGAAAGTTATACAATTTATTTCAGGTACAATTAAAAGTTGGTTGCATTGAAAATTCAAGTAAACTTCCCAAAACTAAAAATTATTTATCAACACTTTTTCTCTGTGCTTTTTTTGAGTTTTGATCTCATTATCTGAAGAACAACTGCAAAGTAGTCAAGTGGTTGCCATGATTTCAAAAATTTGATGAAATCTTGAAAACTACCAACCACCGCAATTAAGGTTGATCATACCAAACTTTGTTTCAGTTTTTTAATTGTCACTTTTGTCAGGCTTTTATTTCTCTGATTGTCATAAAAAGTTTTTTTTCCTCTACTCTCGTCGTTAGAAAGCGATGCTTATAATTTGATGCTCAGTTTATGAAGGCTATTTAGACTTGAAGAAGTTCGGACCAATAATTTATTATCATTTAACAATTCTATTTTACGTTACAAACACTTAAGAAGGCGTGAAAGTTGAGATAATAATTTTTTTCTGCGTAACTGCAGTGGAGCAGCATTAGGTTTTTGGTCTGCAGTGCATTGATAGTAGCCTGTTCTCAACTGTCATTTTTCTTTTATTCCGCACATTTCAGACTGTTCATTTTGTGAGCGTGATTGCTCTTTTTTGTTGACTAAGACCACTTTTTGGCGTCTGAAACTTTAACCTGTTAACATTATTTCTGCCAAGATTGATCAGGCTATGGTCAACCAGAAGCTACGATTAAGTAAGAGCTCATCCTTACACATACAGCTCCACGGATTCAGGGGATTAAACTTATGATTATTGGCGTGTCAATCACTCACCTTACCTCTGGGATACCACACCACCAGAAACCATTTTTCCGCAGCAGAATAGGTTTCAGTATTTATAAGAAGTTTCATCATTTTTACTTTATCCTATCTGTAGTTTTAAAATAATTAATGAAAGAGGAAATAAAAGCCTCTTTGCTCTTGGTGAAAAACTATAACTTTTTATATAGCTTCTTGTATAATTTAGCGGATTTCTCATCAGCGCAATTATACGTCACTATTTTGTTTTTATCAATGATTTCGTTTTCGTTCATTTAGGAACACTTTCCTGTTGATGTTCATCATTTCTTTTTCTCTTTTTTTCAGTATTGTTGAGTGAATGAGTCCTGAATTACTCGCGAACTTTTTTCTAATTTTTGAAGATTCATTTAATAAGCAGCAGTAGTAACAGTATTGGAAAGAACTTAAAACTTAAATTATTGACCAGTATTATTGATAATTTTTCACTTTCAAGGATTTTGAATTATTCGAATGTTATTTTGTTCGCAAGTCTAGGATTTTGCATAATTGTGTCTAAGTTTGCCCTGCTCAGAAACTGTTAGCTAAACTTCTAGCAGTATTCTTTCTATCTAACTTACACATATAGTGTAAAATTGCACACATGTATTGTTGAGTTGACGTTGTGGTTGCATATTTGTAAGTTGCAGTGGTATTCTGGTGTCGTCGCTTTGTTTTTGTCGCAGTGTCCGATCCCAAATGAAGATACCCTCCTAATTAGCCGTTTGTTTTCCATTACCCCTCTCTCCCCTATAACTAACTGTTTCCTTGCTTATTTTCTATGCAAGTGAGAGAGCCAGAGAGAGAGGGGGGAACAGGGATAGGGAAGCGCATTTGGCGGTGGTGGTGCTTCTGGGCTGAGTTGAGTTATGGTGGAAAACAGTTGCGGATGGTTTTGGATTCTAATTGACGATTGGATCTGCGTTTGGGGGGATTTATGGCTGTTGATTGCGCACTTGTTTAGTTTATTTGGAAGCAAAGCAGGCACTTTTCCTTGTTCCTTCTCCCAAAATGGCCCCGCCCGCCCGCCTTTCAGATCAGACCTGGTAGCACTGGGCTAATTTATTGACTCACGTTCCAACGGCCGACGAAACTCGTAACCGAAACAGAAACAACATGCTGTTCAAACTTCTCACTTTTCATGGCACATTATCAAATACCTCTTAAAAGAAAAATATAACAAGCTAATAAAAATCAGAAAACTTTCGAAAAGATTTATTCATCTTTAATTAAATAAATCACAGAAAATAATCATAGAAAATTACCGTTTTTTGGTCATCGAAGATTTTGATAGAAAAACATTTAAATGAAGAACACTTATATGCTTGGCATTTCTCTCACATGTGTATGGGAACTGTGACATCAGAGGAAAAAACTAATTTCATTTGCGGAAAGGAAAATTAGTTTTTTTTGTAGAAATTCTGTTTTTTGAGTGTTTCTGTCAATTGGGAATGTTGGCAATTGCGGAGGTGACTAGGAGTATATAAATTATCCATTTAGTTGTTAACAACTTTTATCAAATAATATGTTCCCACTTAACTTCTGCTCGCCCCCTTCCCGCGTGAAATCCTGAACAAATTTGCCAGTTGCTTTGAAATGGCAAAACGGGACGGCATTTTGGATCCCGACTGACTTAAGCGGCTTCCGGAATTAAAATCCGGGCAAAACAGTTTTCGATTGGAAACCCAAATCCGCTCAGCGGCGGTTGTACCAATAATACAGTCACGTGTGTTCAGTCCCGTTCCAGCTAGAATTCTAGGAAAGTTTTCATTTCTCTATCCGGGTACAATCATTTTATATACGACATATAATAGCCAGTCTAAATGTTAATTCTGGCCATATAGCGCATAAAATAAGGAAAGCAAGTTTTATTTCAAATTAAAATATACACAAAATGAATTTGTGTTTTGTTAGGTAAACTTATATTCCCCCCTCGTTTTTGTTAACTAAATAACTTAGTTATAACTAAATAACTCTTTAACCAATTTGCCCGCTGCCCTAAATAAAATTATCGCGCTAGTTTACTCCTACTATCTGATATATACCGCCCTGGGCTAAATCAACTGTGTAGCCCAGCTAGATAGGATAATATATAATATAAATGTGTACTTAGCCAAAGTAGTCACTCTGTAGATAGATTTTGTCAAGACACTAACTTCCTCATTCCTGCCTGTTCTTTCCTTCCTACATAACAGAAACCTTCAACTAGAACTAAATGATCTCCCATTAGAACTCGGTTTCACCTTTTCATACTAAGGACTATGTTAATTAAATTGATGGAATTTGTGGTCCACTTAAATACAAAATGAGGGAACAAATCAATTTTAAAATGAAATGTCTCCAGCTGATAGAAATGCTAGAAATGCCAGTAATTTCAAACGGAAACTTCGAATTCGTGCAAAAATTCCTACCGCAGCTTTCGGCTGCTAAGTTTTCATTTAAATATTAAATTTTTATTCACCCCATTGAATGCTGTTATTTTTTGTTGACAAACGAGTGAGTTTCGGCTGGTATGTTTTTCTAGTTTGAGAACGGGGATTGATGGTTTTCATGGCCCATATGGTCGTTATTACAACATAGGATTGGTGTTGTGCCGTTGTGTATTAACAAAACACTAAAAGTGAAGATTTCCAAATTGTAACTTTCACGCATGGTGTAATCGTAATTGGCTCTTTTTGAAACTTTGCGGGTCGTAAATCAGTCCAAATCGGCTTAATTTTGTTGACACTAAATTTTAGATTAAACCTTGTCTTACATAACTCAAGTTAATTGATTCTGAATTGAGATATTGTAAAAATGTTACCACTTGGGTAATTGGAATACTCGAATGATTCTCTCTCGAAGGTTATAGCCACCTTAAATCATAACAATAATCTAATAAACATTTCAGGAAACCTATTTAGATTTTAACTATTTTTGCAGTTTTTCATTGAGAGATCCTTAGGAATTTCGGTCTACTTTTGCTGTCTTTAGACCACCTCTTTGCGACAGCGACATTAAAAGAATTTCCCTACTTTTCCTGTGAATGAAATTTTGTTTTCAGCTCGTATGAATAGACTAAAACTAATGGGTTAGCCACAGAAAAAAGAATAAAATAATAAATCATGGTTAATGATTTTTACATCATAATTGATTTGCCCCGTGGAAGGGGAGGAGGTAACGGTTCCATCATATTTTTGCCACTGGTCAATTTGTACTTTACAACAATGTACTTCTATTTTAGATACGAAAAGCCCAATCGCGAACGCATTTCAATTTGGCAATCCAAATCGTCTTCTCGGGTCTCAATTTCGAGACTCTAATGAAACTACGACACAACAAGTGGCCAGACCCGAGAGTCATTCACCCACGTCACCCGAGAACTCTCTGGGCTCAAACGAGGAGGAGGATCTCTCGTCTGAGTTGGGGGGCGAGGATGGGAAGAAGGGATCGAAGAGCCAGAGGAACAGAACAGCGTACACAGTTGAACAGATTGAGTCTCTTGAAAAAGGTATCATTACAACTGATCTTACCGCATTTTCGGCTTCTATCTGACCCCCTCCGACTAGAAAAATCTAGAATTCGTCGAGAAAGCGCAGAGTTCGAGATGCAAGCCAGAATTTCGATGTGACTTTTCGAGAGTCGCGTAATCTTGCTTAAAACAACTTGTGGGGAATAATAAGAAAAAGGGCAGCTGAGAACAGGCCGCAGTAGCCTAATGCTCTTTCGCTGCAATTACGCAGGAACCAAAATTATTATTATTATTAAACAACTTGCGAGTTTGAAATTTGGCATTGAATATAGGAAAATCTGGCAGTTTAAAGTTTGCACATGCTTGTTTCTATTTTACAAAAGTAAGAATTGTAGACATTGGCTCACTGTTATACCACATTAAAACTGAAGATTATTGGAGTCATGTTTGCTTTTAGAATTTGAGAAGTCGCACTATCCGGACGTGTATGCCAGAGAACGTCTGTCAAACTTGACCGGAATCCCAGAGTCCAAGATTCAGATCTGGTTCTCAAACAGAAGAGCCAAACACCGCCGGGAAGAAAAAATCAAAACAAACAATAACAACAATAATAGCATGGACATCCTACCATCAGCCGCTCATGTGGTCACCAAACTAGAAATGGATATAACTAACCCAACGAGAGATAACTCACCGCCAGTTTCGGCTCTCTACGGGGGAAACGCTAATGTGTCAATGGCGCCTTATTTCACACCTTATTCTGCACACACGATGCACGGGGCTTTGTCAAATATTCTGCAGAACCCTGCGGTACACCATAATGTACCTGGGGCACACCACTCGCTTTCATCTGCCATTTCGTACAATGCCGCTGCTGCGGCACAAAACATGCCGTCTCCAAATAGCTTTACTAGGTTAGCATCATTTCTTATTTGTTCGGCACATTGGGTATGACTAAAAATTTAATCCGAGGTTTTGGTCTCCAAAATGAATTAAGTTAAGCTGAGAACTCCTTATTATCATCGATTTATAGATGTATTTGACTTTCTGACAAGTTTGATGCTATAGTCACATGACAAAGTGCATCATATAAAGCTCTTAAGAATAATCAGATATATGTTCAAAATATGCCCAATTTTGAGAAATTTGACTGTTCTTATTTTCTGTTCTGTTCCAGGTCAGCAACCACTGGCCAGCCGTTGCCAGCTAGCCTGCCTGGAATGAGCAATTGTTCCAGTGCTGCTGCTTCTGCTGTTCCTGGCACCTCCTCCACTCTGTCTCCGATGACTGCGGCTGCCCTGCACTACAACCAGAGTGCAGCTGCCCTTCAACACAACTCAACTGGCGCCTGCTACTACAATCCACAGCAAAGTAGGCATCCGAGTCAAGACAACATTCCGAATTTTTCCGTCTCGAAAAAAAAACAAAGAAAAAATTTCACTCATTTTTAGGTAGGAAATAAAACTACAGGGAAAAATAACACATAGGAAATAAAAGCCCCAGAGAAAAATGTCCCCCATTTGACTGTTGAAGAGGTGTGAATGTAGCCATCCCTAAGGGAGCCTTGGCTATGCCTGAGCGTCCCGTTGGACTTGATATGAAACTATCCCAACTGAACAAGATGTCAAGACCGAAATTCAAACTGATTCTTTTGACACCATTCGAGACCAAATAGGTTATCTAGCAAGACCTTGCAACATTACCATTGTTGCAAGAGCCTTGCAAGATAACCATCCGGTATTGACTTGGGACATTCAATCATGAACATTTTCGGTTGCCCAGTATGGTGTTTTTTAAAAACTAATATGTTAGATGATTTATCATTCGAAATTCGAGAGCTGTTTTCTGTTTCAAAGTTTGCACGGCTGTTGTTTCTAAAGAAGTATAAAGTTGTTTAAATTAGTCTTTGAAATAAAAAAAACAGCAGGAAAAGTCCTGACGTACAATTCAAAGAATTTTCATTGACTCAACAAACAACTAGACCTAGAACGGACAATGGGTGAATTGGGAAAACCAATTCTAAAAAAAAATCAGATGAAAAAAACAAAAAAAAAACAGAAAATCAATGTCAAAATGCTGCTAGGGAGAACAAAAAACCACTAGTGAGATATGTAATTTTGATTCTAACAAAAATCTAGGTCCAGAATGAGCTGTGAATGGATTGGGAAAACTATTTAGAAAAAAATCCGATCCAAAAAATCGAAAAAACAGTAAAAAACAGAGTGAAATTGCCGCATGTGAACAAAAAACCACTACCGAGAAATCGAATTTTTGTTCAAACACCATTTTCTCACTCTACTTTAAAATTAGAACAAACAAAATTCACGCCGCAAATCCACTCGCTTTTTCGCTCCATTTCCTGTTTCGGCGTGACCAAAATCACCACTCCAATTTGACTTCAAAAATCATGAAAATGTGTGAACAGATCTTAAAAAAAAGACAGCGCCCCAATACAATTCAAATTCTTTGAATTGTAAAAAACCTCGATACAATTGTGCTCATAAAATCTTTTGACAACGTATTCTATCAATTAGGTTGTTTTGTTTTCCTTTTGTACAATCAAGCAAATCTCGCTATTACTAGAATGATCAAAATGGGTTATCGGAGATTTTATAACTGATTGTCAATTAAAGCTTCATATCAGATCAAGAAAAGAAAAAGAATAGAAATTTAAAATTATCAGAATTATATGCCAAAATTACCTCGTTGTTTATTCTATAATGCTATGCTTGTTTTCAGGTTACTTTCACGCTGCTGCCGCAGCTCAAGCAGCAACTGGTACTTCAGTTGTGGGAGGAGGCGCAGGGGGAGTAGCCGGGGCATTTCCCGCAGGCGGGACCACGGCTACTGCAGCTACACAACCCACAGCCCACTTGGACCACACTGGATCTGTTGCTGGAGCCGCTGCGAACGCATCAGCCCAACCCCCAAATAACCCGGCAGCTGCACAGTACTGGGGAGGGGGACTAATGCCTACAACCACGAGATTCTAACCAAAGCATCTATTTGCATTTTGAGATTGCCGTCACGAAAACATAATTGAACGATTGTTGAAACTTCGAATGACTTCGAATGACATAACTATTCTTTTTTACAAATACGTGCTTGGGAGCGAGAACACCAGTACTCTGCATTTAAATCTGCTAAAATGGAAAAAAATGGGAAAAGCAAAATGCTGCAATCTTGTTTAATTTGCGACCAGGAAAATCAACTGAGAATGACCAATGATTTCGGCAACCTGAAGTTTGAGATTTTAGACGCCGATTTACACATCAAGTTCACAGAATTATTCTTGCCATTAAACAATAGTGATATACTCGACATGTTGACCAATATTCTGCGGAAACAGTTCAAAAAGTGCGACGAAAGACGACAATTTCAGCTTTCAAATTTTTCTTCTGAGAAGAAAAGTGATCAAAATTTCTACTTTATATTGAAAAAGCTTTACGAAACTACCTACCTTCATAGACTACCACAACCTCTATCTTTATTCTATCTCTATTCTATTTGTCTCTCATCTCTGACAAAATGAAACCCACGACATTAGACATCTCCACGTGTGAACAAGGTGATAAAACTCCAAAAACAGGGTGAAAACACTTTTGGGTCCTTGAAGAATTCCACAACTTTTGCCGACAACTGCTGTAATATTTTTCAGACTAAAGCTTTCAAAACAAAACGCTTTCCTGATCTAGCTTTATTTTTATTCTTTCATTCGTAAACTGAATTAAATTTATGATGATCATGATGACGATGATAATAATTATTTTGATAGCTAGTTGTAAGCTATTGAGCAAACTTGTTTTATTTTATAAATTTTAACAAATTACAATTTTATATGGTTTGATCAGCTCGTTTTTTCCCATGAGATCAAATAGAGAGAAGAGCCAGAAAAGAACCAAGGAGGATGGTAGATGTTTATCGGCAAATAACGTGCAAACCCGAATACTTTACATTATTTTTTGTCTTTGAGAATGTAGCAACGGACTATCCTGAGAGTCAGATAGGCATCTGAAAATTTTTGTGAGATTACAGAAAAAGCAGCTTCGCATTGCGCTTGGAAAACAAGCAATCTTTTTAAGAGTTTATAGTCTTTTTAATTTTTGCTTTTTCAAAATAGTTTGATAACATGATAGTTTGTATTTGTATAATAAGATTTGAAGTCAGGTTGATTTAAGTGAAGAACAATCTGTTTTCTTTTTGCTTTCTCATCTACTAAATGAAAAAAACCCGCAAATTGCTTCATTCATGTGATGGTGTCCCAAAACGGCATATTCTCGTTTTAAATAGAGGTTTCCAAGATCTCAGTACTGTAGCAGTTTTTGTTGCACTTAGACCCAAATTGAAGAAAGCTAAAATTTTAAGTAGAGAGTTTGATGTTTTAGGTACATGAAAACTTATCTAACAGCTGTAATTTTTGTTGAATAATTTGGAAATCATTGAGTAATCTAACCAGTATGCAACTAGTAAAATGCAATGTGTTATACTTCATAGGCAAGACTTCTGGGCATGGCAACCCGTATACCCGAAGAGGGTCAAGTAAAAAGTTTTTGCATGAAGTGAACTGAAAATCACACTCTAAATTTCACTTTGCGGGAATAATGGTTTTTGAAAAATCTCACCTGAGTGAAAATTATCTCTCTGAAAACTACATTAAGCAAACAAAAATATTTTTTTAAATGTAACTTTCTGCTGAACACTCAGAGACAGACAGACAGAGAGAGAGAGAGAGAGAGAGAGAGAGAGAGAGAGAGAGAGGAGAGAGAGAGAGAGAGAGAGAGAGAGAGAGAGAGAGAGAGAAAGAGAGAGAGAGGGAGAGAGAACACACATTAGTTAAGTTCCTACCTATCTCTGCTTCCTTTGGTTGACAATTAAACCAAGAATAGGGCTTAGCTGATTCGGAACATTATTTGTGAACGCATATTATTGAGCTGCTTTGTTTCAAAATATGCTTCTAAGGTGTTCGACTGTGTGCTTCTGGTTGTGTTGCTTCTCACTGACTATCTCACTGTCCCCTTTCGGTCGAAGTTTACTTTCTCTCGGTTACCGAATGTTTCCTTAATGAAGTCCCCGTTTTCTCAAAACTAAAACTTCCTGATTTTTGGGGGCACTTGGTCCTTTTTTAATTGAAATGAATTATATGTTTTGAATCGGAAAACAATTTAAATTATTGCTTGTAATTTGAGGGTTCTTCAAATTTATCGATTCAGAAGCGCTTTTATCCAAACAACTGTTTTTGAATTAGCAGTTGGGTATTTGCCAAAATGGCTGGTCAACTGTTTTTGTTCCATAAGGGTATTCTCCAGTCAAAATTGCCCAGTTACATTGCAAGAATCTTGCAAGATAACCGTCCGTCTTGTAAGACTCTTACAAGACAACCGCTCATCTTGCAAGACTGTGGCAAGATAACAGTCTTGCAAGAAGCGCCTGAAGCATACCCTAGCTGATACATGTGCATCTTCAGCTTCTTTGGAAAGTATAGAATAAGATTCGACGGAATTTCTAGCCTACAAAGAAAAAATAGAGACCTCAAAAACGTTCAAAGCTAATATACAAAATAAGAACATATCAACATTCGTAAAAGCGGTTATAGAAACGATGATGGTTTTGGCGCTCTGAAAAAGCAAAAATAAGATTATCTCAAAAAACAAACGCATGAGAAGGGGCACAGGAAAGGATAGGTTTGGAGCGCGGAGAAAAGATGCGATAGAGAGAGAAGGCTGGGGGTTATACGCGCTGAACAACAAAAAGAAAAAAACACTAGCATAGGCAAAAAGGCGATGAGAAAAAATCAAGGGGACAATCAGCAAGCAGTACGAGCAACCGATGGCGAGCGAGCGAGAACAAGCAAGCCATAGGGAGCGCGCAAGCAACAGCAAACGAGCGATAGCGTTGAACTGGGCTAGAGGGAAGGGCTGGAAAAAAAACACAAAAAAAAACAAAAATTTCGCGTAAGACAAAGAGAAAGAAAAGTAGCGGGAGAGAGACAAAGAGCAGGAGGGTTTCGATATTTGAAAAAAGTTGAAAAAATGGTTAAGTGGAAAAAGATTTGAAAGTTTCCTTCATTTTTCAGGTATCATTACAAGGACTTGCCACTGCCCTACTGAACAAATGGAATGCTTTATTCTGTGGTCTTGCACCTGTTCATTTAGCCACTGGTTGTCATCCAGGCTATATCGCAAACGTCGAGTGGAATTGGTAACATGGCCTAACTGAATAGAGAGAAGAAACTTATATGCGTCATTTAGACAGCTTTTGATTGTATATACCACCTTAAGCCCACTTTTTTCCCAAACCATTCATATAAATTTTGCTCTAATTTTCGTTTTGTCTTGCTAATCTCTCATGATTGTAAAATTTTGGTTTTTTACGCCGAAAGGTTGCCAGCTGGGTTCTGATTTAATGTCTGGAGCGTGCTATTTTGTACTCGAAACGTTTCTTGCGACTGTTGAAAATTGCACTCCGAATAAGTAAGATATTAAATACTGTAATGCTAGCGCATAGGTACCTGAGGAACTTCCGCTATCAGAGGCACAATTTTCCTCCAAATTTTTTTGATGGTCCCAACCAAAACAAACCATTTTGGGCAATCAACCACATTATTCAATCTCCAATCAGTTGAGATCGTAAATCTAATAACTCTTGAAAGTTTGTTTCCAGTACCTCCAATACTGGAAGAAACTCATTATCATCGTGACCTCAATTTTGGCAGATTCTGCATTATCGTTCATAGAAAATAGGTCACAATGTTCTTCGCAAAGAATTCACTATTTACTACAATTTTTTGCCTTGATGATCAAATATTTCGCACGAGCGTTCATTCTCTCTCTCTGTCTATTTGGAGTGTTCTGATGGTTGTGCTTGGTTGTACGCAACATTATAATCAGGTTTCAACCAAAACTAACGTGGCGTTTCGTTTGAAAAATTTAAACCTTAATTATAAGTGCAATAGTGGCCGTACAACGCTAGTCACAATTTTTACCATAATTTTTGTAATTAATTGCTTAAGATGATCAGAGGTTTGTGACTAACTTGTTTTGGGATTCATCAAAACTCATGTTTTGTGATTGAAAGTTGTAACACAAGTACATGCATGCTTTTCATCGTTTTTTATCTAAACTAAAAATCTTGTCTGTTCTATTCATTTCTTAGGTATGCGTGCGCGTAGCATTAAAAATGTTGGACAATATTACCACCAAAATTTTTCGATTCAAAAGTTTGAGTAGAAACCTTACGTTATGAATTAAATTTGATGATTGAGATGGATAAAATAGGAGATGAATTAAATTAATAATTATTAGTCTTGCTAAAGAAAAATTGAAAAGTAGACAAGAGAGCAAGGGTTTTTTGAAAACCGTATCCTCTCACGCTGAAGAGTTTTCAAATTGCAACTGATTTTTTCCTGGACAATTATGCCGGCAAAACGAAATACAGCAAGCTTTGTCGAATATGAAGAAGCTTTTGATGTCTCTATTTAAGACCAACAAAGTAAACGCTAATTGAAAATTTTTTTGTACTCCAACGAAAGCTTTCATCAAAAGTTTGCCATCTTTTAAGAAACTCGCTCAAACATTTGATTTGGACCAAATATTACAACTAAGCTGGTAAAACTTGTGAAATCCTGCAATCAAAGCTGAAGAGTGTGTGATTATCCTTGTTAATGTTTTCTTTAAAATTTTTATTCTGAATAAGTTTTGTTGCAAAAAGCACTGCTGCTTTCTACATACTTTTGTTTCTCTGCACTCTAGCATTAAAAAACCCCACTAATTTTTTTCTCCCAGCTTACAATTTCTTGAAACAATTTGATATTCGCATAGTTTTACCCGATATATGTAGCACCAACAATGAACTTTGTATAGTAGAAATCAAAGTATTTGAGTCCTATCCATAGAACTATTCCGGTTTCTTCTTACACCACGCAATTTTTTTCTGACAAATCAACGCCAACAAAATCTCACTTCAATGGGTTACCATCTTTTGACCGAAAAACGTGCTAATAACATATCGCTTCACATTATACAAATAAAGCTTCACATTGTTTTCTTTTCTAACTTCATTTTGTTGTTCATATTTTGAATTATCCTTTGGTTCTGTTAAATTTTTTCCGCGGAACCCATCAGGTTTGGTGTTTGTACATAGATTCAAAAATCTTTCCAATTTATACTTTCTGGGCACCAAATTTCATTGGCCAGGTTTTTGTTCGAACCATGCGCAAAAAGTTTGACGAATACATTCATCCAGATAGTTTACTTCGTTTTCCCCCTCATTACAGTTTGTTTTATTTTTTAAAAGTGTTTTTTCTTCTTTCTATCAATCATGGATAAGTTTATTGTTAGCAGGCAATAAATTTTTTTAGAAATCAAAAATTGGCTCTAAGATTTTGACTCTAAGATTTTATAATTCTATTAAGATAATAATTAATATTGGTCTGAAAATATGTTTCAATCTTGCCCATGCAGTTGCTTACAGGCAACACACAGTTGATTTCTCAAAAAGATTATGCATATAGGAGTTAATTTTTATCTATTGGGGGAATACGCGCGAACCAAATCTTATTTTAGTTTCTACTATGTCTCTCATACCTAATTTCTTTTTTCGTTATTGATTAAGTGGTGTTGAATACAATCTACTTGATCTGTACTTCTTTTCTAATCATTGTGACACAAAAATAATTTTGAAAAAAACCTTTCGCTTATCTGAGCATATCAATCATCAACTAGATCTCACTTCAACTCGCACTGCTCAAATTTGCTCTTGGAGTAAATATGTTTAAGATAAGCGTCAAAAAGTTCCAAAAAAATCAACCAACTACCCCATTGTATTTGCCAGCTTCGCAATTCTCCCTGATGGACAATTTTTCTCCCAGAAAAACAAAAAAAAATGTTTCTGTTTTTCCCGATTGTACTATCACATCTGTGTCGCTCCATTCCTTGTCTTGCAATTTGCTTTTAAATAACCTACATTAGTGTGAACAATTTAAAATGGGCTCCAATAAATTAAAATTAAAAACCATTAAAAACAGTGCCAATTACACAATAACTGTTACACTGAAAACGGCATGTTAACGATGTAGATTGTGTATTAAATTTAATATAAAAGTAACAAAAATAACTAATTTTTGAAAACAATAAACACAACAAATCTACAACACTAACCACTTCGTTTTGTACTAAACATTTGAATAGTCCATTCGAGATTCAGTAATGTTTTCTTCCTATATTATGTTTTCTGACCAACTTTGTCACCTGGAACATCGTATCCAATCCCTTCAATTGGATTAAAGGACAAATTCAGTTCCGAGCTCTTTATGAAAATTATCACTTGTATTCTTTGTTATCTGCATTAAAAAAACACTCGGTAAAACAACCCAGCCAGTTTTCAAAAGAGAGAATTTTCAAAACTATCACAACTGCCCATAAATAGTTGCAGACTTTTGATCCAAAGTTGTCCCAGTATATTATCTCAGTTTCACATTACTTTCGTTTTGAATTTCAATTCTTCTTGCATGTTTTTCAATAGCCTTTTGTCTCCGTTAATTTTTTGGTATCCGTCACGTTAGGTATAAAAACATAGATTCCAAAATCTTGCCGATTTATGTTTTCTGAGCAACAGATTCTATTGTTCAAGTCGCTGTTCCAACCACGCGCTAAACAAATGACGAATCCGTTTTTCCTCATTCTTTACTTTTCTTTCTCCCGCTTTTCTTGTTTTCAATTTTTCTTCAAATCATTTTTTCCTTCCCTATCCTTGTTGAGTTTTGTCGTTAGCTGAGGAGCTAAAAATTTTTGTGAAATCCAAAAACGGCCCAAAACTTCTTAAATCTGATTTTTTGTTTTTTATCTATTTTTCTGTCGTCTTACTATTTTGGTTAAAATACAAATATATTGGTTTGAAAACACCATTTAATCCTTCCAAACTCGCAATTGTTTTCACGCGACAGCCAGTTGATTTTTGGTAATGATTAGGATATTAGAAGTTCAATTTCACCGTTTGGGGGTAAGACACGCCCTTCCCCCGCTCGTGCAAATCTTTCACAGAGTAACCTACTATATAACAATACATAGTTTGTAATTGGAGATGGGGAAAAAAGGCATGGGAGCCGAAACAGAACAGATTCTGATCACCCCCTTAATAGTAAATTTATCCAGACGTAACAAATTTTCTTTTATCAATAGCAGTGATTGTATCATAAGCACTGATTGATGATTGAATTACTTATAGCATTAACTGCCGGTGAGGGAATTTTGCTACTGGTTTTTAAATTAATTATCTTGAATGTTTGAGTAATTTTTTTTTTTGGTTTAAGCAGTGAAACAACGAAGCGGACAAAGCCGTACATGGAATTCAGCTCAACCTATTCCATCCAAATTATTCCCAATTCATCTAACTCAAGTCTGACTAACTTTCTATTTGTCTTTTGTGTCTCCGGACTCTTGACTAACATCGTCAAGCAAGCTGCCGGTAGGTTGGCGTCCAATTTTGTATCTGAGTGTGATCCAGCTCTTTGCAACAGTTTTAATTTGTCGGAGGGGTCAGCACTGACACAGTTGTTAATATTATTTAAATGATTCATCATGGAAACCCAGCCCTTCACCAAAGTGTACGTCCAATCTTTTCTGTAAGAAAATAATACTATTCGTAAAAATGACTGCAATACCAATCCCGGATGCCTACGTCTTAAAAACAGTGTTGAAGCCTCTTGTGTCAATAATCCAAGGGAATGTGAATATTCACTTGTTCGCTAACCGCAGTACTGATTAACTTTTCAAAAATTATATTAGCCTTAGCTGCGTAGTTCTAAGGTTTTCTCACCAAAAACTGCCTACACAAAGCATGAATAAGACGGGCTATTAATTCTGCTGTTTTTGAATTATTATTAAGATTACCTCATCAAGCAGGTCACTGTTTTGACAACAATTAAAGCCACCGAATCACTAATAGTCAACTATACGAAAAACAATTAGATATCATAAAAACAGCAGGGATCTTATAACAAGAGACAGCTTACCTCCCTTAATATAGTAAGGTATTCTAGAAAGGTTCTAAGACTTTAGCGCACTTAATCCGTCAGATCGTAAGGAATTCCTTCGATTTGGTGTGTTCCCTTCAAAGTGGAATTATTTAGTCATCAGTCCACAAGTTTTCAAAAAGTGCAACCAATCAGCTATTAAAATTTATTATGTAATGTATACATCGCTTAAAAACACTTCGAACTCTGTTTATTTTATTACCCTTATGGCCATTGCAAATTTTTAGTTCATAACTCAACTTGGCTAAGAAGAATTCTTTAAACTTTTAGTTTGTTTAGATACAATTCATCAAGTAACCTGCTTTTTTTCGCTTATTTGTAAAAGGCCTTAAACACGGTGAACATAGGTTTGGTTTTGCTCAAAAATTGAAATATAAGACATGAAAACCTCATTAGTATCTCAAATAATTACCTATAAGGTAGATGCCATTTCATCAAATACAAATCCTTATCCTCAGGAATATCGAAGCACTAGTGATACCATTGTTGATAATTGTTTGTAATTACTCTAAAACGGAGTATTAGTACTAACGAAGTATTAAATCGCAATTGTATTAGTACTGTTGTTTATTTTAATTTGATTTTTTCATTGAAAAATTTTTCTTCAGACAGTGTCGTGAACTGTTCCCAATCTCGCACGCGAGCATTGATTGTTATCTACTTGCAACTTGCACCAGCGGGGAAAATCGACAAAAAATAAGCTTTTGTGAAAGAAACCGATTTGTCAAAGTGAAATTACTTTGATATTGAAACAATTATAAATCGATTATTAAAACAAACGTTTTCGAACGTTACGTTCATCGTCAATCACTGTTAAAAGATAAAATGATTATTTCTTTACATTTGTCTGAGACCACATTTACAACAATTTTAGGAACTATTCTAAAAAAATCAATCGAAAATTTTTCCTTATATACAATATTTAGCCTATTTACAGCTCATATTTACATCCGTTATCAATTTATTTAAAAACATTCCTATTCCGGATTTTTCAATTTTGGCCACGTTCTTGTATTTTTTGGGTTATTCCGAATTTGTCATATCTTAAGTATCCTTCTTGTGGAAGTTTTCGTTTTGTCATGCACAAATTGTTTTTTGCCCTATGTATCCTCATCTAGTCAAAATTATAGTTTGAACTAATATTTTAACGTGGGTTCCCGACCCTATATTCATCGCGTGTGTTTAGTGCCGGCATCAGCTTGCTGATGTATATAGCTTCGATAATCATTAGTTTTTCTACGGTCCGACCGGCTTCCAGAATTTTCCATTCAATGTCCTTCGTGGCGCCACGACATTCAACCAGATGTTGGTCCACCTGTGAATCCTTCTTTTGATGTTCTGTTATCCTTGTGGTAACATGCCGGCTCTTTTGCCCAACATAGATGGATCCCAATCCATTACATTTAACCTCTTATACCACGTGGGATTTCAGGTCTCTATTGAAAGATGATTTCAGTGTGGGAGGCATGATCTTAATTTCCTTGTTGTAAAAACCACTTGCAATTCGCATAGTTTCTTCAATTTGCTTCCAAAGTTTTGAGTAAGGCTGCCTCTGTATTGTAGAAAAAGAGTTGGCTTATTGTAAGATCTAGTCTTGCTTTTTTGATGCTCTTTTGGTGTTGCTCTCAATTGGTCCTTACCGCCACTTATTATCTTTTCTAGAGTCGGGTTCACTATTTTTGAAGACCAATCCTCTGGATATTGATTTTTGGTCCAGCAAGTTTTGTTCTTTTCAAGAGCCTGATCGAAGGCCAACCAATTAGAGGTTGCATTAAAAACTATATGAACCGTCCCTTGAATCAAATTTTTCTTATGCTGAAGCAGTGCACAGCTGCTAAAATTCAGTTTTATTCCAGTGGCAGTTGGTTTTTGACACCAATGGCAGGTGATAATACTTTTGCTGCTCGTATTTACGTTAATGTCAAGAAAAGCTAAATCCCATTCCATGTTAATTTTCTCTAAGGTAAATTGCAGGTTGTTGTATAATGAAATTGCAAATTATAAAAACTCGTCCGGGTCACCACGAACCGTGCAGATAATATCATCCACATACCTTTTAAACAATTTCATCTCCTCATAACTCCCCACTGTCTGTTGATTGCTGCAATAACTTCGATGGGGATTTTCTAAAGAAAAAATTATGGACAAAAAAGTCCAACTTCCAACAAAGTTTAGAGTTTTATATCAAAAAAATTATGCAATAATGCGCCCGATGCGTAGGAACACACAACGAAATTTTTGACAACGCAATTATTAGGTACGTTCGGTAATTGATTGAAATGGCGTGTACCACTTTATCCAAATGATGTATTTTTTCAGGAATAACGTTAGTATAAACAACAACGAACTATGAGTTCAAATAGAACAAGGAACTATGAGCAACTATGAGATTTTCAAATGATAATTAAGCGAACTAAAAATAAATTGAGTAAACACGGGTAAAAAACGGAATTTACATTTACACATGCACAATTGTATTGGTGAGCAACTGGAATTTGCAAAGACACAACAGAAGATACAACCTTGGTTTTATTTTGCGAGAAACTTAAGGAAAAAGGAGTTTTGGAAATCAAGAAAACGAAAAAAATACTCAACGAATCAGCTCCAAATCGGCTTATCACATTTTACTGTATGCGGTTGTTGTGTTAACTATATTAACACTACAAGATGTTTTACGCCTCTTCGGCTCTACAAAGTTTTAAGATATCACAACATCGCGTTTGCCATACTAAAAAACCTTTTTGACGTTAAAAGTATCTCATTTGCAATAATTAATGTTAGGGTACTTCTTATAATTATACGTAACTAAATCAGTCGAGGATACTGAAGAAGATGTGAAGAACTGATGTATGTGATTATATAATCGCAAAGCTTTGTTTTCTTAGATTCCGTAGGAATCTTTTATCAGTATAGTGTGCCTTATTTCTTAACATTTTGATCGTATGCCAACGCCGATCTCTCCGTAGGCTCCGATTTTGACATATTTAACACACCCTCCGTTAGATACAAAAGCGTACTACCATTGGCCGAATTTGTTGATCTTCTTCATGGGCTGGCTTGGCACTGAGTGAAAAATAATGACGCTATGGTCGCCTTTAGATTAAAAATGGCTTTTCTGACAGATTCGACTACTGACGTCCTCATAGAGGCGGAGAGATGACCAGTCATTCTTTTGAGCTACCGCTTTAGGCATCTCCAAAGCTGAAAAATTTTTTGCTTTTGCCTTTCTTTTCCGCTGATCATCACGTTCCTGACCGGTGAATCACTGCAGAATTACGTTACTTGGTGTTCTTGATTTTTTGGTACTATTTTATTGAGATGGTGTGCCTCATTTTGGGAAACTAGATTTGAAGAGCGTGTTTTTTATTAGACCTCGTTGTCTTCATTTTGCCGTCAGTTACACTCTGCTTCCTCTTCTTCAAAACAATGTCCCCATTGATCCGTTGTCAAAGTTTTATGGCGGGAGCTTTCAAAAATTCTTCCACAGACTTTCTTACATCAATGTCCAGACGTTTTTTGGCGTACTTTGCTAGAAGAATTGACCACTTATTCTTGGGACCAAATTATGCTAAACCGCATTATCTCACTCAATCTAAGGTAGGCCGATGAATTTTTGGGGTGCATGCCGTCGATTCAATTAAAATCCCTGCGACCTGGATTTCGAGAAGTCTGTATAGGTACCCTTTGGCTCTCTTCTTCTGATCCGAACTTGGCGATTGCGATGCTTCCCTACTCATATGTTTGAGGGATTGCAGTGTTCTTATCATTCAGATATAGGGATCTGCTACTATGTTATGCGATCATATCATGTCTTAATTGTCGCATCCTTAATCAGTTCCGTTTTCCTCGTTTTGATCTCCACATTGCTTCTTTAGATAATGTCGTTCCACTGATCGTTGGGTAGTATATGGCTACATTTCACTGTTTCTCTTTCCAAAAAACACTTTTTAATGCTATACAACTTTAGAGTATCTTTGCCGGGATCCGAATATATGTCTTTTAATGGCGTTTTAGGAAGTCGATCATAGTGTGCATAGATGGAGATTTATTAATGTTTTTTGTTTACAAAAAAGTTGGTAAATTAAATCTTTATTCTTTTCGGTTAAACTAGTATTTGATTTGTTTTTAGTATTTTGCGGTTTAAAACAAGCAAGTCTGGATTTGATTATCATCTGAACTATTCTAACTAACAAAACTTTTGTATGCTGGTCGTTCGCAGCTGCATCAATTATATTGATGTTATTTTATCTCAAAACTGTCGGAATTTTGTACTGATTAAGCTCCCAGATTGATCGGCCCTGATATTTCTCGATACAGAGTGATTACGAAAGTTATCTTTAACAAAATGTAGTCGCTTGATGTACTCCTATATTTTTTTGCCGTCGGAAATTTACTAAATCGATCAGCTGCTACTAGTATGTAGAATTCCTAATTTTGATCATCCTGTATCGGCAAAATCTATCTGTGTTTTTCCGTTTCGTTTTTTCTTCTTTTTATCTCCAAATACCGCAAATTTGCGTATCTCCTTTAACACCGTCTCTTTGAAGTCTTCTGTAATGAACATTTTTTATAGAACTCGCTCAGAATGGTGAGGAACTCGATCTCTGTTGAAGTATTTTCCGACGTGTTTAGCAATTCAGAAGATTGAGTAGAGTGTATACTCCCAAACGAGACATAAAAGACGAATGTGACTGTCAACTTCTGATGTGTCGAGCTTTCTGCAGCTCCGCGTTGCTCGGATCCTTTTGATAGAGTGAGGGCTATTTGATGTTTGCGTATGATGTATAGAAAAAATGGAGGGGCGCGAGAAATGAGTAAAATAAGCAATGAATTCATTACTTGAGGAAAATTTTAGAATTGAATTATCAAAAATGCGGAAAAATATTCCAGTAAATTTGAATGTTAAATAATTAAATTTGAATTGAAATTGTGTGAAGTAAATAAAAAATTTAAGGTTCTGATTTGAAGCGATTTACAAGTTTGAGGAATTTTGATTTCATATTTATGGAGAGTGAGAGAGGCACTGATTTATGGCGTTTTGAATTTCGATCCATTTTTTGTAAATTATTAAGCGGTCGACCTTCTGTTCAAAGAATGGTCACTTGATCCTCGTGTTCGTTTTCATTAATATTTAATTGCAGGTTTCTCAATATTTCGATTAACTCATTCTGTTGCCTTTTATGGCAAATAGTGCTGATAAAGGACTTTTTTATCTTTTTTGTAACAACAAGCTCCTAGATTTATGCTGAAATGTTATATGCGTTTACGAAAAAGATTTGAAGAGATATTTTTTATAAAACCAATGTTTGTAACTGTCATACATTGAAAATTTTACAATTGAACGGATTGAGCCTACCAATTCAAAGAGTTAAGGAGCGTTGGCATGTTTAATTGGCTCAATTTAGCTTAAGTGACGAAAGTAATGCTTAAAGATCAGCTACCATTGTTATATTATTTCCGTAGAGATAGTGTTTAAAAATTTGTATTGGCCAGGCAACTGTCGACAATTTTGACTCATTTGCATTATTTTTGCTCGCGAAAGAAGCGAGATGCATAAAAAATAGTTTTTCACCATACTTGTCTGTGCTGCTCAAGAACGCAACCTAGACCTATTCTTGAAGCATCGAATCCGACTTGCGTGTTTAGTTTTGGATCAAATTTTTCGTTTTCTTTAATATTTGTTTTTTGGTTTTTGATTTCCTCAAAATGCAATTGTTAAATTTTTGAAGACATCGAATTCATTTCCCTTTTTCAACAGATCTTTAAAAAGATAAAATAATGTTGCTATATTGTGAATAAGTTTTGGTACGTCATGTAATGATCCCACGAAAAAACGTATCAGTTTAATTTCATTTGGGGCTTTCAGATAAAACATTAATTTTGTTTCTGCAGTTAATATTTTAAATCCTCTGCTCGAGATATAGAAACCAAGCCATTTTTTTATCGCAAACTTAATGTTTGATAGATTTTTTTGAAGATTATCCTCGTCAAATACTTTGCGTCACGCGTTTACGTCCATAATCTGATCCAGTTTTGATCCACGGAAAACAATAACATTTTTGTCTAAGAGAAAGTATGTGTTCTCATTGATGATATTGTACCACTTATAGCTTTTTTGAGTTGAATTCAACCTCAATATCCGCGAGTCTGTGAATCTAGTTTCAGCTGTGAGTCTTTATATCAGTTTATCAATATGGCCCTCAAATATTGATTTCACTATTTCTGATTCGACACGCGCCTCAATTTGACTACGTAATTGTCTAGTCTTTTGATGAAAAAGCACAAAATTCCGTCTAAATCTTGGCTTTACCACGTGGTTTTTGGACTTTCCTCGACGTTAAACGAAGTTTGGAATTTTTTATATTCAATTTTTTTCCAATTTAATGGGACAGAGATCTTCGTTAGCAACAATTGACTTATCATGTTTTCGGTCTAGCTGTAATCCGATTCCTGGGAACAAGTATTGGTCGGTTAGTGGCTTGTGTCAATCCGGTACAACGAGTACTTTGCGTGAATATACTCTCCAGCTGTTTGATTCAATAGGACAGTTTATTGAAGCAATGATGTATTTTGGATCATTAGAGGGAGATTCTCGTTCTATTTGGTCTTTGCTATTCTATTCGCTGTTGTCTTTTAGGCTTTTGTCATCTGACTCGGAAATGCCTTGACAGCATTGTTCATTGAATTTGGATTTGCTGTGTCATTTTACTGCTGAACGATCGACGCATAGTTCCAGGTGCTTGTCGACTGTTCTGATTCAATTATAATTCATACTTCGCTGTCTAAAGCCACTTCTACCGATCCTATCGAAACTAGTTCAGCTATTGCACATTTTATTTATTTGATTATTTGCCATACAACGTATCTTATAGTCTTTATAAAGTTTTAATCCAGATTTTCGAGGATTATTATGACTACTTCTGGATAGCAAATTCATAAGTTATCTTTTACTAGCAAAACTGAACGTTCTGCTCTGACCCGATACTTGTTGTGAATTTTCAATTGAAAAAATTTTTGTCTGGTTCGGTGCATACTTGTGGAACTGTCTCCTTCAACAGTTCAGGTACAATATCCCGGTTCTTCATCTTAAGGATAATTTTGCCTCTAATGCGTTCCTGTTCTAGATAAAATTTGTTGCAGTTTTCCGCTATCTCGTTTAGTGCACTATAAATTGAGTCCATGGTCTCATCTTTGCTCTCCTTGAGACTCTAGATAGTAATTCTGTCTAACGTAATAATCAGATAACTGTTTTCCCATCTGCTACAATTCAAGGGTATTAGACACATTGTTCCCATCTCCCTTGCTCTACGACATCTAATTTCCCAATCTCCTCTTTGTTTAAGAGTCCGAGCTTGTCTTTGGCGTTCGAATGTTGGTGATGGATCAAATACCAGATTCTCATATATCTACCCAATTGGTAGCGACACTTTTTGCTTGCGACCCGGAACTACTCCAAGGTAATATTTTTATCTTTCGTTCAGTGGCTTTCTCCCTTATTCTTTCCAATGGGATGGGTGGTTCTGATGCTGGTCCTTCCGGAAACAAAACGGATCTATACCCATCGGTGTTCTGGAGATTTCTTTTGACTGCGTAATATCGTGAACTGTTCCTTATCACGCACGGCTGAACGAATGTTATCTATTTGCAACTTATAGTAGTAAAAATAAAAGATAAAAGGTTACAATATGTAAATTGTAACTCTTCCGATATGGAACTTTTAATCAATTTGAGCACATGTTTTTTTTCCTGCATGGATAGACAAATGAGACAAAAGGCCAATTGGCAACAACAAAGTATAGTGTTTACATATCATTTAAAGACATGCAGTAATGCGTAATGTCAACTGCAGAATTTGGAATTAATTAGCCGATGGATACGACCTCAAAAACCACGGACACGACCTCAAAAACAGGGACACGACCTCAAAAACAGGATATACAGGTAGCGCTCCGAGGGCATTAGGTGGCTGAGCAGCACTTCTGTTAGAGCCCTACGCCCTACTAGTCTCCTAGAATCCGAATCAACGAAACTGCTTTGAAAGACAACTTTAAGATACGATTGCGTTAGGCTTTAAAATTTGAACCCATCATACGCCCACCCCCTCCAACCTAGCCCCTCCTCCCCCCCCCCTCAATGCCCCCGCCCACCCTCCTCCAACGTGGCATTTGAAATTTGAATCCTTCTTGGCCAACTCCGGAGCCGAACTCTTGGCGGTTGTTTGAGAGAGCAATTCGGCCGACGTTAGTCATTAATTTTTTCAGCTGCGACTTATCGCAACATTGTACCTATATCAACTTACACGCTGTTAGTTAAATGCGATTCCAAATTGGTCTCTGCCCCTTACCTTAAGAGCCACATGCCTTACTAAATCAATAAATGCAATTGAAATGTTGAAAGTATGGATTTTAGTTTAGAAATTATTTTTGATATGGGCATAAAAATAAATACTCGAAAAGACTAATATTTTGGATGCACACTGCTTAAATTGTCTTTGCAGGCTAAGAAAATTTGCGATACTATCTGTTGCTATTCTCGGATAGCCCGATTTTCGGCTGAACTTGTACGGAAGAATGGTCTTTTATATGCTAACCTACTTCTCTTTCGAAGCATCTGTTACTTTAGAGAAAAAAATTCGAATTCTCAGACAAGTCCAGAAAAAGCTTTCAACAAGTAAACTTTTGAATAAATAATTTTCAAGATCATTCTAGTCTACTTTCACTTAATTGGTCTCCTTTTTAATCGAACGTTATCCAGCTGTTGTCAGTACGACTTCAAGAACAATTTTGTATAAACCGCTGACCTTTTTTGCAAACTTTAATGGGAGGCGGGGGAATTATATGCATAGTTAGTTTTTTCTTCTGTCAATTTTTTGAATACCGCTTTTCCCATCAGTTATCGAGGTTTGAAGTTTTGATGAACATTTGGCCTGATTTTGTTTACATTCTGTTGTAGTTTTGTTCACATTTTTGCATAATTTGTTCGTAAAAAAGTATGTAAGAACTGTTAACGGTAGTCTTTTTGTTCTCTCTTTTAAAAACAGAGAAGGGTTGTTGGACTACTTGACCCATCGTTTTTATTTATTTCGTGGTTAAAATTCAACTTTTTTGAATAAAAATGATCATACTATGCTTCTTCAGCAAACTTTCTCCAAATTTGACGGAGGTACTGATCTGACAAAATGCTTACACAATCTTAGTAAACTTAACTGGTGCTGTTTGAACTCCTGATTCCTAAAACATGGTTTTGGATGTAAAGTTTTAACAGCTTTTCTCAAAATTAAATCTTTTTTTTTAAAAAATGCACTATTTTTGCAGATATTGATGTGTGACAACACGTCCATTTATTCTCCATACCTTTCTATGATGAAAAAATGTTCAGGTTTCACAGGGGTGCTGTCTTCTTTAAACTGTTCACACTTTACCTCAAAATTAGATATGACAGTTCTCATATTCGGTTTCAAAAAATACATCCTATTTACGTTTCACCGAATTCCCAAGAAAATCGACAATGTTAATCGAGAAAACTTTGATATATTTCGATAAATTTTGATTCTCCTGTATTGTCTGTTATTTTGTAGTCGTAGGATTTATCCTTTATACATTAAAATGACATAGTCAAATATTTTCCTATCTAAATGTAACTGAACGCATTGGATATCTTCTTTTTGGATTGTCAGCTAATGGTTTTAACGACTGTGAGTTGAATAGTTTTCAATACTTCTTTAAATTTGGTTTTTTCATTTTACTCTATTTCATAACTTGTAAGTGGTTCTCCGTAACAACAGAGACCAACCACTTTCCCGTGAAGCAACTATTAATCTCTTGTCTGGATTGTTTTACGTCTCTCTCGCTATCTCTTTGCAATAAAAACTTTGTGTATTTTTATTGCCTATGCTAAGTATGTTAAATGTGCGTATTATTTTTTCACATGGTCCGATAAACAACAGACCCTTTTGATGTTTAAATGAATCTTAAGCAAACATAAATAAATTATCAGCTAATTGGTATTAATTATTGTATTTATGGTATGAATAGCTTCAATACGTTAGTTTCCCTAATTGTTATAAATTTTTAAGTTCAGTCTGTAGTCTTCGTTATTTTATATTATTACAACGTTTTTTATAACAAGTCTCATTGGCTTTTTAGGGAGGTAATTTGTTTTTGTTAATTATTTTGTAGTTCAAATTTTGCGTTCGTTATGACTTCTTAAATTATTTGTTTTCAAAAAAAACTTTGAACTACGCTCTTCTTTGTTCTTTTTTGGTGAATTGTTCCCTAATTTCGTCAAGGTCGAGCCGGTTCTCTTTTCTCTATAGTTCAAGTTAATTTTTCATGTTAGGTTTTATCTGATGCTTATATGACTTTGTTACTAAGTCGTTTTGATTAAACCAAAAGTTTTTCGATACAACTTATGTTTTTTTGTGTGTTATTTTGTGTTTGTTTTGCTCTTATTCTCATTATTAGCAGGTTGCAACGGCTTTCTGATGCTGTATTATTCAATAAATTAAGTGTTTTAAGTTGATAACAATTTTTAACTCATGAAACGATTATTTTTGAACAGCGTGTGATATAATGGAAGTTCCGTATCTCCTCTCCATTCGGTAGGTAATTGAGTCAACAATTAAGATAAGAGAGGTCAGAAAATGATGTAAGAGCGCACATTGCCAACCCTTTTTTTTAATTTGAATTCTTGGTTTAAACACAGCTGACTTTTCACTGAGAATGCAAAGTTAGTTAAGGTGTCACAATGATATGATGCACGATGTCAACGCAACGTTGCAAACAAGGAAAAACAGGATTGTATTCATCAAACGAAATATTCAAGAAAATGACTCATTCGTACGATGAATTTGTTGTGTCTTCTCTTTGCTTCAATTCAATCTGAACTTGTGTCAAAATTGTTTATGAGGTGTATATAATCACTCAGGTTTTCTATCCGTAGAATTAAAATAGATAACAATAATGATAATACCAAGATTGAAGTTCAGGTTAATGAATTTTGGTTGAACCAAATTCATTAACCTGAACTTCAACTTTAGTATTATCATCATCGTTATCTTATTTTAATTCTACGGGTAGAGAAAATGAGTGATTACATACACCTCATAAACAAACTTGACACAAGTTCAGAGTGAAGTTATTCAAAGAGCAGTAACCACAAATTCATCGTGTGTATGAAACTTTTTCTTGAATCCTCCGGTTGATGAATACAAACCTACATTTCTGTGTTTTCAACGTTGCGTTGACATCGCGTCTCAAACCAATGTTATACTTGAACTGACTTAGCAGTCTCAGTGATTTACGTCATTGTTTTTTCAAATATGCGTTTTTGGGTCCAAGCCACTCAAAAGGTTTTTACCTTAACTCAAGTTAAAGAAAAACTAGGGTAAGCTTGCGGAAAAGTAACGGTTTAACTTAACTCCCTTATTGTAAAGTTACATTAATTTTACTTAGTTTGCAACGACACTCCATACCTCAATACTATTCGATTGCAATTGGTTTTCCCATTCTAAAAATGAGTTGATCGGGAGTTATTAATCGCATACATTGGAATAGTGTTGATGTATGGGCTGTCGTGGCAAACTTAATGAAGTTAATGCAACTTTATTTCAACGGAGTCAAGTTAAACTTTATTTGTACTGTAAATTTAACCTAATTTTTTCCTAACTTGAGTTAAGGTAAAAATTTACCCAAACTTTGTTTAGGTAATATTACCTTAAACGACTAAAACTTTTTTGTAACGTTCTGCAAAAAAATTAACAAAAAAATTGTTAGACTTGCTCAAGAAAAACAGAATCGCCTCCAATACTCCTCTTTGAGTCCTAAAAATAGATGAAGTAGACAATTGAAAATATTTAATCCAAATACTCAAAATTTGTTTTTGATGTTGAACATTGTAAGTGGTCACTTTTGATAGCCTCCCCATTCTTCATAAAGTTGTTCTGTAGCAAAACGGCACTCGCTCCGAAAGTAATACGTAGTTAAAAATCATAATTTTGTGTCATAATTGTTGGCTTATATCAATTTTACTCTCGAGCCTAAGCAAAAAGTTTTATATCAATTTGGTCATCGATAATGGTAAATCTAATGTATGTTCAGGTGAAAGTTCAAGTGATTCCCCCATAATTTCTCAGGTAACTTTCAGGTATAGTCGAGTTAAGTTAAGGTTAGTTCTGTTAAAGCAAAGCTGTCAGAACGTTTCAAGTAAGCTAAGAATTTTCTTGCGTAAATTTACCTAAATTTTATTTAGTGTGTGGCGGTAAAATTTTTTTTGTAAGTAGTCTACAAAATTGATTGTCATAAAAAGGAGAGAACAATAATATATTCGCTTTTTACATTTTTCCAATCAAACGTGGACCAAAAAAAGAACAAATTGAGTTGTCACTATACAGACAGTCAAAACTCCAGGGTCTTCAACCACTGTGTATATTTTGGAGCTTTTTGTGTTATGAGGAAACAAAAAAGTACGAAAAATCCTTCTGAAGACCCAAAACAGTCTGCAAATAAAGTCACTGCTTTTCTCAAAAATGATAAAGAAATTAATTATCATTTTTTTCGTCGTTTTTACCGAACCGATAGGAATGTGAAAATTTTTTGATTGAGCGTTTGAAAATTTTTAAAGAAAATTTTGCTGTTACTGAGAAAACAAAACCTTAGATCATTAAAATTTCTTTTTTAAAAAGGATCAGAAAGTAGGAGGTGAATTATAAATTGCGGCCAAAGAGCTCCTTGTTTTCAATTGCTCTCGAGGAAATTTTTAAGCGTTTGTTATAGTTTGGTTTCTTTTTGAAAGAAACTCGAAATTTACTTTTTGAAAGAAACTTGAAAAGAAACTCGAAATTTACTGCAAAAGCTCGAAATTTACTTTTTGAGGTTGAACATTGTAAGTGGTCACTTTTGATAGCCTCCCCATTCTTCATAAAGTTGTTTTGTAGAAAAACGGCACTCCATCAGAAAAAAATACATAGTTAAAAATCATAATTTTGTGTCATAATTTTTGGATAATATCAATTTTACTCTCGAGCCTAAGCAAAAAGTTTTATATCAACTTTGTCATCGATAATGGTAAATCTAATGTATGTTCAGGTGAAAGTTCAAGTGATTCCCCCATAATTTCTCAGGTAACTTTCAGGTATAGTCGAGTTAAGTTAAGGTTAGTTCTGTTAAGGCAAAGCTGCCAGAACGTTTCAATTAAGCTAAAAATTTCCTTGCGTAAATTTACCTAAACTTTATTTAGTGTGTGGCGGAAAATTTTTTTTAACTAGTCTACAAAATTGTTTGTCATAAAAAGGAGAGAACAACAATATATTCGCTTCTTTACAATTTTCCAATCAAACGTGAACCAAAAAAAGAACAAATTGAGTTGTCACTATACAGACAGTCAAAACTCCAGGGTCTTCAACCACTGTGTATATTTTGGAGCTTTTTGTGTTATGAGGAAACAAAAAAGTACGAAAAATCCTTCTGAAGACCCAAAACAGTCTGCAAATAAAGTCACTGCTTTTCTCAAAAATCATAAAGAAATTAATTATCGTTTTTTTCGTCGTTGTTACCGAACCAATAGGAATGTGAAAATTTTTTGATTGAGCGTTTGAAAATTTTTAAAGAAAATTTTGCTGTTACTGAGAAAACAAAACCTTAGATCATTAAAATATGTTTTTTAAAAAGTATCAGAAAGTGGGAGGTGAATTATAAATTGCGGCCAAAGAGCTCCTTGTTTTTAATTGCTCTCGATGAAATTCTTAAGCGTTTGTTATAGTTTTATGTCTTTTTGAAAGAAACGTTTGCTTGACTGACTTAACTTTCCACTCTTTGCTTTTAAAGTTTCAAAAGCGATTTCGTTAACAGATATCTTCAAGGGCACTCGTTTGCTGACTGTCTGTTCAAAGGTAATCAAAAATTGAACTGATTTTTTTTCAATTTCCATTTTATATTAGTGGTCTCTAATAAACTCATTAACATTTAAAATTGGATGCCCTTATTACGCTAGGGCAGCTAACGGTCGAAATTCAGCACTTGCTGAAGCAGACAAAAACTAAATTCAGCTCCCATCGTTCGTTCAAGAGCACTTTATTGGACGTTCATCGTTTTGTTTTTTTTTTGTTTCAAAGCCTGGTTGTACTTGAAACACAGATAAAAAAATCTGTTTTGTGCCAAATTTTTTCCGCCCAGATACTGGTTAGGTGGGGGTTGTCATAGTTGCGATAATTTGATCACTGCGTAAAAAGGCAAAAAATTGTGTCTTAGGGTTAATCCTGAGATCTCCTAGTACGTATTGAATTTAGAATATATTTTTAGAATATAATGTTCAACTGGAGGTTGTTATAAGTACCGTCAGTATATTTCAAATGTATTCCCTGGGAATTTGCTGGATATATATTTTCGGTTTTCGAACAAAATTTTGGTCTTTCATTGGAATTATTGCCGAATAGCTAAAATTTTGGTTTAACGTTTAACTCATCAACGTTTTCTTTAACTCTTCAAACAATGAAAACTTTTGATGAAGTCTGGTTTTTGTAGCAAAACTACTTTTGTTCCGAACCCACTTCTGGGGGGCGGAACTACATACTCAACTCGGATATTCTTTGCACAGTAAATTTTCACCGATTAATGTAGTCATCGTCTAAAGTTGTAATTGGTATCATTAGAAAGCCCGTCCCGCCGAGAGTGTGAAATTAATAAGTTTTTCAAAGTTTTCTTTTTTTTCGAGGAGTATTTGGGCTTAAAGTTTTTGTGGAAATTTCACTTTTCGCAATGATTTTTTCACGTTTTCGTTCATCTGAAAAAGAATTATTAATTTTGCCCTATTACGTTTCTATTTTTATTGTTTTGGGTCATTGGTAACTCCGAACGATTATCAGGGATAACTTTTTTCTGATCATAGCTCGTTAGAAGGAAAAAAGTTTGATTATTGAATTAAGTTTTTCGGTTTTGAGATCCATTATCTTTATTTTGCGGCTATTTGACTTCTGTTTTAAAATTTTTGTCTTGACTTTCCGGCGAATTTTACATTGGACATTTCCGGCGATATGGAACTTTTAATCAATTTGAGCACATGTTTTTTTCCTGCATGGATAGACAAATGAGACAAAAGACCAATTGGCAACAACAAAATATAGTGTTTATATATCATTTAAAGACATGCAGTAATGCGTAATGTCAACTGCAGAATTTGGAATTAATTAGCCGATGGATACGACCTCAAAAACCACGGACACGACCTCAAAAACAGGGACACGACCTCAAAAACAGGATATACAGGTAGCGCTCCGAGGGCATTAGGTGGCTGAGCAGCACTTCTGTTAGAGCCCTACGCCCTACTAGTCTCCTAGAATCCGAATCAACGAAACTGCTTTGAAAGACAACTTTAAGATACGATTGCGTTAGGCTTTAAAATTTGAACCCATCATACGCCCACCCCCTCCAACCTAGCCCCTCCCCCCCCCCTCAATGCCCCCGCCCACCCTCCTCCAACGTGGCATTTGAAATTTGAATCCTTCTTGGCCAACTCCGGAGCCGAACTCTTGGCGGTTGTTTGAGAGAGCAATTCGGCCGACGTTAGTCATTAATTTTTTCAGCTGCGACTTATCGCAACATTGTACCTATATCAACTTACACGCTGTTAGTTAAATGCGATTCCAAATTGGTCTCTGCCCCTTACCTTAAGAGCCACATGCCTTACTAAATCAATAAATGCAATTGAAATGTTGAAAGTATGGATTTTAGTTTAGAAATTATTTTTGATATGGGCATAAAAATAAATACTCTAAAAGACTAATATTTTGGATGCACACTGCTTAAATTGTCTTTGCAGGCTAAGAAAATTTGCGATACTATCTGTTGCTATTCTCGGATAGCCCGATTTTCGGCTGAACTTGTACGGAAGAATGGTCTTTTATATGCTAACCTACTTCTCTTTCGAAGCATCTGTTACTTTAGAGAAAAAAATTCGAATTCTCAGACAAGTCCAGAAAAAGCTTTCAACAAGTAAACTTTTGAATAAATAATTTTCAAGATCATTCTAGTCTACTTTCACTTAATTGGTCTCCTTTTTAATCGAACGTTATCCAGCTGTTGTCAGTACGACTTCAAGAACAATTTTGTATAAACCGCTGACCTTTTTTGCAAACTTTAATGGGAGGCGGGGGAATTATATGCATAGTT
Organism: Convolutriloba macropyga; assembly: GCF_964194025.1. Taxonomy (NCBI): domain Eukaryota; kingdom Metazoa; phylum Xenacoelomorpha; order Acoela; family Convolutidae; genus Convolutriloba; species Convolutriloba macropyga. The sequence continues at coordinate 26,825,910 of NC_134475.1, forward strand.
AGTTTTTTCTTCTGTCAATTTTTTGAATACCGCTTTTCCCATCAGTTATCGAGGTTTGAAGTTTTGATGAAAATTTGGCCTGATTTTGTTTACATTCTGTTGTAGTTTTGTTCACATTTTTTATAATTTGTTCGTAAAAAAGTATGTAAGAACTGTTAACGGTAGTCTTTTTGTTCTCTCTTTTAAAAACAGAGAAGGGTTGTTGGACTACTTGACCCATCGTTTTTATTTATTTCGTGGTTAAAATTCAACTTTTTTGAATAAAAATGATCATACTATGCTTCTTCAGCAAACTTTCTCCAAATTTGACGGAGGTACTGATCTGACAAAATGCTTACACAATCTTAGTAAACTTAACTGGTGCTGTTTGAACTCCTGATTCCTAAAACATGGTTTTGGATGTAAAGTTTTAACAGCTTTTCTCAAAATTAAATCTTTTTTTTAAAAAAATGCACTATTTTTGCAGATATTGATGTGTGACAACACGTCCATTTATTCTCCATACCTTTCTATGATGAAAAAATGTTCAGGTTTCACAGGGGTGCTGTCTTCTTTAAACTGTTCACACTTTACCTCAAAATTAGATATGACAGTTCTCATATTCGGTTTCAAAAAATACATCCTATTTACGTTTCATCGAATTCCTAAGAAAATCGACAATGTTAATCGAGAAAACTTTGATATATTTCTGGCTTCGACAAAGTGTTTTTGTAATTTTGTTGATATTTGGCTATGCTTGAATTTAGTATTCTTTTTGCAATAATAAAAAAGTTTACTCATTAATTGATAGTCCAATTGGCTTCCTCGAGTTGCTTAATTGATTATATTTAATGCTTCCAGTGGATATTTATTGGCTCTTTTGACTTTGAATATATTTGTTTCCAGCAAAACTGCTCGACACTTTCAAAGCTTTTTTCATTCAATTTTAATCTTAGTCCTTTTGATCAATAGTCCCTTCTGTTTAATAATAAAACAAAAAAGCAATTTTAATAGGTTTAATTTTCCACTGACTGTATTATGACTTTGATATTACCAGTTTTCACGTTTTTCTTACTTTTGATGTTACCTGTTTTCATGTTTTTCTTACTTTTTAATATTAAACAATATTAGTGGTTTGTGTTTGGTTTTCTGACGCAGATTCATATTATTATGGTCAAAGGCGTTAAAATAAGGTTTAGCTGAACATTTACAACTTTGCAGAGAAGAGACTGTAGTTTTAATTTAATTGAAGTGCGCGAATATGCTTATTTGCGCATTTCAGTTAAAATTTTGATTCTCCAGTATTGTCTGTTATTTTGTAGTCGTAGGATTTATCCTTTATACTTTAAAATGACATAGTCAAATATTTTCCTATCTAAATGTAACTGAACGCATTGGATATCTTCTTTTTGGATTGTCAGCTAATGGTTTTAACGACTGTGAGTTGAATAGTTTTCAATACTTCTTTAAATTTGGATTTTTCATTTTACTCTATTTCATAACTTGTAAGTGGTTCTCCGTAACAACAGAGACCATCCACTTTCCCGTGAAGCAACTATTAATCTCTTGTCTGGATTGTTTTACGTCTCTCTCGCTATCTCTTTGCAATAAAAATTTTGTGTATTTTTATTGCGTATGCTAAGTATGTTAAATGTGCGTATTATTTTTTCACATGTTCCGATAAACAACAGACCTTATTGATGTTTAAATGAATCTTAAGCAAACATAAATAAATTATCAGCTGATTGGTATTTATTATTGTATTTATGGTATGAATAGCTTCAATACGTTAGTTTCCCTAATTGTTATAATTTTTTAAGTTCAGTCTGTAGTCTTCGTTATTTTATATTATTACAACGTTTTTTATAACAAGTCTCATTGGCTTTTTAGGGAGGTAATTTGTTTTTGTTAATTATTTTGTAGTTCAAATTTTGCGTTCGTTATGACTTCTTAAATTATTTGTTTTCAAAAAAAAACTTTGAACTACGCTCTTCTTTGTTCTTTTTTGGTGAATTGTTCCCTAATTTCGTCAAGGTCGAGCCGGTTCTCTTTTCTCTATAGTTCAAGTTAATTTTTCATGTTAGGTTTTTTCTGATGCTCATTTGATTTTGTTACTAAGTCGTTTTGATTAAACCAAAAGTTTTTTGATACAACTTATATTTTTTTGTGTGTTATTTTGTGTTTGTTTTTGCTCTTATTCTCATTATTGGCAGGTTGCAACGGCTTTCTGATGCTGTATTATTCAATAAATTAAGTGTTTTAAATTGATAACAATTTTTAACTCATGAAACCATTATTTTTGAACAGCGTGTGATATAATGGAAGTTCCGTATCTCCTCTCCATTCGGTATGTAATTGAGTCAACAATTAAGATAAGAGAGGTCAGAAAATGATGTAAGAGCGCACATTGCCAACCCTCCTTTTTAATTTGAATTCTTGGTTTAAACACAGCTGACTTTTCACTGAGAATGCAAAGTTAGTTAAGGTGTCACAATGATATGATGCACGATGTCAACGCAACGTTGCAAACAAGGAAACGCATGATTGTATTCATCAAACGAAATATTCAAGAAAATGACTCATTCGTACGATGAATTTGTTGTGTCTTCTCTTTGCTTCAATTCAATCTGAACTTGTGTCAAAATTGTTTATGAGGTGTATATAATCACTCAGGTTTTCTATCCGTAGAATTAAAATTGATAACAATAATGATAATACCAAGATTGAAGTTCAGGTTAATGAATTTTGGTTGAACCAAATTCATTAACCTGAACTTCAACTTTAGTATTATCATCATCGTTATCTTATTTTAATTCTACGGGTAGAGAAAATGAGTGATTACATACACCTCATAAACAAACTTGACACAAGTTCAGAGTGAAGTTATTCAAAGAGAAGTAACCACAAATTCATCGTGTGTATGAAACTTTTTCTTGAATCCTCCGGTTGATGAATACAAACCTACAATTCTGTGTTTTCAACGTTGCGTTGAAATCGCGTCTCAAACCAATGTTATACTTGAACTGACTTAGCAGTCTCAGTGATTTACGTCATTGTTTTTTCAAATATGCGTTTTTGGGTCCAAGCCACTCAAAAAGTTTTTACCTTAACTCAAGTTAAAGAAAAACTAGGGTAAGCTTGCGGAAAAGTTACGGTTTAACTTAACTCCCTTATTGTAAAGTTACATTAATTTTACTTAGTTTGCAACGACACTCCATACCTCAATACTATTCGATTGCAATTGGTTTTCCCATTCTAAAAATGAGTTGATCGGGAGTTATTAATCGCATACATTGGAATAGTGTTGATGTATGGGCTGTCGTGGCAAACTTAATGAAGTTAATGCAACTTTATTTCAACGGAGTCAAGTTAAACTTTATTTGTACTGTAAATTTAACCTAATTTTTTCCTAATTTGAGTTAAGGTAAAAAATTACCCTAACTTTGTTTAGGTAATATTACCTTAAACGACTAAAAATTTTTTGTAACGTTCTGCAAAAAAATTAACAAAAAAATTGTTAGACTTGCTCAAGAAAAACAGAATCGCCTCCAATACTCCTCTATGAGTCCTCAAAATAGATGAAGTAGACAATCGAAAATAGTTAATGCAAAAACTCGAAATTTGTTTTTTGAGGTTGAACATTGTAAGTGGTCACTTTTGATAGCCTCCCCATTCTTCATAAAGTTGTTCTGTAGCAAAACGGCACTCCCTCCGAAAGTAATCTGTAGTTAAAAATCATAATTTTGTGTCATAACTTTTGGCTTATATCAATTTTACTCTCGAGCCTAAGCAAAAACTTTTATATCAACTTTATCATCGATAATGGTAAATCTAATGTATGTTCAGGTGAAAGTTCAAGTGATTCCCCCATAATTTCTCAGGTAACTTTCAGGTATAGTCGAGTTAAGTGAAGGTTAGTTCTGTTAATGCAAAGCTGCCAAAACGTTTCAAGTAAGCTAAGAATTTTCTTGCGTAAATTTACCTAAACTTTATTTAGTGTGTGGCGGTAAAAATTTTTTTTTAAGTAGTCTACAAAATTGATTGTCATAAAAAGGAGAGAACAATAATATATTCACTTTTTTACATTTTTCCAATCAAACGTGGACCAAAAAAAGAACAAATTGAGTTGTCAGTATACAGACAGTCAAAACTCCAGGGTCTTCAACCGCTGTGTATATTTTGGAGCTTTTTGTGTTATGAGGAAACAAAAAAGTACGAAAAATCCTTCTGAAGACCCAAAACAGTCTGCAAATAAAGTCACTGCTTTTCTCAAAAATGATAAAGAAATTAATTATCGTTATTTCGTCGTTGTTACCGAACCGATAGGAATGTGAAAATTTTTTGATTGAGCGTTTGAAAATTTTTAAAGAAAATTTTGCTGTTACTGAGAAAACAAAACCTTAGATCATTAAAATTTCTTTTTTAAAAAGTATCAGAAAGTGGGAGGTGAATTACAAATTGCGGCCAAAGAGCTCCTTGTTTTTAATTGCTCTCGAGGAAATTCTTAAGTTTTTGTTATAGTTTGGTGTCTTTATGAAAGAAACTCGAAATTTACTGCAAAAACTCGAAATTTACTTTTTGAGGTTGAACATTGTAAGTGGTCACTTTTGATAGCCTCCCCATTCTTCATAAAGTTGTTTTGTACCAAAACGGCACTCCCCCTGAAAAAAATACGTAGTTAAAAATCATAATTTTGTGTCATAATTTTTTTGCTTTTATCAATTTTACTTTCGAGCCTAAGCAAAAAGTTTTATATCAACTTTGTCATCGATAATGGTAAATCTAATGTATGTTCAGGTGAAAGTTCAAGTGATTCCCCCATAATTTCTCAGGTAACTTTCAGGTATAGTCGAGTTAAATTAAGGTTAGTTCTGTTAAGGCAAAGCTGCCAGAACGTTTCAATTAAGCTAAAAATTTTCTTGCGTAAATTTACCTAAACTTTATACAGTGTGTGGCGTTAAATTTTTTTTTAAGTAGTCTACAAAATTGATTGTCATAAAAAGGAGAGAACAATAATATATTCGCTTTTTTTACAATTTTCCAATCAAACGTGAACCAAAAAAAGAACAAATTGAGTTGTCACTATACAGACAGTCAAAACTCCAGGGTCTTCAACCACTGTGTATATTTTGGAGCTTTTTGTGTTATGAGGAAACAAAAAAGTACGAAAAATCCTTCTGAAGACCCAAAACAGTCTGCAAATAAAGTCACTGCTTTCCCAAAAATGATAAAGAAATTAATTATCGTTTTTTTCGTCGTTGTTACCGAACCGATAGGAATGTGAAAATTTTTTGATTGAGCGTTTGAAAATTTTTAAAGAAAATTTTGCTGTTACTGAGAAAACAAAACCTTGGATCATTAAAATTTCTTTTTTAAAAAGTATCAGAAAGTGGGAGGTGAATTATAAATTGCGGCCAAAGAGCTCCTTGTTTTTAATTGCTCTCGAGGAAATTCTTAAGCGTTTGTTACAGTTTTGTGTCTTTTTGAAGGAAAGGTTTGCTTGAGTGATTTAACTTTCCACTCTTTGCTTTTAAAGTTTCAAAAGTGAATTCGTTAACAGGTATCTTCAAGGGTACTCGTTTGCTGACTGTCTGTTCAAAGGTCATCAAAACTTGAACTGATTTTTTTTCAATTTCCATTTTATATTAGTGGTCTCTAATAAACTCATTAACATTTAAAATTGAATGCCCTTATTACGCTAGGGCAGCTAACGGTCGAAATTCAGCACTTGCTGAAGCAGACAAAAACTAAATTCAGCTCCCATCGTTCATTCAAGAGCACTTTATTGGACGTTCATCGTTTTGTTTTTTTTTGTTTCAAAGCCTGGTTGTACTTGAACAACAGATAAATAAATCTGTTTTGTGCCGATTTTTTTCCGCCCAGATACTGGTTAGGTGGGGGTTGTCATAGTTGCGATAATTTGATCACTGCGTAAAAAGGCAAAAAGTTGTGTCTTAGGGTTAATCGTGAGATCTCCTAGTAGTTATTGAATTTAGTATATATTTTTAGAATATAATGTTCAACTGGAGGTTGTTATAAGTACCGTCAGTGTATTTCAAATGTATTCCCTGGGAGTTTGCTGGATATAAATTTTCGGTTTTCGAACAAAATTTTGGTCTTTCATTGGAATTATTGCCGAATAGCTAAAATTTTGGTTTAACGTTTAACTCATCAACGTTTTCTTTAACTCTTCAAACAATGAAAACTTTTGATGAAGTCTGGTTTTTGTAGCACAACTACTTTTGTTCCGAACCCACTTCTGGGGGGCGGAACTACATACTCAACTCGGATATTCTTTGCACAGTAAATTTTCACCGATTAATGTAGTCATCGTCTAAAGTTGTAATTGGTATCATTAGAAAGCCCGTCCCGCCGAGAGTGTGAAATTAATAACTTTTTCAAAGTTTTCTTTTTTTCGAGGAGTATTTGGGCTTAAAGTTTTTGTGGAAATTTCACTTTTCGCAATGATTTTTTCACGTTTTCGTTCATCTGAAAAAGAATTAATAGTTTTGCCCTATTACGTTTCTATTTTTATTGTTTTGGGTCATTGGTAACTCCGAACGATTATCAGGGATAACTTTTTTCTGATCATAGCTCGTTAGAAGGAAAAAAGTTTGATTATTGAATTAAGTTTTTTGGTTTTGAGATCCGTTATCTTTATTTTGCGGCTATTTGACTTCTGTTTTAAAATTTTTGTCTTGACTTTCCGGCGAATTTTACTAAAAGTATAGCATGCCTTTTAAAAAGAGGAATAAATGCAGTTGTGGTCCCTGGTGTTCTAATAATTTTATTGACTTCGACAAAAAAATTTTATTAAAAATTGATTGTTTCATTATTTCTTTCTTCCTTCTTTATGATGTATTGTTACTGAGTGTCAATTTTGAAGGTAAAGTTCAGAGTTTACAGCTTATGGCATTGAATTCTTTGAAATTATTCGTTTTAGAATAAATTTAGTGTTTTGTTTAAACTTTTGTAAATTTCGTCAAATTTTTGTCCTATTATTGTATTGCAATCGAGTCGTAATATCGCCAAGTTTCATCGCCGGCCTTACTTGTTCTAATTTACATAGAGAGAGGGCTCAGAGTTTTCGTTTGATGTCAGTGATTACTTGGAAACTTTTCGTTTTTGTACAGATTTCGTCATACCAATAATGTTTTGTCAATTTCGTCCAGTTTTTGTTCATTTATTGCACATCTACTAAGTCCCAATACAGAGAGAGAGGTATGGTTGATTTTCTAATTGGGTTCGAAAAAACTTAAGAATTTTTTTCTATTGTTTATGATACTGAAATTCAAGCCTATTTTTGGTTAAAATTTTGTAAGTTTTTGAGTATTGACTATGTATGTTTTCTTTAACTCCAAAATTTTGTTTCTTTTTGTTGCGTTGCGCTTCAATATTGCTTATTAAGGTCTTCTGGAGAAGTTCATGAGGCATATTTCAATCCAAAATTCCCCTTCAACTGATTGCTGATAATATATATAAATTGACTCTATTGAATTTCTTGAAAGTCAACAAAGTTTTGTCTATTTAGTTTTTCGGCCATTTGGTTTTTTGGTTAAAAGTGTTTTTCTGCAATTAGAATTATCAACTATTCTGATTACTCACAAGACCAATTGTGTCTTTGAAAACTTAAAAGTAAATTTTCTCAACATACATGGCTGAAACCGAATGCTTTCAAAAAATTAAGAAATATTAACATTTTGAAATAGAACTTGCCCATCTATATTGTCTTGTCGAATTGCATTTTTTCCCATTATCAAAAGTTTATAGCTGCTTCACGCAGCAATTTGTGCCTATTTCTAATAGTTCTAAATTATTCAACTTTACGTGTGGTAATACTTGGTCTTCAAATTTTTACATCAAAGATTTTAAGAAATTGGCGTAGAAGATTTTTTTTTCTTTACCTTTCGCATATGCGTTCTATTCTGCCAGAACAATTGACTGCCATATTGTAAGAGCAGATCATAACTTTGACTTGGCTGCTGATCATTTAGCTAGAGTGATCTCTAATTGAAATCGCAACCTCTTAATACATGCATAACTTAGTGCTTGGGTCATGAATATAACTTCTGCATGTTTTTCAAAACCAAATAGAATTCTGAGAGTCAAATGGACAAAATGGACAAAACGTAGCAATCAAGCGAGTTTAGTACTAAAACTGTTCTTACCTGAGAAATTTGCATCGAACATCAGTTCGAAAACGGGACAGATGTTGATTTCAAGATTTCATTTTTTGAAATCAGCTGTTTCATTTATAAAATTTTTACTTAATGGGATATTACAATGAAGTTGTTTTTATGTTGCCTGATTCATATGTTCCAGTGATTGTTTTAGTGAAATGAAGACTTTTGGTTTCATTGGTTTTTATCTATTGTTGGTCAGACAAATGCCTTTTTTAAGATATCAATTTTGATTTCAGAATAAGAATTACTTAACAAATCATTTCTTCATTTCTGCCTTGTTCTGAAGGCAACTGATGGTTTTGTTTACTTAGACGCTACACTTTTCCCTTCATATTTTGTCAATTTTTTCCACTTTTGATCTCAAATAATTTTCTTACTCACCCCAAAATCTGAGAGGTCCTGCTGATGTTCCAAAGATGTGTGATATGCTTATATGATGTTTCATTCTTTACTTTGTTGTATTTTAAAGTAATCTGTTTTAATATATTTTTTGTATATTGTTGATTTCTAAATTTGGTGTTTCCTGTAGGTATGTTACACTCACAGTAATGAAGGATCTCATTGATTGCTGTAGTGGAACAGAAGAAGCTGGTAAAAGAGTGGAGTTGTTAACTCTTTATGACCGGAAAATAATTTTTTCAAGAAAATTAAAAGAATTTTATTTTCTGTCTGTTTTTGTTTTATATTGATAGTCTTAACCATTCGAACAGTTTGATGAAAGTTTGTCATGTCAATATTGAGGCATAGAGGATTTTGGGTTTCCCTCTCAGCCGCCGGCTAATGATAAATTTAAAAATCGCGCTATTTAATAATTAAAATTTTGAGATTTTTAAAGTTTTGTCCAAAATTGATTTCGTTTTTTTTTCTTGATAAAGATTGGTTGGTTGAAGCTGGAGTCATCTTTTAATTTGATTACTTTCATTGATTGAGTTCTGACAAGGCCGATTGGTTATTTCATGAAGTATAAATGAAACTGCTGATTTTGTTCATTTGATTTTGAACGCTTTTCTGATTTTTTTCAAAGATAACAATAATTTGGAAAATTTTTACCCTTCAAAATTGGATTGCTAATTCGTGAAAAAATCCACTCAACATGGTGTCCATTTGGCGTCATAATCAAATCTATGTTTTTGTTTTTAGTGGCCTTAGCTATTTGATTTTTAATTAAGGTTGTATTCGATTAGCTACAAAATTTTTAAAGAACCTAGGATTTTTAGCCTTTTTGGTTTTTGATTCCGCATATGCCTGTTTTTTTTAGTTGATAACTGGTTCGCTAGGGCAATCTTTAGATATGATTCAGGGAAAAACACAACTTACATCAATCTTGATTTACCTCGTGATTGTATAGCTTGGTTAACTTGAGAGTGATTTGATATGATTTTGCGATTTATTTTTCTCAATTTCGCAAATTCTCAATTTGTTTTTATAAGCGGGCGCAGAGGTCAATTTTTCTAACTGCTGCGCTGATTTACAGATATACTTAAAATCCAAATAAAATAGTTTGAGTTTTATTTCTCAAGAGACATTTCAGTTAGAGATTAAGCTGTAAATGGGATAGATTTTGGTTTTTGGATCTCATTTTTTTGGAAAAATTAGTTTTTCGCACGATTCTAACTTTTTTCTACTTGAAAAATTGCTGTAGAATTGATTTCAAGTCTGTTGTTTCGTTTGTTTGAGAGTTAGTTCTAGTGAAATAAAGAATAGTGATCTCGATAATATGAACTCCTTTTTCTTATATACATCTGTCCTTTTTTAAGAATCTATCAAAATTTACATTAATTTTGAGCTGCTTTCTTAGAGACAGTCTATCTCTGCATCAATTGTTAGACAACTGAGACAAGATTGTGGGTGAGCGCGGTCGGAACATTATGTGCCATCGCACATCAGCGAGCCTCCTCGTATGGTTGTGTGCTCATATGGAATGCAGCAACTTTAAATTTTCACTTCGCGTATATCGAAAAGCTGATTGTACATGCCTGTCAATTGATATCATTTTTTTGCCAGAATTATTAACATTTTCTTTACTAATTCTGGCACTTCTGTTTTGTGTTTGATGCTAATAGTCTTCTATTATTTTTGTTAATTTTTTGTTTTAAATTTATTTTGATAAAAGATTCCGGCTATGTAGTTATTTTTAAATTTTTTTATATAAAAATTTTTTGTTAATTTTCATCTAAATATTTACTGTGAATGATATAATGAGTATAAAAGGAGAGTTATTCTATTAAAATAATTGCACAATGGCTAAGTTTACGAATAGTTCAAAATAGTTGTTGTTTCAGTCAATTTCCAAGTTGTTTCACACTTTCTTTAATACTTGAAGAGCGCAATGAAGGCAGCGATGATGACAGTGTAGGTTGAGAGATGAGCCAAAATTGAGTTGCTGGCTTTGAGGCTTCTGTAGACAGTTCGTTCATTCAGGGGCTGCACTACCCTGTACGTGTTCTTCATCGTGTTACCCTCGAAGTCATAGCCTTCCAGGAAGTTGTCGTACTGAAAAGAAAAACACTTGAACGTCACTAGTTTAACGCGACTGTGCTGCAAGATTCTTGCCGATGACGATTATCTACGATTGTGGTAAAGACGGTTATCTTGTAAGACTGTAAGACTGTTGCAAGGGTTGCTATCCCTTTGTATGTACGGGAGGATACGTCTTTTGAAGATAGTGGGGCTCCTGTAAGAAATTTGCAATAGTCTATTTGGCGAAAATCAGAGGTCTAATTGTTTTATTCCCGAGCGTACATGTTTTCATGTCGCATCTTCCCATCTATTATTCAGTCGTTTTTATTAGTCAGTTGATTTAAAGGGGCAGTAATAATGGACAATTTAGCTCGTAATCCTTTATTATCCTAAAAAAACACTCACAACTGTAAATTAAGTTTTTCACTGCCCTAGTCGAGACAGGATGTTAATCTTGAAAGATTTTGCACGATTCTTGCAAAATACTGTTAAACTTGCAAGATCTTGCAAGAGGATGTTAATCTTGCAAGATCTTGCAAGGGGATGTTAAGCTTGCAAGATCTTGCAAGATGCTTTCAAGATTAACATCCTCTTGCAAGATTAACATCGAAAAGTCTGCCTTTATTGAATCGCTCTATGATGTTGTGTTTTTTGATAAGTTTTGTGAACAATATAGCTTTTAATGACTGTGGCTAGTTTCTTAGGCCCTGATAAACGTCTGTCAAAGCGTCCAGTGACATCCATCTGAGCTTTTTTATTGTTTTATCTGACTTTTTTTTTAAAGAAAAACGCTATTTCTCTGGCTCCAAACACATAGAACCACCAAAACGGTTCAGTTACCACGATCTCTTTTCATAAGTAGTCAGATGAGTGGAATCACAGGCCTAGATCACGCAAAAAAGTTGATCATAGGTTTTTTGTGGTGATAATATAAGGGTTTTTGGTGATATACTATGTTTATGGCGAAATTCTTGTAAATGGTCACTTTTCTTGGGCTTCCGATCCTTTCCAAAATCATTCTATTGCAAAACGGCACTTCTATGCTTGCTTTGTTTTGAAAAGTTTGTTGTTCAAATTGTATGATTTGTATTTCTGGGAAGTTTTACTCTGACGGGTTCTCCTTTGGTTTTTTCTTAATGAATTGTTAAATATATTTGTCCATAAGCGTTAGAATACATAGAATTCGATCTAAGCATCAACTCTTGAGAGAGTGGAAAATATATGTGAGTACCTGTGCTTGGCTGATGTAAATGGGATCCTGGAAGACGAACCAGTTGACCACCTCAATGCATGGAGGGGTGGTGAGGGAGCCATCGTAGTGGTAGAACTTGGACATGAACTCAGGATTGTACAGTGGGATCAGGTCCGAAATCGAAATGGAGTTGGCGTATTCCTCCAAGTTGTCTAAATTTTTAAAAATGAGCCATATTAGTCGTATGCGAGCTTTTTTGAAGTAGTGGATGTGTTTTCATTACAGTGTGAACAAGGTGTTGATTAGGGCAGAGCGAAGGACCCGATTGGTACCCTTTTGATGTATTATTTAATGGCTTCAGATATATGAATTCTTTCTTGGTAGTTTAAAAAAATTAGTTTGACCATTACTGCAATTAATTAATTTAGTTTTCACCTTTGTATTTGAGCTTAGTGATTGCTTCTAGAATGTTGCCGAACTCTCCCCCGTGTTGGAATCCTTCTCCGTCATAGACCTAAACAAGACATTGATTAGTTTGTAAATGTTTAAACAGTTATCTTATTTCACCTGAAGTGAACTAATGAAGTCGCCGATTTGTTTTGCGGTTTTTATTTGGCTAAACGGTATGGTTTTTAGGAACCTGAGTGTTATAGCAACATTTTTGATAGATCATATCAGTTATAACTGAGTGATGTGTGACTGAAATTAAAGTGAAGTGCAGCACTGACGTCAATCATGAATCCAAGAACAGTCAATGAGCCAGCATCTGTAAGAGCTGCACTTTTGCTCCTGAACACGAAGTGGACCTGCAACACAATTGGTGTTTAGAAAACTGACGCCTTCTCACTTTAAAGCTCGGAAGAGTCACATTAGGGTTTTGATCAATTTACAAAGACCATAGGAGTGGAACGGTTCTCATAAAGGTGTACAAAAAGATAGCTACTAGAGATATGCACTAGGCTTAGGTACCATTCGAAAGTAGTAATCTGTCTTAAATGTGTTACCTCAGCTGGGTACTGGACTCCATTGATGGTGTGCTCCGATCCAGGCTGATCTCTGGTTCCCCAGTGATAGTGGAATTGCCAGAAGCTGTAGTCATTCCATCCTCCTTTCAGAGAAGGTCCACTTGTGATCATGTTGTCAGACAAAAGGTGCAATTGCATGTCTTGGTCGGTCATTTGCCCTAAAACAGAAATTTGTCAATTTTTTCGATTGTTGAAATATTTACTGTCATTTAGTATTACATTCAGTTGAAGAAACCGAAAATTACCTTTAGAGATCTTATCGACGATCACAATTTTTTTTTGCGCTAATGAAGGCAAAATTTTCCGTTTTTGCCGTTTTAATGTAATAAATCGTTTATTGAAGGAGTTACGTATTTAGCATTTATATCGTACATGTGTATCCCTTGTTCATGAGTCGGAGGAATGGGATGGCAATTCCCATGGCAGATGCGAAAGTGAATCCAGTGTCGAGAGCAGCATCATGAACAGTCTTGTCTGTGTCAATGTCAATTGGAGACTGGCTCTGACCATTGCATGCAGGGTACTTGTCTCCCCAGGAAGCTTGGTCTGAAAATAAAAGCCACATATAAACTTCATTTATTCCATTATAGCCTCAAAATATCTTTGAGTTAAATAATTGGATATTCCCAATTTCAGATTCCAAATTTCAGAATTCAGATTCCGAATTTCATAATTTTGATTCATTCCAAGCATAAAGTAAATGCTTATGCAATGTCATCGCCTACTAATTTAACCCGATATCATCGCTACATTAATGAAAGCTTCGAATGGTTGTTACAGATTGTAAATATGAACCATTTTGTTTTGGGTTTTCAATCTAAATTGGGCTGATTATGTGAGTTGGTTGTTGATACGTACTGTCGTAAGTCCAATCGGGTTGTTTGCTGTTGACAGATGCAAGTGAGGTCCTGTAAACTTGTCGACCGTTGATTGGTTGAACATCTCTGTAGTTCTTCTCCATTACTTTGTCCTCGCCGTAGCTGAATCTTGCCTCGAGAAATTTGTTGTACTGAAATGAAAAATAAAGTTGATGGTATTTGGTTCTCTCAGATTTCGAATTGATAAGTGATCTCCAGAAAGGACGTTTGGAAGAGAAACGTTTTTATAGAAAACATAGCCCTCTCTGTTTGGGGGTCTAAGCAGGTGCAACTACTGTGAAAATGGACCTGAACTAGATTTGAACCAGCATCTCTTACTTGCAAGCCAGAGTGGTTCCTCGGGGCTTCATTTCTCTAGCCAATTATACGTTGAAAAAGTAGAGCTTCTTGTCAATCTATGTCAAGCTTATCTTATGCCCAATTTACATTAGGTTGTTCTCTCTCAACCTTCTAACACTCTCGTTCTCTCTTCTTCTTCGAGGCTCTGTATTTCTAGCTTAATTTACGTTGAGCAAGCACGGAGCTTTATTCTAAGCCCTGTTAGGCCTATCTTTTCCTTTCACAATTAATCTTGAGACAGAGGAGCTAAATTAACTGCAATTAACCTGTGCTTGGCTGACTTGGATGGGTTGCTCGAAGACATACCAGTTGACCACTTCGAAGCATGGAGGGGTGGTGAGAGATCCGTTGTAGTGGTAGAAGTTCTTCACCAGGTTCCGGAAGTAGACCGGGATCAGGTCAGAGATGGCCAAGGTGCCACTGAAGTCGGTGGTGTTACCTCCTGGAAACATCACGTGATATTTTCTGATAGTTTGCTATTTACCGAATGTTCATCTTTTTGATGAGAGGTGGGGAATGGCGAGTTATAGGTGATCATATTCTTCCAGAGGAAGGAACCAGTAGCAAAACTTGGTCTGTCTGCCGTTGGCTGTTGCAGTACTCACCTTTGTTGATGAGGTTATTTGAAGTGATAGCTGAGAACAGTTTATCCCATTGACCACCATGCACGAAGTTGGGATCCTCTGCAATCTAGAACAGCCACTAACTTCGGATGTTTGATCATCACTAATTTTGTCAATTTTTTAGATGAATGAAGTCTTATTCGAATTTTATAAACCGCAGAAATAGACTTTGCAAAATATATTAGCAAATAGTAATCTAAAGATGCTATACAATATGTGCAGCTATTGTTCACTCTTCTACTATCATTAATGGCTGTCTACGTTGTAATGAACTGTAATGAAAATTTATAATGAGTATTAAAATTGTTTTACATACATGTACTTGTGTAGTGAATATTATGATGATAACTGACCTCGATGAAGAATCCGAGGACTGCCAGTGAGTCGGGACTGCTGACTGCAACCGCACTCTTGCTCATGAACACAAAGTGAATCTGAAATACACCATTACCGAAATCATACAAATCCCGCCCAGAGCGGAGTAGACTTTCATTACTGAATCAGTATATTCCAATAGTAAATCGCCGATTCAGTACTGAATCAGAGTGACCTAAGGGTACTTTGTTAGCCAACTATGTTCAATATAAATCCAGAAAGCTTTTTTCCCTGAAAATAGGCTGTACATAATGTTTTGAAGTTGTCATCAATTGCTTTTAATTTCGCGTGTGTATTCAACTTTTGACATCAAAATTCTCTAAGCATTATGACTCTATTTACCTCAGCATCGAACCGTTTCCCATCGACAGTGTGCTCTGATCCTGGCTCGGTTGCACTTCCCCAGTGGGAGTGGAACTGAAGGAAAGTGTAGTCACTATCCTCCATAGGAAGATCTCCCCCCTTCAAAGTCACGTCTGAATTCTCAAAGTCCTCTTCATCCATTTGCACTGAAGATACAACATCAGAAATTAATCGCTGCTTCTGACTTTCATTTTCAATACGCAAAAAGTTATTTTGGATACCTTCGAGGCTCCGATATATAGTATCTTGATCTATTGAAACTATGTTTTCATCTAAACGTAGGTTTTGAGTTCTTCGAGACAATTTAAAATTTTATTGGTCTTGTTCAAGTTTTATTTTTTTAGTTTTTTAATTTAAATCATTTATGCGCTCAATGGTTGATAATGTAAATGGTTAGTTTCAGCTTGTCGTTAAAAAATTTATGCTGGTTCGACGTGAAGTATTATGGCGAAAGTTGGAACTGGTTAAAAATGTAAGCGAGCCTATTATCTTAGAATCAAATTGGAATATTTTGCTTTGCTGTTCTTTTAAGATACAATTGAACAAATTGTATATGTTAATATGCTACAATATACCCATTGGATCTGATTTTTGTGATAAAAATTGAGTGTATCTCGTTTTGATTCCCTTGACGAAGAATCGGTACTTACGAGTGTGTCCGTTGTTTCTGTACTTGAGCTGAGCAATGTTGTTTCCGAAGGCCTTGCTGAAAGTGAAGCCACTGTCTAAGTTGGGGTCAGCTCGAGTGTTCGCAGTAACAATGTCGATCGGCGACTGTCGATTCCCATTACAATCAGTGTAATCGTCACCCCAAGCTTCCTGGTCTGAAATGTCATTGGGTTATTTTCTACCAACATGATTTTCTGAGCACTTGTGTAAAGTTTAATTTAAAAATACTTGTTGATATAATGAGATGATAAAGAACCCAGTTGATGTCAAAATGAGATTTCTAGCTAATTGAGGCACAAACTTGTATGTTTAATTTAAAAAAGCCTGAGTTTCATAGTCTCAGAGATCTTAGCTACCTAACTAAGAATTCTTTTGAATGTGACTCGGAAGATTTTAGATTTTGTAAGTCTTTTGAATTCAACGGGAATTGTCTTGGATGATCGTATGCGTTTTCCATATTCTCCTTTATCTAAAGCAATGTGTTCAGATGCAATATTCTGCTGAAAATCGCAAAGCTATAAGTTAATAAAAAAGCTTTTTTAAAGTATCTGAATGCCGTGCATTGACTTGATACCACGAAATTTATCAAGATTTTGAATGGAATAGTATACATACATACCATCGTATGTCCAGGTGGCTGCGTGGGCAATCAAAACCCAACAGAGAGCGGCGGATAGTTGACAGACAATCTTCATTTTGTTTTATGATCAGAATTTCTTTTTGATTTGTCAAGTTTTCGTATTGTCAACAATTTGTCAGTTTAGATCAAGTTTGCTTTTCAATTATTTTTCTCGATTTTTTCAGCTACTGTTCTCAATGCAAGGATTTTTGAAAGTGATTTTTCAATTTGAGCTAAGATGTGAAAATAAGAATAGAGAATCTATTTTTGTGAAGGCGATCTAAGTCTACAAAAGTCATTGGAAACATCAGCCAATATATGTAGGCACACCCTCAATTTTCACACACCGATTTTTAATTCAGATATCTTTGCTAGTCATTAAAGTGACTTTCAAAACTCAGAGCTAGTTATGCCCTCTACAATTCTATTTTAATCTGCCTTTCGTTCACTTTTATGCTTTAAATTTATTTATACTTTCAAACTCTTGCCAACTTTGCTTTTTGACCGTGATTATAACTAATTTTGATGTGAGAAGCGTTTTTAAAACGCCAGTCTAGAGCAATTTAAGCAAATTGAACTCCGTAAAAGTTAAACGAGTTTTATCTCAGTTAAACAACACATAAAGACAAAATGAAGAAGTGACATAAAGACAAGGAGGCTCGGTAATGTGCGCTCGCACATGAAGTTCCGACCCCTCTCATCTGCATTTTTGGCATCAATGTCTACCAAATGAGGAACAGATAGGAAACCCCCCAAAATTTAAGTTAGTTTCAAAAAAAAATATGTATGAACAAAAAGATTCGCTTCCAACGCAAAAAGCTCAGTGGAGTAGAAAATGCGGCATGAGATCCATGAGATCAGCCATTATTAAGAAACCAGGCCAAGTCGAACAAAAAAATCAAACAACATCAGCAAACTTTAATTACATTTGAATTTTTATGTCTATTTTTTTAAATGAAAACTTAGCAACAAAGCCATAAAAGCGTCAGATAAAACTGAAAGTAAACAAAATAACCTGTAATTCTTTGGAAAAAGTATGGGACCAGTCCATAATAAGGCGCGGTAAAAATCGATAAAGAACAAAAAAAACAAGCAAAGTTAAAAAGTTGGCTCATACTTTTAAGAACCATTAATTGCGAAATAATTGAAACAGTCAGATAGCAATTTAAAAAACCAACACGTTCATAATCCCATGTTACATCAGCAAACATTAATTACATTTGAATTTTTATGTCTATTTTTTTAATGAAAACTTAGCAACAAAGCCATAAAAGCGTCAGATAAAACTGAAAGTAAACAAAATAACCTGTAGTTCTTTGGAAAAAGTATGGGACCAGTTCATAATAAGGCGCGGTAAAAATCGAAAAAGAACAAAAAAAAGCAAGCAAAGTTAAAAAGTTGGCTCATACTTTTAAGAACCATTAATTGCGAAGTAATTGAAACAGTCAGATAGCAATTTAAAAAACCAACCTGTTTATAATCCCATGCAACTCTCTAGGAGGGCATGAAGACCTGTCATTAATCAATTTTTTAAAAGGTTACAAAAAGAACAACAAATAGAGACAACAAATAAAATTTCAAATAAAACTAGGTAGAAAACGCTGTGGAAGCCGTAAAGCCATATTTTGACTCCTCAACCATGTTCAATTGAGCCTTCCTTGAACGCCAATAATTTGGTATGCGAGTTCTCATTAATGAAAAAATGTAACAAGTGGACAAAAGAAAAAAAAATTAAGTAACACTTTACCAATTTTCCAAAAAAAAACTTTTTCCAAAGCCATGAAAGCCATTTGCTACAAGCGAAATAATTAAATAGACTCTTTATACTTCCACGGAAAACATTTTAGACCTGTAATTGTTCAGAATATGTCTTACGTCCACAAAAAGAACGTCAATTTTAGACAAAAATCTAATATTATTTTACTTATTTTTCGAAAAACCATTGTCGAAGCTGGTAAACTGATAACGATTTCTCTAAAAACATAAAATTTTGAACTCTTGCATTTTTATTTGGTGACATTTTTGTCTTATATATGTGACCTGTAATTATGTAACAAATAGACAAAAAGAAATCAAAAATGCGAAGTTAGAAAATTTTTTAAAAATTGTTCTCAAAGTCATAAAAGCCGTCAGCTATTAATTAAAATCAGAAATTAGATTCAATTATTTCCTCCATAAAAAACTAACGAGACCTTTCACTGTCCCGGAAAATTCATACGACTAAGAAGTCAAATTAAAAACGACAGTTAAAACAAATGTGAAGAATTCAAATGATTTCTTCGAGAAAGGGGCGTCGAAGCCATTAAAACCATAACCTATGCCTTTAAAGATTTTTACATGTGCAATTATGCCTTCATTAGAACGCCAATAAAATAATTAGTGAACTTTCCATATTGTGTTAATGTTACAAAACGAGATAAAACTCAGAATTGTGCCAATAGCTAAAATTTAAATAAAAATGTGAAATCTAGTAGTATCAAAGCCAGAGAACCATAATTTAACGTGTAAAGCCGTAAAAAAGGTTATGAAGGAAAACGAAGAAAAAACACTCTGTCAATGCTGACACTACGTTACATGTTTACGAAATTAAGAGAAAATTAGTGGCAAAGTTCATTAAGCCATTATTTATTTAAAAATCAAACACTTTTCAATGTCAAAACGATTACAAAACTTTTCGGTAAAGAATTGGATAAAGTAATTTTGAACTGCCTAAACCATTGGCCATATCAACAGTGAGTTTCGATTTGAATTGTTCTAATCTTTATTTAGCATAAGACATCAATTTTCTTTATAAAAAGGACCAACTCATTACAATCCGAATAATTTTTGGATTTTCACAGTCCAAGATTGAATCAAGAGCAAACCTGCTGTTGCTGTCTGTCAATTAAGAACACTCAATTGTTTCGAATGTTATATATCTAGATAATTTGCTAGTTGAAATTTCAAGAACAAATGCTGTGTTTCTGATAAGGATAAAGGAAAGTTAGCAAAAAACGGCAAAATTTCAATTCCAGACTACTTTCAAAGGAAGTGAAAAGAGTACTAGCTCCCTCTGTAGTTTGAAAAAGATTGTGTTATTTGTTGTTGTTTTTTTCACTTCTGGCAAATTTAATCATAATGGACTAAAGAATCTTATTTCGGACAACTTATGACGAAAAAGGTTGGATTTTGAAATTTTTAACCAAAATTTTAGCCAAAAAATTGAATAAGAATAGTCAACAATACTGTTTTTCTCTAGAAATAAAATTAACACTACTATTTTGAACAGTTTTTTAGATATTTTAGCAAAATTGATGAAATTTTGGGCAAAAATCCGGCAAATTTGAATTAAAATATCGCAAATCGGTCTTATCTTCCCAAACATTTAAACCACAATAAATCGCTCTAGAAAACGAAATACAAAGAAATAATGTTTTTTTGAACTGTCAATAATGTGATAATGAGACAAAACGAGAACAAAACGTGAAATATGGGAATATATTTACGCAAATTGATCGATTACTCCCAAAAATTTAAACCACAATAACTAGCTCAAGAAAACGAAAGTCAAAAAAATATTTCAAATTTCTTAAAAATTCTACGTTAGACGGACTTTTTAGTGATGCCACTAAAAATTTTTTATGATGAATAATGCGATTGGTCAAAACTGACTGAACAAAAAAAACCCATTTGAGTATATAGTTCCTCCACCTTAATAGGGGTCGGAAAATAATGCTCCTTGAGGCAAGATTGAGTTACCAAATGACAAAGATTTGTTCAACACTGTCCAAATCTCACAGCACCAATAAGCACATACTGTTTTGTCTCTGAAAAGTTAATCGATATTACTTTTGTTAACATTTTTTACACAATTTAGCAAATTGACGAAATTTTGGGCAAAAAGTCCTGAAAATGTTAATCAAATTCTCACAAATAAGTCCAATTTTCCCTAACATTTAAACCACAATAACTTGCTCTGGAGAAGAAAATTCAAAAAGAAAAAGTACTTATTGAACTGTCATTAATGTGATTACGTGACAAGAGAAAAATAACGTGAAAAATAGTGGGAAAATTCAATAAGCCCATTTTTTTTTAAAAATTCGAACATTCTTTGAAGTCAAAACAACTTTATTCTTTCAAGTAAAGGAACTAGATACATTAATTTGGAATTGCATAGGAAACCACTTGGAATATGAACAGTGAGCTTCGGTTTGAATTGTTCTGTTCGTTAATTAACATAAAAAAAATCGTACTTAGAAAATTTTTATTAGCAAATTTGACGGAATTTTAAGCAAAAATTTGAAAAAAATGTGACTGAAAATAATGCAAACCGGTCTAAAATACGGAAAAATTTCAAACCGGTTGGATATATCAACAGTGAGTTTTGATTTGAATTGTTCTGTTCTTTGTTTAAAAAAAATGATTTTTTATTTTAAAAAGACCGACTGATTACAATCCAAATTTTTTTTTTGGATTTTAACGTTCCCAGATTGGACCAAAAGCCGGCTTGCGATAGCTATTCGCCAAATAAAAACACTCAATTTTTTTGAACTTTACAGATCAAGATATTTTGTTAGCTCAAAAATTACAGCCGCTTTTTTGATAATCATAGAGTAAACTTAGCAATAAATTGCAAAATTTTATTTCCAGGCTACTCTCAATGGAAGTGGAAGTAGTACTAGTTCTTTTGGTTGTTTGAACAGGATTGTGTTTGTTGTTATTGGATGTGTACTTCTGGCAAACTTTATCAAGTTGGATTAAAGGAGAGCTTATTTCGGACAATTTTTGAAAAAAAAAGTCTGAGTTTTGAAATATTTAGCCAAAATTCTACCCAATAAAATTAAATCAATATAATCAACAACACTATGTTGTCTCTAAAACGAAAATCAGTTTTACTTTTGTTAACAATTTTTACTCATTCTAGCGAAACTGAAGAAATTGAAGGCAAAAATTACCGAAAATATGAACAAAAATAACGCAAATCGGTCTAAAACGAAATTCAATAAGAATGTAATAACTGCCATTAAGGTGATAATGGGACAAAACAAGAAAAACGAACAAGAAAAATGAGCCAATGCCTAAAAACAAAAAAAAAATTGCAATCAAGTAGTATCAAAGCAAGAAAACCATTAATTGACGCGTAAAATCGCAAAAAAGACTAAATTTTAGTTCAATAAAAAAAGAAGAAAAGGCATTCTTTCTTTGCCGACACTAGGCTACAAGGGGACCAAATTAGGAGAAAAATAATGGCAAATTTCAATAAACCATTGCTTATTTAAAAATCAAACGATTTTAAAAGTCAAAACGACCATAATCTTTCGACTAAACGAACTAGATACATTAGTCTGGAACTGCTTTGGAAGCCAACTGGAACTATCAACAGTGAACTCAGTGGATTTGCTTAGGACACCAATTGGACGTATCAAGAGTGACATTCGATTTGAATTGTTCTGTTCTTTATTTATCATAAAGGAGATAGTTTGTTTTTTTTTAAAAAAATAGACCAATTCATTACAATCCAAAATTTTTTTGGATTTTCATAGTCCAAGATTGGACGAAATGAAGACTTGCTGCTGCTGTTCGTCGATTAAGAACACTCAATTGTTTCGAATATTATGGATGTAGGTAATTTTTTATTTGAAGAATAAAAAATAAGCGCTGCGTTTTTGATAAGCATAGAGTAAAGTTAGAAAAAAAACCACAGAATTTCAATTCCGGGCTACTTTCAAAGGAATTTATAGTACTACTAATTCCCTTTGTAATTTAAAAAGGATTGCGTTATTTATTTTTGAGTGTGTACTTCTGGCAAATATAATCAAAAATGGACTAGAGAAGCTTGTTTCGGACAATTTATGATGAAAGAGGCTGAATTTTGAATTATTTATCCGGAATTTTAGGCAAAGAGTTTAATCAAAATAGTCAACAGTATTGTGTTGTCTGTTGTCTCTGAAAAGAAAATAAACATTACTGGTGTTACCAATTTTTACATATTTTAGCAAAATTGACGAAATTATGGGCAAAAAATCCGGTAAATTTGAATAAAATATGGCAAATCGGTCTTCTATTCCCACACATTTAAACCACGATAACTCGCCCTAGGGAACGAAATATGAACTGTCAATAATGCTATAATGTGACAAACAGAGAAAAAATGCGAGAAGTGGGAATAAAAATAACGCAAATCGTTCGTTTACTCCCAGAAACTTAAACCACAATAACTAGCTGCAGTATAGGAAATTCAAAAAAATCTTCTTAAAGCCATAATCTACGCTAGATGGGGTTATTAGTGAAACTACTCACAACTCTCTACGATGAGAAGAGTAATCAGTCAAAACTGACTTAACAAAAAAACCTATTTGAGTATATAGTTCTTCCCCCCTCAATAGGGGTCGGAACAAAAATGCTTCTTGAGAAAATATTCAGTTGCCAAGTTGACAAAGATTTGTTCAACACTGTCCCAAACTGAAAGTACCCATGGACACATTCTGTTTTGTCACATAAGAAAATCAACATTTTTATTGTTAACATTTTTAACATATTTTAGAAAACTGACCAAATGTTAATAACAATCTTGATAAAAAGAATCTCGCAAATCGGTATATTATTCCCAAATATTTAAACCACAATAACTCGCTCTAGAGATTAAAAAATGTATTGTACTAATGTGAAAATGTGACAAAAAGAGAAAAAAAACTGGAAAATGAGCCAAATTCCTAAAAAATGGGGAAAATTTGAGAAACCTAGTAGTACCAAAGCCAGAAAACCAAAACTTAACTCTTAAAACCGCAAAATCAAAACGACCATAATCTTTCGAGTAAACGAACTAGATACATTAGTGTGGAACTGCTTTCGAAGCCAAACAGAAATATCAACAAGCAACTCTGATTTGAACTGCTCTGTTCTTTATTCAACATAAAATTGATCGAATTAAGAAAAAATTAGAAAAAAAACTCAGGAAAATGTGAATAAAAAACGCAAATTGGTCCAATATTCAGAAAAAATAAACCGATTGGACATATCAACAGTGCGCTTTGATTTGATTATTTCTGTTTTTTGGTTTATCATAAAGTTTCGATTTTTTTAAAAAAAATGAGACCGGCTGATTACAATCAGACTTATTATTGGGTTGTAACATTCCACGATTGGACTAAAAGCAGGGTTGCTACTGCTGTTGGTCAATTGAGAACACTCAATTGTTTTGCATTTTTTAGATCTAGACTATTTGTTAGTTGAAAGATCAAAAAAAAAGCTGCGTTTTTGATAATCATCGATTAAGAACACTCAATTGTTCCGAATATTATAGATGTAGGTAATTTTTTAGTTGAAGAATAAAAATAAGCGCTGCGTTTTTGATAAGCATAGAGAAAAATTAGGAAAAAACCACAGAAGTTCAATCCCGGACTCCTTTCCAAGGAAGTGAAAATAGTGCTACTTGCCTTTGTAGTTTAAAAAAGATTGCGTTTTTTATTGTTGAGTGTGTACTTCTGGCAAATTTAATCAAAAATGGACTAAAGAAGCTTATTTTGGACAATTTATGATGAAAGAGGCTGAATGTTGAGTTATTTACCCGGAATTTTAGGCAAAGAGTTAAATCAAAATAGTCAACAGTAATGTGTTGTCTCTGAAAAGAAAATCAACATTACTGTTGTTACCAATTTTTAAATATTTTAGCAAAATTGACGAATTTTTGTGCAAAAATTCGGTAAATTTCAATAAAAAATGGCAAATTGGTCCATTATTCCCAAACCTTTAAACCATGATAACTCGCTCTTAGGAACGAAATTAAAAAAAATAATGACATATTTGAACTGTCAATAATGTTATAATGTGACAATCCGAGAAAAGAAATGCGAAAAATGGAATAAAAATAACGCAAATCGCTCTTTTACTACCAGAAATTTAAACCACAATAACTAACTCTACTATACGGAATTCAAAAAAATCATTCTCAAAGCCATATTCTACGCTGGACTGGGTTATTAGTGATACCAATCACAACTCTCTACAATGAAAACAGCAATCAGTCAAAACTGACTTAACAAAAAAACCTATTTGAGTATATAGTTCCCCCCCCCCCTCAATAGGGTTCGGAACAAAAATGCTTCTTGAGAAAATATTCAATTGCCAAGATGAAAAAGATTTGTTTAACATTGTCCCAAAATCAAAGTACCCATGGGCACATTCTGTTTTGTCATATAAGAAAATCAAAATTTTTATCGTTAACATTTTTAACATTTTTTAGAAAAATGACCAAATGTTAGTAAGAATCTTGATAATAAGAATCTCGCAAACCGGTCTAATATTCCCAAACAATTAACCCACAATAACTCGCTCTAGAGATTTAAAAAATGTCTTTTTAGAACGGTCACTAATGTAAAAATGTGACAAAAAGAGAAAAATAACCTGGAAAATGAGCCAATGCCTAAAAATGGGGAAAAATTGAGAAATCTAGTAGTATCAAAGCAAGAGAACCAAAACTTAACTCTTAAAACCGCAAAGCCAAAACGAACATAATCTTTCGACTAAACGTACTAGATACATTTGTCTGGAGCTGCTTTGGAAGTCAAATAGAACTATCAAAAATCAACTGTGATTTGAACTGCTCTGTACTTTATTCAACATAAAAAAGATCGAATTAAAAAAAATTAGTAAAAAACTCAGGAAAATGTGACTAAAAAACGCAAATTGGTCTAATATTCAGAAAAAAAAACTAATTGGACATATCAACAGTGAGCTTTGATTTGATTTGTTCTGTTTTTTGTTTAACATAAAATACTGATTTTTTTTAAATGAGAGCAGCTGATTACAATCCGACTTATTTATGGGTTGTAACATTCCACGATTGGACTAAAAACAGGGTTGCTACTGCTGTTGGTCAATTGAGAACACTCAATTGTTTCGATTTTTTAAGATCTAGACTATTTGTTAGTTGAAAGATCAAAAATAAATGCTGCGTTTTTGATAATCATAGAGTAAACTTAGATGTAAACGGCAAAATCTTAATTCCAGGCTGCTCTCAATGGAGATGGAAGTAGTACTAATTCCCTTTGTAGCTTAAAAAGGACTGTGTTAGTTGTTTTTGGGTGTGTATTTATGGCGAATTTAATCAAAGTGGATTAAAGAAACTTACTTTGTCTAATGTTTGATGAAAAAAGCCAAATTTCGAAAATTTTAGCCAAAGTTTTATGGAAAAAATTTAATTCAAAATAGTCAACAATACTGTTTTGTCTCTGACAAAAAATCATTATTACCATTGTTAACAATTTTTTTTACATATTTTAGCAAAACTGACGAAACCGGAATTTTAGCAAAAATTCGGGAAAACAAGAATAAAAATAACGGAAACTTGTCTAAATTTCCCAAACATTTAAACGTTCTGGCAAACAAAGTTCACAAAACTAGTTTTAGGCAAAACTCGGGAAATTGTTAATAAAAATAACGCAAAACGGTCTAAGTTTCCCAATTATTTAAACCATGCTATTTTTTTCTAGCAAACAAAATTCACAAAAAATATAGTTTCTGAACTGTCAATAATCTGATGATGTGACAAAACGAGAAAAAACCTGAGAAATGAGCCAATACCTAAATATCAAAAAAAAATTCTGAAATCTAGAAGTATCAAAGCGAGAAAACTATGACTTAACGCGTAAAACGGCTGGGAAGATTAATTTTTAAATCAGTAGAAAAATGAAGAAAAAGATACTACTCGACAAGAAACCAAATTACAGCAAAATTCAATAAGCCATTGTTTATTTAAAAATCAAACATTTTTCAAAGTCAAAGCAACCATAATCTTCCGTGTAACGAAACTGGATAAAATAATTTGGATTTGCTTAGGACGTATCAAAAGTGCGATTCGATCTGAATTGTTCTGTTCTTTATTTATCATGAGAGAGATTGTACTTTTTTAAGTTATACCGATTCGTTACAATCCGAATTATTTTTGGGATTTTCATAGTCTATTATTGGACAAAAAGCAGACTTGCTACTGCTATTTGTCGATTAATAACATTGTTTCTGACATTGACTCAAATGTTTCGAATAATATGGATGTAGATAATTTGTTAGTTGAAGAATCAAAAATAAGTGATGCGTTTCTGATAAGCATAGAGTTAAGTTAGGAAAAAACCACAGAATATCAATTCGGGACTACTTTCATAGGAAGTGAAAGTGGTGCAAGTTCCCTTTGTAGTTCAAAAAAAGTTGAGTTATTTATTGTTGAGTGCGTACTTCTGGCAAATTTAATCAAAAATGGACAAAGAAGCTTATTTCGGACAATTTATGATGAAAGAGGCTGAATTTTGAATTATTTACCCAGAATTTTAGCCAAAGAGTTAAATTAAAATAGTCAACAATAATGTGTTGTCTCTGAAAAGAAAATCAACATTACTATTTTTACCACTTTTTACATATTTTAGCAAAATTGAGAAAACTTTGTGCAAAAGTTCGGTAAATTTCATTAAAAAACAGCATTTCGGTCTATTATTCCCAAACATTTAAACCACGATAACTCGCTCTAGAGAAATTAAAATAATAATGACACATTTGAACTGTCAGTAATGTTATAATGTGACAAACTGAGAAAAGAAATGCAAAAAATAGGGCAAAAAAATAACGCAAATCGCTCGTTTACTCCCAGAAATTTCAACCACTATAACTAGCTCTAGTGTACGAAATTCAAAAAACTCTTCTTAAAACCATATTCTACGCTAGATGGGGTTATTAGTGGTACTAATCACAACTCTCTACGATGAGAACAGCAATCAGTCAAAAACTGACTTAACAAAAAAACCTATTTGAGTATATAGTTCCTCCCCCATCAATAGGGGTCGGAACAAAAATGTTTTTGGAGAAAATATTCAGTTGCCAAGTTGACAAAGATTTGTTCAACACTGTCCCAAACTCAAAGTACTCATGGACACATAAGAAAATCAACATTTTTTTGTTAACATTTTTAACATATTTTAGAAAATGACCAAATGTTAATAAAAATCTTGATAATAAGAATCTCGCAAATTGTTCTAACATTCCCAAACATTTAAATCACAATAACTCGCTCTAGAGAATTAAAAAATGTATTTTTTGAACTGTCACTAATGTGAAAATGTGACAAAAAGAAAAAAATAACCTGGAAAATGAGCCAATGCCTAAAAAATGGGGACAATTTGAGAAATCTAGTAGTATCAAAGCCAGAAAAGCAAAACTTAATTCTTAAAAACGCAAAGTCAAAACGATCATAATCTTTCGACTAAAAGAACTAGATACTTTAGTCTGGAACTGTTTTGGAAGCTAAATGGAACTATCAACAGGCAACTCTGATTTGAACTGCTCTGTTCTTTATTCAACATAAAAAAGATCGAATTAAAAAAAAATTAGTAAAAACTCAGGAAAATGTCACTAAAAAAACGCAAATTTGTCTAATTTTCACAAAAAATAAACCGATTGGACATATCAACAGTGAGCTTTGATTTGATTTGTTCTGTTTTTTGTTTATCATAAAGTATCGATTTTTTTATAAAAAAAATGAGACCGGCTGATTACAATCCGGTTATTTTTGGGTTTTAACATTCCACGATTGGAAAAAAGCAGGGTTGCTACTGCTGTTGGTCAATTGAAAACACTCATTTGGTTCGCATTTTTCAGTACTATACTATTTGTTAGTTGAAAGATCAAAAATAGATGCTGCGTTTTTGATAATCATAGAGTGAACTTAGATGTAAACGGCGAAAATTGAATCACAGGCTACTCTCAATGGATGTGGAAGTAGTACTAGTTCCCTTTGTAGTTTAAAAAGGAGTGTGCTAGTTTTTTTTGGGTGTGTAATACTGGCGAATTTATTCATAGTTCATTGAAGAAGCTTATTTTAGCTAATTTTTGATGAAAAAGGCTAAATTTTGAAATATTTAGCCCTAATCTTAGCCCCAAAAGTTATATCAAAATAGTCAACAAAATATTTTTGTCTCGGAA
Organism: Convolutriloba macropyga; assembly: GCF_964194025.1. Classification (NCBI taxonomy): domain Eukaryota; kingdom Metazoa; phylum Xenacoelomorpha; order Acoela; family Convolutidae; genus Convolutriloba; species Convolutriloba macropyga. The sequence goes on from NC_134475.1 coordinate 26,854,561, forward strand.
AAGAAAATCAATTTTGCTATTGTTAACAAGTTTTTATTCATTTTAAAAAGAAATTGACAAAATTTTGAGCGAAAATTCCGGAAAATGTGAATAAAAATAACGCAAACAGGTCTAAAACTCCCAAGCATTTAAACCACGATAATTCGCTCTAGAATACGAAAATCAAAAAAATTCAATTTTTGAACTGTCAATAATGTGATAAGGTGACAAAATTGGAAAAAACCTGAAAAATGAGCTAATGCTTAAAAATAGTGTTAAAGCGGAAAACCATACCCTAACACGTAGAACCGCAAAAAATTGAAATGTTATTCATAAGAAAGAATAGGAAGAAAAAGCATTCTTTCTTTATCGACATTACGCTACAAGAAGTTCAAATAAGGAGTAAAATAGTATCATAATCCTATACGCCATTGTTTATAAAACTCAAACTTTTTTCAAAGTCAAAACGACCATAACCTTTTGCGTAAAAAAAACAAAACTTTAAGCTGCTTAGGTAGCAAATTGGACCTATCAACAGTGAGTTTCGATTTGAATTGTTCTGTTCTTTATTTAACATAAAAACGATCGATTTTTAAAAACAAATTGATCGTTTTTTTAATAAAAGAACAGAACATTTTAAATCAAAATTCACTGTTGATATGTCCAATTGCCTTCCTAAGCAGCTCCAAATTTTATTTCCTTACTCAAAACCTTATGGTTGTTTTGACTCTGAAAAAAATTTGAGTTTTATTTAAACAATGGCGTATTATATAAGAGGGTAACTCGCTCTGAAAACAAAAGGCAAAAAATAAAGTAATTTGTGAACTGTTAATGATGTGATATTGGGGAAGAAATGTAAAAAACGGGAATAAAAATAAAGCTGCCAAAAAATTAAACCACAAATTAGCTCTAGCATACGAAATTTGAAAAGCAAAACCTTTTTAATTCCATATTCTACGCTGGACGGGCTTTTTAATCATACCTTTCACAACTCTCTACGTTGAATATATTGTTCGCTCAAAGTTTTCCATACGATAAATAAAACCATTTGAAAATATATTTCCTTCCACCTCAAGAGGGGTTGGAATAAAAAAGAAACTTTATTGTTTTATTGCACTCAATTTTTTGAGTTTCATTAAAAAAGGCTTCAATTCAAACGATTAACTGTTTTTAGACGACGTAAAAAGATAAGAAAGCATGAACAAAATGCAACACTGTCGTTAGTATTTGGTAAAGATCGTTGTCTAGACTGGCAGATCTGTAAAACTATACAAAAAATTCAATTTTATTTTCTGTACCAAGGGAAAGAAAGCAAAAATTATCTCCTCGAAACTCATTTTCTAGAGGGAATACCAATTCCAAACTGATGACATTAAATGGAAAAGCCTTCTGGACTTATTTTTTCCAGAAGTTTTAATAACAACTGAAATATATTGTTTCCTTAAAAAAATAAAGGGTTCCGTAGAACTTATTTCAACAAAAATCAAAATGGGACCAAAATAGGGCCAAAAACCAAAATAGTGGAAAACGCTTTTGCCATTGATTCTTCTTTTTTGTAAGAAAAATTTTGACTGCGGACAACATAATGGTTTGATTGAGTAACTAACTTTTTATTCAGTGATTTCTCAAAACGCTTTTTTTTCTAGCCAATTAAAAGAATAGTGTCTGTAAGAATTATATAATTGATAATTGATGCTCTTCTTTTCAATATATTAGTTTTTTCTAGACAGAAAGCCAATTTTAACGAATAACAATAGCTCTTTCCGCATATGATGTCACTCGCAAAACAGTATCTTAAAGAAGAGTAAGCAAAAAGTGAAAATTTGGCCAGTGCAACCAAATTGCCGGGCTGGATCTTAAGAAGTAACACCGAAAATTGTGTACACACTAATCTTTTGTGTAACCCGGTCGAATGTCCTCCCTAAAGTCCTCTCATTTTGTTGTAAGAGTGTGGGGGTAATTTATCTATGGGGGTTAATTGATGTAAGAGTGAAGGGGTTTTTTGGTTTGGGGGAGGGCATGATATTGTAAGAGTGGGGGTGCAATGGGAGGGTTTTTGAGGAATTACTCCTGGCAATAATTCCATTGTAAGGGTGGGCTGCAGCAAGCTGCAATAAGAGGACTTTTGAGGAATTACCCACTGGCCAAAATTGCGATATCAGAGTGGGCTGCAATGAGCTGCCAATAGGAAGCGTTTTGAGGAAGTACAGGCGGACCAATATTGCGATATAAGAGTGGAATATATCGGGCTGCAATGAGAGGAGTCTTGAGGAAATAACCTTTGGCAAAAGTCGGTATATAAGAGTGCAATCCAACGGGTTGCAATGCGAGGACCAATGTTAGTACAGAGGTTGTAGACTCAAAACTGTTTGTCTTCGGGTATGGGGTCTAAAACAATTTAAGATTAGCGCTTTTCAGGGGGTTAGAATGATGTATGAGTCGGTGGGGATAACTTGTTGAGAAGATGTAGGATCCTGTACGAGTGGGGCTGCGGAGTTGAGGAAAAAGTTGTAATTCTGGGACTGCTAAGTGGGTAAAATGATATAGGTGTGGGGTTGCAAGGGAAGGATTGTTTACAAAAATATAACTCAAAACTCTTAAATTTTTTTGGGCTTCTTTAACGGGCAGACAGGAAGGGGAATGATGTAGGTGTGATGAGTTAAATGTAAAGTGACCCCCACTCTAACATCTTTATGGTCAGTGGAGGGAGGTAAAATGATGCAAGGGTGAGGGGGTGAAAGATAAAATAAACCCCACTTATACATTTTTTAGTCTTATCTCCGATAAAAACAATTTTAATCAGTAGATCGATTTCAAATCGTTTCTACCTGGCAACACATAAATCAACGTATCAGTTTTGGTACGATCATAGCAACAAAGGAGAATTAAGACGGCAAGGTTCGTTTGATTCTCTTTTATCGGTTTTTTGACTGATGTCATTGAAGACAAAATTGGATCAAATTCGGTCAACAATTTTCTAAAGGACCTGAAAAAATTCAGCTGAAAACCAATTTATTTTATACATGTCAAGGTATTATTTTCTTTTTATTAGTTTATACGAACTTTTTCTGGCTTTATTTTGTAAATTTGAGTAACTTTTGTACGCATTTTAAATAATTGAATCTGATGGGGTGAGAAAAAAGACGAACTTTGATGCCTATCTCGCTTATTCATTCAGTATCATCCTTTGGCTCAGAACAAGATATTTGGAGAATGAGCACTAAAATTACAAGCAGGCGAAAGAGCGGTCCGTTGGACCTGCGCAAGACGGCGAAGCGTGTGACGCTGTCGGAACCGTCACAGAGTTCAGTGATTAGAGCAGTGGTGTACTAACCACTAGGATTGGTCTCTTCAACTACCCAAACAAGTCGCCAGTCTTCAGGTGTTAATCAGAAGGCTTTCGCCACTTAGAACGTCGGTTCAGTGTCGGGTCGTACTCTTTGATCCAACGAGACCAAATAACGTTAGCGTAAGAGTGTGCGCGGGCGTAACGCTTACGGTGCCAACATCAACACCAACGGCTAACGGAATTGCGTTTGATTCGGTTACCTAGTAGAAAAGTGTTAGATGTTATTGCGCAAAGGTTGAACGGGTCGGTGCTTATGGGCATTAACGGGAATGTGTTCAATGCATATTCCACGAGACAAAATGTAGTGTTCAAAACTTTGCCAATGAGGCGACAAATACAAAAGATGGTGTAAAGCTTTCGCTTAAAACTGCGTACTGGGTTCGCTCAGATGCCATCTTGGTGTGGCGCACTGGGTGGGTTGAAGCTCCACTTGATGCCTGTGTGGGCCAGTTCTGCGGTGATTTTGTTGGCATTCCATTTCTCAATACTCTCGCGGAGCTCTTTATCCGCACCAACAAAGTTGGTACCATTATCAGACCAAACTGTTTTTCGTAGGCTTTTTTGTATGCTATGACGGAATGGCAATGCAATTGATCTACATGAAGATTGGTATGTCATGCTCTATGCTGATTTGCAGGTGATTCTTTAACTGGTGATACGTTAAAACATTGTTCTGTCGAGGAAGAAGAGGAGAAAATAGCGGCTGAAAAAACAAGTTCATTAGTAAATACGTCGCCGAAGATATAAACTGAGGCTGCGGGGAGCATTGCGTCATCGTTAACAGCGCGAGGGTTTGCAATTTGCATATATTGGTTTGCAGTGGTGAGGGAAAGATGCTCTGCACCTCTAGCATCAAGAGATTGAAGAGAATGGGTTTGATGTTGGGTAAACCGTCAAGTTTTCTGGGTACGTTGCGGCTGTGAGTATGACGTCTGAGGTGTTCGTGAAACAGATATGAGTAATATTCTAGTACTTGCAGGAGATTGACGACAGAATACTTACAAAACTCTTACAAAAATACTTATTAATAATCCTCATCATCATCATCATCTAAAGAGTCTTCTTAGGGAGAATTATGCCGTAATGTTTTCCCTCATGCGGTTTTAAAGTCTCGCACTGACGAGGTTTAACGACTGGTTTAAAATCTGGTTTAAGAAAGATTGGTTACAATCAAAAATCGTTGTTGGGGAAATTTTCGAGTGGTGTTTTAAGTTATAGTTATTGTGTACTGATGATTAACATTTCCTACTGCTTCAAGCCTTTAACGTAATAGATTCAGTTCAATTTTCGAGTGTGATTGCATGCTAGAAGTAGAAGGTGTCAGTTTTCTTTTCCTTGGTATGGCCGTTTAAAATTGTTTATGTCTGCTGGCAATACATGAAAGACAATTTGAGAAAAATAACACAGAAGCTTGAGGTGATTATCGATGCAAGAATTACTGCTGATCCGAGTGCACCCCTAAGAACAAAAGCCTTAAAAACACTGCGGAAAAAAACTAAGAAACATTGTGAAATGTTGAAAACTGTCCACACAATGGCTATTTCTTTTAATACGTTGAAGGGATATCCATGGTGTTGTAATTGTGAATAATCTGCTCGTAGTTCTGCTGGTCTCGTAAGATCTTCATTATTTTTTCATTTCTGCTACTTTAAAAACCTACGCCGCGTCTTCTGCTAATAGGTCCGTTTTATTTAATCAATAAAAAATGTTCAATGACTATGTTTGATTCTCTTTATAGATACGCATCACCCTATTTCAGTGATTCTCAATTCGGATTCCGGAAGCAATGCTCTTGCATCACTCAACTACTAATATACCTTGATAAACTCTACAATTCCCTAGATTCTGACGACGAAATTCACGTCATTTACACTGACTACGAAAAAGCTTTTGACAATGTCGATCACGGGATTTTGTTACAGAAACTATATAAAATTGGGATTCGTGGCAGAGTTTTTAAATTGCTGCAATCATACTTAGCGAACAGAACTCAACGTGTGCGAATCAACGGAACATTTTCCGAAGAAATTCCAGTTACCAGTGGGGTCCCACAAGGCTCAATCCTCGCCAGCCTTCTCTTTCTTCATATAAATGATTTGCCTCTCAACTGCAAGAATTGCCAACCCCTGCTATGCGGCGACGATGCGAAATTCATCTCAATCAACAGCTCATTGCTCTTTCAGCTGGACTTATCAAGAATTAAAAAGTGGAGTCATCATAACAAACTACCACTTAACATTAAGAAATGCACCCATCTTGACTTCGGCACTGCCACCAAGGCGTTTTTCTTTTCAGACAACGAGATACAAAAACATATTGTGCAAAAAGACTTGGGTTTGTTGTTATCCCGAGATCTTAAATGGGCTGATCACATTAGAGCAGCATGTAAAAAAGCGATAGGTGTTTTATGCCTGTTGAAAAGGAGCTCGCCCCTTCTTGCCATGTCTGTTAAATTGAATCTTTTCAAATCCATGATAATCCCTGTTCTTATTTACGGCAGTAGTTGCTGGTATGCCAATATCGACAATTTGAAATCATTAGAAAATGTCCAGAAACGGGCTCTTAAATGGGTTTGCTCGGACCGAAACAGTATTTACAAAGAGCTCCCGTTAAAAGCTGGAATACTTCCCCTGTCATTATACATGCAATTGCAAGATCTGCTCACTCTATCCAAGTGTATGACGGGATATTTTGATATCGATTTTAATCCATACCTTTGTTTGAGGAATTGCACTCGTGACATCCGATCTTCACACGACGTTAGATTTGACCACCGCAAACCACGTAAAAACCAAAGCGAGCACAGCTTTTTCTTCCGTACCGGTGCCCTCATCAACAGACTACCAGCAACGATCAACATCAATAACCCCATTGGCCTAAAACAACGACTACTACGTGTTCTCTGGACTTTCTTCAACGCAAAGTACAACTTATAACTTGTCAGTGCGACGTGGAGAGTGTAATTTGCCATCATTCACCATCACGAAAGAAAAAGGGAGACGATCCCCGTGCCAGCAGATGAAGATATCTCCTGGCCGAATCCCAATTACTACTACTACTACTATCGCTAAATATGCCATTTTGGATAGCAGCAAATTTATATTGCATGAAAAAGCGTTGTATACCACCGGCTGTTAAAACTTTTACATCGATTTGGGCTTTTTTTGGCTTAAAAGTAAGACAATATGAATAAGCGTAGTCCGCGTCTAGGGTGATTAGCAACGAAAAGAAACCAAGTTTACATGATGTTTTAACTGATGAAGAGAAGGTATAATCAGTTACCTGATCAACAAATTGTAAAGCATTCTCTTAATATAGGCGTGTGCGTTCGGAATGTTTTCGAATGGGTAATAGAGAGAAGACGTTTTTTAGTCGAGTAACGATTTTGAAGTAATAGAGTATCGATTTTGAATTTTGATCATTCGAACTTTTGATCGACCTACGTCGAAGATTTTGCAGTAGTCAATTTGCTCCCAAATAACGACAGCTATAATTGTGTTGTTGCACGACAGCGTCGAATTTCAATATCATATTTTATACGAGGCTCTTTTTATAATCATTTTCCGTTTTCTGCATACTGATTATGAGTTTTAAGTATTGAATCCTTGTTAATGGATACCTTGGTTTTCATTTTGAGTCTTTCATGGACTATCCGTGGCCTTTGGAATTCAATTATTGCCTGAGGGGTTGTCTTCCGTGTAAGAAAGCGAAAACCTTCTAGCGGTTAAACTAAAATCTATTCTATCATTTTTTTTATATATGATTGCCAGTGTCGGCAGTTTAACAGACCAAAGTGGACGAGCAGTGGTTCATAGTGATAATTTTCAAAAGCTTTATTCCAGCAAATTTTCTACGATTTTCAATTTTATTGGGAAAAGATGTCGTATCATATCAAAAACCGAAAAAAAATTATAGTCAAAATTAGAGGCCCATTTAGAGTTGGTTAGGTGACAATATCTTCTCTGTTGCTGAGATATCTGCATATAGCAAAAGCGGGTTTTTGAAAAGTTTCAACTTGTGAGAAACTAGCCAATTCGCTGGGTAGGATCAGGAATTTGGCTTGCTTAATTCAAAAATTACTGATCTTTTAAAATTTGTAATAATCCATCTTGGTAATTTATTCTGAAGAACAGAAGATTTGTATTCCAGATATGGTTATAGGAGTATTCCATTGATCAATTGTGAATTATTGTTTCAGTGGTGCTATGATTGAGAAAAATATGTTTTAAAGGAAAAATTAATAAATTTGGCGTAAATAAGATGTTCCTGAGGGAGGACTGTAGATAACAAAAGAGCCTGCTATGTTCTTAGTGTAACTATAAAAATATCTTAGTGTATAAAAATAGTGTATAAAAATATCTTAGTGTATTTTATGATAAAAACAGTCAGGGATTTGTTTTCCCAGGAATAATAGACGGAAGCGCTGCTTGATTGTGAAAAACGAGTTTATCATGTTCAACTGTGATTTCAACCTAAAATGTTCTTTTTAATTGTATCTTGCGATGTTTTCTTTCCTAGTGGAGTAGTTTTGTAGGCTTTTGATATTCTTTGCTCAGCATAGTAATGCAAATGGAATCCAGTATTATGTTCCAAAAAGAGGCCGGATGAAGAAATTACCGACTTCGTGACTTTGAGTACGCCCAACAAAATTTAAATCTTATTCCACTGCTCATGAAAACATCGGTTATATGGCTTTCTTTCCCAGTCGATAGCCGCATCAAAATCCTATCTATAATTCCTTCAATTGCCTTTTTTATGTTGTAAATGTGCATATTTACGGAAATTTAAGCTTATACTGGTTATCAGTAGGTTTTTGATACCGAAAAAGCTGATTTTTCTGACCTTGTATTGGAGTTTAATCAGATCTAGGAAGGCCAGATTAGCATTCTAGTAGGGTCTGCCTAGAGGGAATTTATTTTCTGAGCTGTGAGGTTGCATACTCCAGATAGTCCTGAAAATTCATTTTCACAGTGTACATCTGCATACTTTTTGATAAATTTCAACTCATGTGTGCCCTCTTTAGTACCTTTTTCTGCATAATGGGATGTAAATAAAGAGAGCTAAATGTAAAAAAAATAATACATGTAATTTAATCTTTAAATAATCTTAAATGTTCGTTTTTTTAAATTCTCTTTGTAGTATTAGAAAGAGAAACCATAGTCATGCGTTAATAATTTGCTATTAGCATTCTTGTGTTGTGCATCGACTTGAATTCAAACCAGACGATGGCGCAAATTTCGAAAACAGACATTTTTACTAATCGATTTCCTTTTTGGTCTTTCCCATTATAGCCCACCCCCCAGCTTAATGGTCAGATAACCTTTAGCCCCCCATCATGGTAAATATACCATAATGGGGGGCTATATTTTAAGGGGGGCTATAATGGGAAAGATCCTTCATTTTCAACTGACAATTTCTTTTTCTCTGCGGCATTTAAACAATGCACAGTTTATTTTTGGAAAGAACAGCTCGGCAGTGCTACAGCTCCTCATCTTTGTTGACGAACTTCACAATAACTATGATTCCCAAGAAAATGACGAATTACATGTCCTGTTCCTCGATTTCCGAAAGGCTTTCGACTCGTTCCTAATCAAAAACTTGTCAACAAAGTGTCACAGCACGGACGGAGGAAAACTACTCAGCATGATAGGTACTTACTTGTCGCATAGACTTCAACGAGTAAAGATAAGTGACGCCTCATTTTTTCCTGTCACCAGCGGTGTTCCACAAGGGTCTATAATGGGTCCCCTGTTCTTTATCGTTGATGTGAACGACCTGTGTAATGTACTTACCCTCACCATATGTGTATGCAGACGACTCCAAATTAATTTTAAAATCAGCAGTACGCCTACAACATGACATTTATCAATTCAACAAATGGGGTATAGAAAATGAAATGAAACTCAATGCCAAAAAATGTGCTAGCATAAGCCTCCGTGGAAGTATTGAAGGTAGCCTAAATGGAAAAACTCTTGTCTCAGCTAAGAAACGAGACCTTGGTGATCTGATGAACAATAATTCGACGTGGAGTTTGAAGCGCAACACTCGACTCAACAAAGCTTGGCGAGCGTTCTATTTCTTAAAACGTAATATCTCAAAAATCCCAAGCTGGAAAACTAAACTGAACGCATATTCTGGCTATGTTGTACCTGTCATAGCCTACGCATCCGAAATTTGGTACGCCAGTAAGGGAGATATGAAAACTAGAAAGGCTACAGAGAAAAGCAACATTGTGGATCTTGAACTACCCATCAAATAAGACATACAAAGAGAGACTTGGACGCCTCAATCTACTACCGCCGTCGTTCTACTTCGAGTTACATGACCTTCTCTTCCTCCTCGATATAATCGCGAACAAATACGACTTAACTTTTCTGAACAACTACGAGCGATTGTTGCACAAAATACGAGTTCGCTGTGGAAAAAATAAGATTAAAGAAAGCAGATTCCAACTTCTTTGACCGCACACTACACTTGTTGAACATCTTCCGGCGTACTCTACTATCCAACGCAGACAATATCAACAAGAAAACTCTCACCGATATATATTGGCGAATGTTACTACAGTACAATGAATCTGATTCCTGCTCATGGCGCATTTTCTGCCTCTGTGGAAACTGCAGCCCTATGTCTAAACTCAAACTCTAATCATCAAAACTCGTGCTAAATTTAAACTTGTAGGGGTGAATAACCCGTGGAATTGTACCCAGAAGCCTGATCTACTACTGCTTCTACTATTGCCAATTCTTCTAAGGAGCTATGTAATCCGCATTCAAGGCTATAGGACAATTGGTGTGGATTACTTCGTAGAATGGTGTGGATTACTTTGACTCGTCTACATTTGTCATTAGATGTTTGTTTTCAAGAATTGTCGAGCTCTCCCATCACATTCAAAAGCGCTTAAAAAGCTGTGCGCGAAAAGGACACCTATGCTGAGAGGTCATATATAAGGACAAATGAAGTTACGCTCACATATGCAGCAAAGAAAAAATATTTGTCAGTTAGAAATTAATTTGAATAATAAAAACGAATTTGCGTTCAATGTCAGATTGACTTTAAATTGATTCACAATAAAATAGAACGATGAACAAAAAAAATGTACGCTTTTCTTTGTTTCAGCTGGCTAATTTCACGAAATGAATAAGGTAACAACAAAGAGGTGAAATTATTTAAAATTGGATTAAAAACATTTGATATAAATTTAGTAAATCCGACAAACCTTAAATCTTATTCTGCAGTTTTTGAAAATTTCGGATATTTGCATACTCCAGCCACTCTTCAGTCTTCATCTTTACAGTGTACGCTGTCATCTACGTTTTTTTCGAACAATTTCAATTCATGTTATGTAGTACCTTTTTCTGCGCAATAGGATGTAAATGAAATGTATTAAATATAAATAAGATGTTATACATGTAATTTAAGCTTTAAATCTTAAAATTTCGCTGTTTTAATTCATTTCGTTGTATTAGATAGATTAGTCAAGGATAAGTGTTAATACTTTGGAAATAATTTAATTCGATTGTGCATCAATTTTAAGTCGTTGTGACGATGAACGCAAAGTTCGAAAATGTTCGTTTTTATCAAATTCATTTTGAATTGACCATTGTCAATTCTACGCAGGAGCTCCGTCATTTGCATTTGAGGCAATAGGACACTTAGACGGCTGTAAATTGTTTATGCTTCAATGGCGGCTTGTCGAAGAAGGGTGGATTTTACTTCTACTCATCTACTTTCGCAATTAGTTTGTTTTCAAGAATTGTCTGTCTATTGTTTTACATTTTTCGCAGCTGATGTTTGTGCAATATTCTTAATTATATTGATAGATTTGAAAATTGAAAATTTTGTAGAGCTTAATAAGATGTAGTGCTGGGGAAGGCGCATTTCCTATTTTAATTTTTTGAATGCTAAGTAGGCTTCTAGAGGACTCAAGCTGACGTCTCCAACTCGCTTATTAGTTGAAGCGAAAAACAATAATTCGCCCAGTCGCCAATCTTTTTTTGGACAATATTCCTTGCAAATGAAATCAAGTCCGCCAGCAATGTGAGCAGCGTGATTTTGAGACAATTGTTTTTAATTCCAACTTATATTTTTTGTATGAATCCAAGTATGTTTTCAGAAAAATGTCGCTGGTTCGAATTACAGTGCCCAGAGTTTTGCATACAGTTGGCAAGCAAAATGCTCTAAAGCCAAAGCGAGGAATGAAAGACATTAACATCAATGAATTCGTGAAGGAATCCTTGGGTGAGAATTCAGAGCATCATGCTCAGAGCTCTAATTTTTGGAAGGCCGCTACTTTCTTCATTGCCATCCCTGCTATGATGTTGGGCGCTTACAACGCATATAGAAAAGAAGCGGCTCACCATCTACACTCACTGCATGAAGGACGCCCAGAGTACAAGCCATACCCGCATCTGGGAATAATTAGGAAGCCTTTCCCCTGGGGTGACGGCAAAAGGGGACTGTTTTTCAACCCAAAGAAAAACCCAGTGCCTGGTGAAGGCTACGTTGATGAATAAGTGATTTGGTGACTTTATACTGGGATTCACTAAATTTACTCACCAAGAACTCACAGTACTTGCTTAATAGATTATTCGACTGTAAATCAACTTAAATGAATGGAGGATTTTTTGAGATAGTGTACTGGTATTGTAGACATCGAGATCACTTGAGCATGCTAAGGAGAGATAGAAAAATAGCTTGATTGATGGGTTTATAGTGAGCCGTAAAAACGTGAGGTTCTTAACAACAGTCAGTATATTAGCTTATGTGTGTTCTATAGCACCAAAATTTATTTAATTTTCTAAACGTAAGCTTCAAATATGTCCAAGGTGTAATGGTTTCTTAGTCAAATATTGTTTGAAATAAGTGCGATTTGGGTGCGCCTTTTTGACTACAACCAATTGTCCGCTTTTCTGAGGGCTGAATGTCCCAATGTTTATTGGTCCATCATGCTTCAATTCATCATCAAAATTAATGTTTCTGATTTTCGAATGGCTTCAGAAGCTAACCAACGTTGATGTAACTTCCCCTCACAATGCAAACGTCTCGACCTAAAGTGTGCAAACTAAATTATAACTCATATTTTGCTCTACCCTAGAACACTCCCGTCTTCTCGAGAGATTAGTTAATAGATGTCTTGTTGTATCATTCATATTTTGAGACTGCAACTCTACTAAGCAATCGCAGCTATTTTCCGAGTATCTGCCAGGTAATTTAAAGAATTCTCTATTTATAAGTTCCCGTTTTCAGTTTCAAAGTTTCCTATTTACATTTGCACTTATTTTCGCTTTTGTACTTGTTAATTGCAGAAGTCAAAGTCAGTCGGATGCGCTTTTTGTAAAGCACACAAACAAACCACAGCTTTTTTTGAAAGAATGACAGAGGTACATTACCGGAGGAAAGATTTCGAGAAAATCAAGAAAGAAGACTTGATAAGTGAATGTTTCAATTTGAATAAATTATTATAACTAAAAGATGAAAATGCTTTCCTCCCACAACAAAATAACAAAATGGTTGATAATCTAATTGACAAAGTAAACAAAAAACAAACAAATCCATGACAACAACAAAGTCAAACAGCATCAACAAGAAAGCAAGATTTTTTATCCAAAGTTTATTCCAAGATCGACAAAAACACTTATTCTCTCGGATAGTACATACAAAACTACGGTGGCTAAACTGATAGCAATTTTGGATAACGGTTCCCCAATATTGACTGAGTTATTTTTGAAGGCAGTCAGAATTCTTCTCTTTTCATTGGCGTCTAAACCTAATGGACCGTGGCTGCCATGGGTTCTTATTGCGGCTTTTTAAATTCCCGTTAAACTGATGTTTGCAAATGAGGGCTGGTATGGAATGGAATTGATTGCTTTGGGGTCAACAAAATAGTTCGGATTGGCTTGAGAGGGTTGTGGGTGTTTTTCATGGAGTTGTTGAAGTACAGTTTATCCATTGATTTTATCTTTCGATGATTCCGATGAAATGATCCCTCTGAGAGCTCTCCTGTTAAACTTAATTCCGTTCGATAGTTTTCCTGTTTCCATGAATTGTTCCAAGTCGTCCTGCTTTCCACTTGGGCCTCTCTTAGGATGCTTCTTTTCGCCTAGTTAAGAGTTTTGATCACAGGGCCGTCGTTTATGGCTGGCATGCTTGGGAAAATTAAGTATGGAAAAAATGGGGGGACAAATGATAAGCCTGAAAAGTTTGCTTTTCCGCAGATTATTTCAAAATTTTGTCAAGACAATCGAAATCTGTGGCCGCTGTTTTTATTGAGCACAATGAATTTTGCTCTGCAATGGCAAACTTCTTCATAAGTTCGCTCAATGTGTTCTGCGTTGTTGGGGATTAAATCCAAAATATCATTGGATAGGGCTTAGTCGCTCGGCCGAGCGCTTTGCGGAACGCTCGGCCGAGTGTTGGTTGCACTGTCGGTTTTTTCAATACGATCGGCACCTCAGGCGTTCGAGAACAAGTAAGCTATGTATGGGGCTGTTCTGCTTGAATGTGGGTTGAGTGGAAGACTGATTTCCATAATATGTGAAATGAACATCATCTTTACAAAAGAATTTGGATTCATAATAATGAAAATTAAGACTAACAACAGACGAGAATTAAACAGCATGTATTTTAAGGCATAATTGAGGATGTTTAGCTTCTTTTTTGTGAAGCTGATCACAGGAAAAATAGCTTTTTGAACTATAACAGTTGATGGGTTAAGTTTTATTAATATATTGAATCCAACAAACACTGCCAGTCATTAGTGAACTCATTGTGGGAACTTCTATTGTCATTAAAACCTGAGATGACAACAACAATTTTCAGCTTTCGAGAGTGCTTTTGCGAGAGGACGTTGAAGAAGTCTTTCAGAGTAGCTCCTCCGTATGAGTGAACACGACTTCACAGCTCTGGGATATAGGTACCATGATCGGGAGGCTCCTATAACAAATTTTTCAGACCACCTTGGCATCTATCTGAGTTTGAACCGATTCATGTGCAACTAAACTCATAGAGAACTGAAAATGCAAACTGAAAGTAAATAAAGCTTAATTTATTTTTGGCTACTTTTTAAAAAATAAAAAGGAATATTTCTTTAAAGGTACAACCTGTTTTGAAGGTTATTGTCTCTTGGGATTTTGAGCCAACGTCAAGGACAGAGAGGTAACGTCATGGGAAGTGTGCCAACATCATCAAGATCATTACACACATGCAACTTTTCAAGTTTATCACAACAATGAGGCTAAGGCGATTTTTCGTCTGACCAATTTTTAGTTTCACCCTTTTAACCTTCGTCGTCAAAAACGGGATAAATAAGTAAAGCCCAGAGGGCATTGAGTGACTGTAATGCTCTCTAGAACGTTGCGCCTGACTGGTCTCTAGGCATGAGGTTCACCAAAACTGTTTTGAGGAGAGAATTTCATGGTGCCATGGGCGGTTCTTAAAAGTTTGAACCCCTCAGTCACCCCCACTCACCCTCTATCCACCCTCCCATCCCTACCCCGTCATTTGACCAACTGCATTCACCCCCTAGTGCTGGCACGCACCCCCTAGTGCTGGCACCCCTTATTCCCCGGCTGGCTACTAATGAAGACAACCGCTCGCCGGTAGTTTGAGAGCAATTCGCCCGACGTTCTTCGGTTATGTTTAATAGCCGCCCTCATCTTCTCAGCCGGCTATTATTGCGCTCGTATTTTTTTTTACTTCGTCAAACTTTTTTTCGCTTTACCATTTTGCCGCTTTTTCGACATTTTGCGTGAAATCTTTTTGACTTCTCTAGGCTAGTTTCTCTCTTCTCTCATTCTGCTAAAAGTGAATTTGAACATCAGTTGCTAAGCAAAGCAATTCAAAATGAACAGAGTCGGTATAAAAAATTGAAGTCAGAAATAGAAGCGGGATAAACCCATAAAGCCTTATTTTAGATGCCCGCTATTTGAACGTCGTTCCTACAAGTCTTAGTTACCATCTCTAATGCTTATTGGTATCGATAGTAGCCCTGTAGCCTCTCACTAAGAAACAGAAGTATGTTCAACTACGAAATGCCATCAAAATAAATCGGACTAAAAAAATATTTTTGTACAAAAATCTTTTTTTTTTCAATATATTCTATTCGTTCAATCCCAATCAGGCTTATTGGAATCAACGGCGGCTATTTTCCGGCAATCTGCCGGGTATGTTTTTAAAACAACTCCACCAGAACCAAGTCTTTGTTAGTGGAATTTCGAAAGATACAAATTTTTCATCAACCAATTGGAATTCAATTTTGTAAAACAACAGCTATGAATAGAGACGATATTCTTCCAGCGTTTGCTGACCTCATGCTAATGAAATTCGTTCTCAATTTCAACTCATGCATTTAAATATCAAGAAAATGTTCCACTAAATACCATCTGAACGGCTAACCATGTTCAGCCCACAAGCCTTAGTTTTTCTCAAACGCACCATAGAACCAAGTTTTTTCCAACTGAATCTAGTTACTATGTTTGGTTGTACTCGTTAACCAGCCATGGGTCTCGAAGTTGACTTCCCACCTAATCAAAAAATTAAATTCAAAAAAGCAAAAAAAAATTAGCAATTTGGAATCCATGGTTTTGCAAGCCCGAAGGTTTTGCGATAGATAAAAATATCAACGAGTCATTCGAAAAACGTCAGACTTCCTCCAGTGCTTCCTTTTAATGGCAGTAATTCAAGTAACGAGGACAAAGCATGTGTAAACTAACAAGAGATCAGAAAATAAAGGCCAAGTGCGTTTTGTCAGAAACATCTCCATGCCTTTAAAATCGTGGCCTCGAGAAGTTTTTGGGACCAGGCAATTTTGGAGAAGAACTAGAAAAAATTAAAATCCGTTTGCTTTTTTTTGCATAATAATAAAATGGCAGCCACCCCTCTTTTAAAAAATTTGTCAAATTGGCCCTTTCTTAAGGAGTTAACAAGACAGTGGAAAAATGCTATTGTCCAGTTACCCTTCTTTGCTGCGTTTCCAAAGTCTCGGAGAAGATTATTTTTGATCAGGTTTTACAGAAACTGTCACCAAATGCTCAGCGTAAATAGATAAGGCTTCCGTGTTTATCAGCCCTTGTTTACATGAATTATAACAGCTGTGAAATGAAACACCAGTCCGTGATGACTTAATTGCTCTCGAACCAAGTTTGAAGCAAGTATTGTGAACATGATGATCTCATGCAAAAGTTTGATTGAGGTTTTTGTTTTGTTCTAGATTATTAGTGACTTTTTCACACTTTAAGTCTTCATCTTTGAGTAATCTAAGATGCTCTCGTTCTGAAATAAAGTTTGATTGTGAAAGAGGACGTGAAGGCATTTTTGTTGAGTGGCGAGGGGACTGCCATATTGGAGGTCAGGGCTTCGTATCCAATAAACTGGCTCCCTTATGTCTTCCAAACCTCAACAGGTGACAAGTGGAGTCCTGCAAGATTCAATGCTGAGTCTTGTACTCTTTCCAGTTTTTATCAATTACCTTCCAGATGGTAGAATATTGATGGCGTGAAAGTCATAGCCCTAAATGATAACCGCATAAACCATGGATCTCTCGGTAATCAGCACTTGTGTAGAAACATAAAGGTAACCTGCCGAAAAAACTCAACTGATCTCTCTTGGAAAGCTTCAAAAAGGCCTCGGAGTGGTTTTCTTTGACGTTAAGTTGGTACTGCAACATATGTGTTCAAAGATCAACCAAAGATTTTTTCAACTCAAAGCTCAACAAACCTCATGCGATGTCAGCACATGGCTGAAAAAAGTGCACTCTTAAACTGTTTACGTAAAGCCAATTTTGTTTTATTGCTCACAAGAGGCGAGGCCAAATTGATCAGAAATGCAAAGTTGAGCGTGCCCAAGTGGATAAATAGCGGTCGAGATATTACATTAAAAAAACTCGAATTGATGCCTATCTCCCAGTATCTCTCTATATGGAGCTCTATGACTTTTTATATCAGTTACGAACAACAATTATGACTTTGAAGTAACAGAAAGTGAAACTAAATACCATAATCATGGAAAATATATCACTGACAAAATTATACTATCAAAAATTGATAACAATTTTTTTTTTCGTAGAACCAGCCTGCTCTTCAACATTGTCAATCGTAATTACAAAAGATATGGTGAGTACGTGGATAGCAAAAGATCTTTACGACTACTGCTGCTAACGTTCATATGCCGCATTGTTGAAAAAGTATCTGAGTCCAAAAAATTTTTTGCAAATGTAATGCGCACTTAGAATTTAAAAAATTCTATTTTTCTTTCTTTGAACTTGTCCTTGCTTTTTTGTTCATATTCACTCTCAATGAGCGTTCTCTACCTCGAATTGTTGTTCTGAGCAATCAAAAATTTCGCAAATAACAATTTAAATCTGTTAAAAAATACGTTATGTCAACTGAAAGTACCATTTTTTTGTGTTAAATGCTGAATATTCTTGTAAGAAGGTAGTACTGCTGAAATGAAAAGATAGTACTGCTGAAACTTAGTTTTGAGGAAAGCATTAATAATGGCTTTCAAACAAAGTTTGGTGCCAATGTTATTTTCTCGCAGTGAAATTACCACAGCAGCGAAATGAAACTCCAGTCCGTGATGACTTAATTGCTCTCGAACGAAGTTTGAAGCAAGTATTGTGAACGTGATGGTCTTATGCAAAAGGTTGGTAGACTGTTTTTGTTTTGTTCTAGTTTTTTTTGAATTCTTGTGACTTTTTCACACTTTGTCTTCATCTTTGATCAATCTAAGATGCTCTCGTTCTGAAATGAAGTTATTGTGAAAGTGATTGTAAAAGAAGTGAAGGCATTTTTGTTGTGGTTAGGGGGCTGCCATATTGCATGTCAAGGCTTCGAACCCCTGCGGGATTCTTTTTCATCCCCTCTAAATTGAATTGCCCCGCCTGTAGTTAGAGAACATTTCATCCGGTGTTAGTCGGTTTAGGTTCTAGATTTAGATTTTGCCAAAGATTTGAGAAAGTGCCTAATCATTTATTAGTGCTTATGATTTCATATCCAATGAACTTATTTTGATTGAATGTCTTCCAAACCTCAACAGGTGACGAGTTGAGTCCTGCAAGATTCAATGCTGGGTCTTCTTGTACTATTTTTTATCAGTTACCTTCCAGATGGTAGTGTTTTGATGGCTTGAAAGTCATAGCCCTAAATGATAACCACATAAACCACGGATCTCTCGGTAATCAGCACTCGTGTAGAAACATAAAGGTAGCCTGCCGAAAAAATTCAACTGATCTCTCTTGGAAAGCACCAAAAAGGCCTCGGAGTGGTTTTCTTTGACGTTAAGTTGGTACTGCGACATATGTGTTCAAAGATCAACCAAAGATTTTTTCAACTCAAAGCTCAACAAACCTCATGCGATGTCAGCACATGGCTGAAAAAGTGCACTCTTAAACTGTTTACGTAAAGCCAATTTTGTTTTATTGCTCACAAGAGGCGAGGCCAAATTGATCAGAAATGCAAAGTTGAGCGTGCCCAAGTGGATAAATAGCGGTCGAGATATTACATTAAAAAAAAACTCGAATTGATGCCTATCTGCCAGTATCTCTCTATATGGAGCTCTATGACTTTTTATATCAGTTACAAACAACAATTTTGACTTTGAAGTAACAGAAAGTGAAACGAAACACCATAATCATGGAAAATATATCACTGACAAAATTATACTGTCAAAAATTGATAACAATTTTTTTGTCCGTAGAACCAGCCTGCTCTTCAACATTGTCAATCGTAATTACAAAAGATATGGTGAGTACGTGGATAGCAAAAGATCTTTACGACTACTGCTGCTAACGTTCATATGCCGGATTGTTGAAAAAGTATCTGAGTCCAAAAATTTTTTTTTGCAAATGTAATGCGCACTTAGAATTTAAAAAATTCTAATTTTCTTTCTTTGAACTTGTCCTTACCTTTTTATTCATATTCACTCTCAATGAGCGTTCTTTACCTCGAATTGTTGTTCTGAGCAATTCAAAATTTCGCAAATAACAATTTAAATCTGTTAAAAATTACGTTATGTCAACTGTAAGTACCCATTTTTTTTGTGTTAACTGCTGAATATTCTTGTAAGAAGGTAGTACTGCTGAAATGAAAAGATAGTACCGCTGAAACTTAGTTTTGAGGAAAGCATTAATAATGGCTTTCAAACAAAGTTTGTTACCAATGTTTTTTTCTCGCTGGTCATCTTTACGAGATTTTTTTTTGACAATTTGTCGATAATTGTGACAACTTTTTTGATGTATTTAAAATTAAGACAAGTCAACAAGCACAAAAATGGTTTAGGCTTCAAACATTGAATTTGAAAGTAGTATGGTTTTAACAGCTATTTTGGTGCACCGTGGCGTTGCTTAGAGTAGCCAAGCTAAAATGAAATATGTATTTTTTTTCGTGTTTAAACAAAGTAATTTAAATACCATCTGTAAAATGGAAAGACTTCAAAAGCGGTCAATAAAATTTGTTTACAATCTAGTTTTAACCTAATTTAATTTTATAGCCGCGAGGCTAAGAGTAGCTTTATTGGGTATTTTCGCTTTGTCTTTTGACGTTAGATTTTGCTGGAGGTCGAAAGAACTATTTTGTCCACCTTTTTATGCCGTTATTTCACTGCTATTTTACTGCTTATGGGTGACGATATTAGTGGTGAGATTAGTTAAGTCATAAATCACACCGCTTTTTCTAAATGACTCTGAACACATTAAGATAGCATGGCTTTACTCTAAACTCTTTTCAAGGTCACCGACTGATAACGAAAGGACGACTGCATGAAGAAGGCTTCTAATAGAATGAAACTGAATACTCAATTTGGATAAGCCAAAATTTTTTTTTGTATTTGTGGATAGCTTTTATAAATTGGACTGACTCATTTTAATAATAGCTGAGATAGCGATAGCCGAAAGCAGCTATTATTGGCTTGTTTATGAGGCATCTCTTAGGCAATTTGCTGATTTGAATTGAGTTTCAGGGTTTTAGCGACTTTGATACTATTTTCAAAAATTATAGATTTATTGGTTTCCGTTTTTATGGTTTTTCTTATTGTTCTGTCACTACCTCATTTTGCTAGCTCTCAATGGAACATTTTTGAGTCAAATTTGGATCTTTTTATAGTTTTTTTTACATCTGAAGACTGGCACGACTTGGTTTCAAATAAAGTGATTTTTTTTTCATTTTGCCAGTTTCGTTGTTTTTTTCTGTCACTTAGTGTAATTAATGAAAGATCTCATGAGCTCTCTAATTAGGCATATCTGAGCTCATTTAACGACTTCGACTTTACCTGATTTCAGAAATATGAGTAATTCTTTTGGATTTTGCCCGCTTTTGTTCGCATTTCGTAGTCTCATCAATGGCAGGTCTCCGTCTCAATGGCCCTCACTTTTGAACGGCTAACCGTCTCAATGAGTCATTTTTGTATCAATTCAATAGGTTCTAAAAGTTTTCACGGCATTGACTATTTGTTTCGAAAAGTATTGTTGATTTTTGGACTGTATTGTCACTTGTCCTCAATAATGAGAGGTCTCATTGGACCTGCTAGGTGTCAAATTACAACATTTTTTATTCGTTTCCATTCATTTTAAAAAATTTTTTAAAACTAATTTTGACACACTTAAACAATTTGAGCAATTTTTCGCTTTTGCCCATTCATGGAATTTTGAAATTGTTTTTGCTTTTCTGTCACTGAGTTTCAATGGGCGTTCTTATTTGAACTCTCTTCAGTCATAATTGAAGTCATTTATGAGTGTAAGTTAATTGCTGATGATTTTATTGGGTTTGACGACTTTTGTTCTGATTGTTGCCTGTTTTTGTTACTTCCGTTATGTAATGAGGTGTTTTCAATAAATTTGATATATGCTGGATGATGGGTTCTATTGATGGATCTGATACCACTTATTTTCATAAGATTGCGTTAAATTTGATTTTTGCCAAAGCTCGTTTGCTGTCCTTTTACTTTGTCTGTGAGTTTCTACAAAGTTGGTTTTTGCATTCTACACTTAAATAGGTAAAATATTGCCGAGGTTGATTTCCCATGACCACCATTTTTCTAAATGAAATGAAACGATTTTTTAACGTCTTCTCTTTTGTGGACGTCGCCGCGATAGGCGATTCTTTTACTATCAGAATTTCTTAATGTTACGCTACCACAAGCCATTTTTTGTTAAGGTAGAAGACAATAAAATAGCGGCCCAGAAAGTATTCTGCAGTTATTCAGGTCTTACCAATACAAATATGAAAGTCTGACGCTTGCCTACAAACCAGACGTACTTTCAATTTTGACGGTCAATGAGTAAAGATTAATTACCAAAAAAGACCAACTGATGAAAAATTACCAAAAAAACCACTGTCTGTGTGTGCGTCCGTGTGTTTGTGTGTGTGTGTGTGTGTGCGCTTGCGTGCGCACATGCGTGCGTGTGTGTGTGTGCGTGCGTTTGTGCGCGTGTGTTTTTGTGTGCGTGTGTGTGTGTGTTTGTGCGTTTGCGTGTGTGTCTGTGTGTATGCGCGTGTTTCTCTGTGTGTGTGTGTCTGTCTGTGTGTTTGCCCGTGTGTGTGTGTGTGTGCGTGCGTGCGTGTGTGTGTGTGTGTGTGTGTGTGGGTGGTGCGCGTAAGTGAGTGTGTCTGTGTGTTTGTGTGTGTGTGTGCATGCATGTGTGTCTGTCTGTCTGTGTGTGTGCTTGCGTGCGTGTGTGTCCGTGTGTGTGCTTGCGTGTGTGTCTGTGTTTGTGTGCGCGCGTGTGTGTTTGTGTGTGTGCGTGTTTGTGTCTCTGTGTGCGCGCGCTTGTGTGTCTGTGTGTGCTTCCGTGTGTTTGTGTGCGGGCTTGTGTGTGTGTGTCTGTTTCTCTGTGTGTGTTTCTGTGCGTTTGTGTGTGCGTTTCTGTGTGTTTCCGTGTGTGCGCGCGTGTGTGTGTGTTTGCGTGCGTGTGTGTGTGTCTCTGTGTGTATGCGCGTGTGTGTGTGTGCGCGCGTGTGTGTGTGTGTGTGTGTGCGTGTGTGTGTGCGTGCGCGCGCGTGTGTGCGCTCTTGGCTCTCTGTGTGTGTGTTTGTCCGTGTGTGTTTGTGTGCGTGTGTGTGTCTGTCTGTGTGTGTGCGCGGGTGGACGTGCGTGTGTGTGTTTGTTTATGTGTGTATGTCTTCTGTTTGTCCTTGTGTGTGTGTGTGTTTGTGTGTGTGTGTGCTTGCGTGCGTGCATACGTAAGTGTTTGTGTGTGTGTGTGTGTTCGCGCGCTTGTGTGTCTGTGTGTGTGTGTGTGTGTGTGTGTGTGTGTGTGTGTGTGCGTATGTTTGTGTGCGCGTGATTTTTTGTGAGTGTGTGTGTGCGTGTTTGTCTCTTTGTGTGTGTGTGTGTGTGCGAGCGCGTTTGTGTGTGTGTGGGTGTGTGTCTGTGTGTGTGTATGCTTTTGCATGTGTGTCTGTGTGTGTGTGTGAGCGTTTGTGTCTGTGTGTTTGTCAGTGTGTTTGTGGGCGTGTGTGTGTGTTTGTGTGTGTGTGTGTGTCTTCTGTTTGTCCTTGTGTGTGTGTGTGTGTTTTTGTGTATGTGTTTGTGTGTGTATGTGTGTACGGGCGGGCGTGTGTTTGTGTGTGTGTGTGCTTGCGTGCGTGCATGCGTAAGTGTTTGTGTGTGTGTGTGTGTCTGTGTGTGTGCGTGTGTGTGTGTTTGCGCGCGCTTGTATGTCTGTGTGTGTGGGTGATTTTTTGTGCGTGTGTGTGTGCGTGTTTATCTCTTTGTGTGTGTGTGCGAGCGCGTTTGTGTGTGTGGGTGTGTGTCTCTCTGTGTGTGTATGCTTTTGCATGTGTGTGTGAGCGTTTGTGTCTGTGTGTTTGTCAGCGTGTTTGTGCGTGTGTGTGTGTGTGTGTGTGTGTGTGTGTGTGTGTGTGTATGTGTGCGTAAGTTTGTGCGTGCGTTTTTGTGTTTGAGGGAAAGGGATAAATGTAATATATTTCTTCTGGATTAATTCGACACCTAATGAACTTCCAACCATTCTTATCTTCCTAGAATGCGTAGACAAATGTTTGCTGGAGAAAAAAGAAGACGGCCGATAATATTGTTCTTCCATTTCAAGTAATGTTGGACCAATAAGGTAGGCTGTTTTGCTTATGCGAACGGGCGTTAGCAAGCTGCCTTTTAACTGTCAAGCGAAGATGCTTGTTTCTTTTAAGACCCTCCTGACATGTTTCATTTTCACGTGAGAAGATTCGCGAGCTATTTCGTCCGACCATTTTTATAACAGACTTTGTTTAAAAATTTCTGCGTCACTTTTTCTGGCTCCAGTGGTGAATACAATGAGCAAGTCTAATGGCTTCTAAACTCTTTCTTCACTCCAAATTTGTTCTAAATTATGTTCAATTTGTAAATTTTTGCTTGACCTTTCTATCGGGTGACGCTTAATTATGATAATTTTGGAAACTGATCACTATTGGCCATTATACGACATCTATGTAAATTCGAGAAAATCGCAGATCGAACCTATTGGTAAACTAACCAGGAAGGATTTGGTAGCTTTTATGAGCAATTTGTACTTTTTAGTAGCTTTAGGTTTGATCTATTTTAACTACCTTGTGTGCTGATGTTGTTTTTCTGTTATTATCAACTATTTCTGTTACATTACGAGAATCAAACATTTTTCTTCTATTTTATTTCAGATAGTTTTATTGAGACATGGAATCTAAAAATCGTTTCCAATACGGACCAGCTAAAATATGATACTTGCTAAAAATTGACTGTCGTTCTCTAAGAGTTAGTTGTCATCGGCCCTGTAAATTGCAAACGACAAATATACTGAGTCTCCGGGACGAGACCACACACGATGAGAGGAAAGGAATCAAGTACTGGTGGAAACAGCAAGTGGTTGCATGGTCTGCCTGAAGTGCGTCTTGAAAAGTGTCACCTGGGTGTGATGACGTCAGAGGAAGTGATGGAGATGAGTGTTCTGAGTATCACTAACACTCAGGCGTTCGATCCTCTCGGAACTCCATCGGTGGATGGTGAGTTGTTTTCAATGTAATTATATACTATCCAACTGGACAGGATAAACTGCAAGAATGTCTACTGATTTGCAGTAAGGTTTAGCTTGATGGCTTAACGTACCGATTCTTAGCAAAATCTAATTACTTTTTTGCTCCATTTGGAATATTAAACTATGTCAAACTAACTTTGCTATCTAAAACCTCAACAAAAGCTTACAGCATTAGCATTCCATCATAAGCATTGGATTTTATCCTAATTTTTGTGGAGTATTTCTAAATAATTTGGTGTCAACTATCGTTCCTATCGGTTACCGTACTGCGTGATCATTATAGGGTTTGTACATTTTTAGCAGCAGCATAACCGTTCACCACTTGTACGCGGCTGTTTCCAGTGCAGAAAAAATGACTGACATTAGATCTGGATTTGCCTTAATCGTACATTCTTTGAAGAAATTTTTGTTTATTTTCTGATCTGTAACTTTTATTTCACTTTTTATCCTAAGGTTATTTAGTAGTATCATGAGTGTTCTTGCTGGGAGGGACCATCACGTTTTTCGAGAAGAATTTTGAGAGCGCTGTTACATCTGATCAAGCTCGAATACTTTTCGAATAAAATGTTAACGTAGAATTTTGTGACCTGAATAGCTTTTCTCGTTAATGAAATTGCACTGGAGACCTCTAATGAACATTTACTTGTGTCTTTACTGGTGGTTTCTGAGAATAGTTTCTGAAAAATTCATCTGTTCGTTGAATTAATCGGTTGACGTAAATTAACTCTTTGACGTGCGCAGTGCAGACGTGTTCAGCTACAGTGTAACATAGGATTTTTTGTCATTTTGCAGGTCTCTACGATCGGAGACTTGGTACAGTTGAAGTGGGTGTGAATTGTCAAACGTGTGGACAGAGCTGGGCTCAGTGCATGGGTCATATGGGACACATTGAACTACCCTGTCCAGTGTACAATCCTCTCTACTTCAAAGTTAGTATCGGGCATGAAGAGGTCAGATTGGCCTGAATCATTTTTTATCACAAGCCAGGACTTTCTTGTTCTTCGAGGCAAAACGAAACGAAACTTGGTTATTCATTTTTAATAGCCGCACAGCGATAGCTGGGGCTATTATTGGCCTTCTCTTGGTTTTTTTTACAATTCAAAGAATTTGAATTGTATTGGGGCGCTGTCTTTTTTTTTAAGATCTGTTCACACATTTTCAAAGTCAAATTGGAGTAGTGATTTTGGTCACGCCGAAACAGGAAGTGGAGCGAAAAAGCGAAAGGTTTTGCGGCGTGAAATTTTTTCGCTCTAAATTTAAAGTAGAGTGAGAAAACGGTGTTTGAACAAAAATTCGCTGTCTCGCTAGTGGTTTTTTGTTCGCATGTGGCGATTTCACTTTGATGTTTGCTGTTTTTTCGATTTTTTGGATTGCATTTTTTTCTAAATGATTTTGCCAATCCATTCATAGTCCGTTCTAGGTCTAGTTTTCTGTTTAGTCAATGAAAATTCTTTGAATTGTACGTCAGGACTTGTCCTGCTATGTTTTTTTATTTCGTCGTCATGATTTTTGTTACGACCATATGACGTCACAACCACTTTTTGTTCATTCGTTCATGCAATTTCAACTGAATTGCATGAGTGACGTAATTTTTCGCTCTTAGTGGAGCGAGTTTTTTTGTTCATGCGCGTGATTAAATTTTTGGTCACACTTGACTTACCTCACTCTCAAAAATGACTTCCTTACTTTGAAATTGACTTTTATTTACTTCAATTCAAAGAGATAAGGTCAAATGGGTATGTGTCACTCTAAATGAAGGTTATTTGAGATCATATAATAGAGGCAGCAATAACTTATACAGATTTTTAATCAAAATAGAACAGATCAGCCCTCAATGAAAAGACGAATTTTTTTGGTCTGTCTTTTTTACTGTTTTTTTAGACTGCCGATCTACGAATCTATTGCGGCTATTTTCTGGCAATCTGCCAGCTATGTTTCAATAAGTGAAACTCCCCTAACTTGTCCTCATTTAGATTGCTTCACTAGCATAGACTCCTTTCGCGTTCCACAGTTGTAATAATGGTTGGGAGGCTGTGGATTTTTGCTCAAGAGGAATGGTCAGACTGTCTAAGATGGGGTTCCTGAAAGTCTTTAATCAAATCAATAAGTTGCAATGTAAAAATTAATGATATTAGCAATAATGATGATTAATGATTTTGTAACATTGGTTCTCATCGAACCGTGAAAGATGTAAAAAAGAAAGAAATATCCGTCAGTTGAATCGTTCGGTTGTCCATTTGTAAATTTCTCTAGAGAGCGAACGATTTTACATTCTTCGCTGATTATCCGAGTTATATCAATTCAACTATTGAATTTACCATTAGGACACTCTTAGGACACTTTTAGGACACTCTACGATTACTGCAGACCATATGCCGCAGATGTACTATGTTAAACATCCCAAACGAGCAATCAGACTTCTTCATTGCACAGATGCAGTTAATATATTCGGGCAAACTTCGAGAAATGGACGAGCTAATTCAGGAATCCAATCTGTTTCTTTTCCCTTGTAAAAACAATTTAGTAATTGCTCTCAATAATGTTCTGAGTAAATTTGAGTAATATTGTAGTTATTTGAGTCCTGTTGGTCTTGTTATTTAATGCGATTTTTCGTCTGATCGATTTGAATTTTGTGCTCAGAAATAGTATTAATTTATTTCTTAGCTCTTAAGTAGTCGTTTAGTACGGCTGGCCGGAACTGCTTAGGAGGCTGGCTTAATTTCATAGTTTAAAGGGCAATTTTAAGCAGATTTTCGGGTATTAACCGCGGTCCAACCCCCCCCCCCCCCCCGATAGTTTACCCTATGGCACTGGCTTCCCTGTTATGTTCATTAAACTATGTGAACCTTGTAATGAAGGAGTGCTTTTAAGTAATGTACCATACAGCGCCATGATTTGATGAAATATAAAGCAGATTTTTAATAATTAGACTACATTTAAAGTATTTCAAAGCATTTTAATTGCTTCACTTAATGAAATTCTGAAAATTTAATTATTAAAGTCACTGTACACGAATTACACGAAGTCACTGTACACGAAAGCATAAAACGCCGTTCGATTTGATCGTGGGGAAAAGAACCTTACCAGGAATCAAAGCAATATAACGATATGGAGCAATTCGGAGTGTTCATAAAGGAGTATAAGAGTAAGTCATCCCAAAATGATCTGCTAGAAGAATTGACGACCTCTATTATTGATGTGCGAGCTGATACGGTGAAGAAATTTTATGACGACTTTTTCAGAAAAACCTTGAAGCGTTGTTGTCATTGTCAAAGCTACATTCCAGGCAAGCTCATTTCTTCTTTCTCGTTTTCTGCCTTCAAGTCTGTAAACATATTTGTCACAAACATGAAAATCATACAGCAAAAATGGGTTTCTCATTCACTGCTGACCGATTCCTTTTATTTTATTCCATCCAAGTCCTTTCCAACCTGGGCTGCCGTTGGTTCCGTAACTCAGTTTAGATTTTGTACAATTTTTGGGATCTATTAACCCCCCCCCCCCACCGCGTGTTTTTTATGCTCTCACTTACAAAATGTGTTGTGCAACACATTACAATGTTAAAAGAAACAAGTGCGCCTGAGGACGTAAAAATTATATGTCCACTAGGCTTGCGGGCCGAAACAGAATAGATATGTTTTTTCTTTTAGTGTACAGAAGTGAGAGGACTCTGCAGATTTTGAGTTCTGTCAGGAAAGGTCAGAAGAGTGG